>NC_088689.1:79536428-79853214 GCF_028017835.1 Emys orbicularis | reverse complement strand
CTCCACGGTCAGCCCGTCCATGCCCGGAGATTTATTGGTGGGCATGCCGTGGAGGGCTTCCGAGAACTCGGCCAGAGAGAGAGGCAACTCTAGCCGGTCCCGGTCGCCCGCGCTGACCGTCGGGAGTCCGTCCCAGAGCACTCTGCAAGCGGTAGGGTCGGTCGGATCCGGGGAGAAAAGGAGTGTGTAGAAGGCCCTGGCCCTCTCGCACATCTCCACCGGATCCGTGAGGGGGGTGCCGTCCTCCGCCAGGAGGCAGGTGACGTGCCTCTTGGCCCCCCTCCTTTTCTCCAGGGCGTAGAAGAAGCGGGAGCCGTGATCCATCTCCCGAAGGAGGCGGATGCGGGATCGAACAAAAGCACCCCGGGCCCGATGATCGTCGAGGGCCCGGAGCTCCTCCCGCTTCTCCCGGCACGCTCCGCAAAGGGATGGATCCTCAGGGCTGGCGGCCAGACGCCTCTCTAGCTCTAAGACCTCCGGTTCCAACTGCTCTATCGCCGCATCCCTCCGTCGGCTGGCGCCCCGGGTGTAGTCGCGGCAGAAGAGCCGGGCGCGCACCTTTCCTAGGTCCCACCATCGCCGCGCCGAGGGAAAGGCACACCGCTGCCCTCGCCAGACCAGCCAGAACTCCCGGAAGGACGCCACGAAGCCCACATCCTCCAGCAAGCTATTATTAAAGTGCCAATAGGCCAGCCCCGGCCTCTCCGCACAGAGAGAGGCCGTCACGGTGACTAGATGGTGATCTGAAAAGGGGGCCGGCCGGACATCGGAGGAGTGGGCCCGTGAAAGATGGAAGCGTGACAAGTAAATGCGGTCCAACCGGGAGTGGCACGACCGATGGGCTCCCACCCGGACATAGGTGAACGTGGAGACATCGTCCGGGTGGTGGTCGCGCCAGACGTCCACCAGGGAGTGATGTTCCACAATCTCCCGGAGGACGTCCGCGGCGGCCGGGCACTGCTCGGTCCCCGAGCGGTCCCGCTCCTCGAGGGTAGCATTGAAGTCCCCGCCCAGGACCAGGCACTCACGAGGATCCAAGGAGCCGAGGAAGGCGGACGCCTGCTGATAAAAAGGCAACCGCTCCGGGCCCGATGTCGGGGCATAGACGTTGACAAGGTTGACCACAAGCCCCTCCACGCGGACCCGGAGGTGCAGCAGGCGGCCTGGCACAACCTCGGCAACCCCCAGCACCTCGGGCCGTAGGTCGGGGGAGAACAGGGTAGCCACTCCAGCCGTACGAACTGTGAGATGGCTAAAATAGACTCTGTCCCCCAACTCCAGCCGCCAGCTGTCTTCGGCAGCCGGATCCGTGTTGGTCTCCGGCAGGAAAACCACAGAGTACCCCCCCTCCCGAAGGAAGGAGAGCACCTGGCACCTGCGGAGACCCACCCTACAGCCCTGGGTGTTCAATGTTGCAAAGGTGATAGGTGGCATGAGGAGGGCTGGGGGGGATCCTCGTTGGCAGGGACGCTCACGGCCCCCATTGGGCCGCGCAGCAATCCGTGACCCACCCCGAAGGTGAGCAAAGCATCACGGAAGCTGCAGACCCGCTGGTAAGCCACAGCACCCTGCTTCCCAGTTCTTTTACCCTCCCCCATGAGGGCCCTCACGGCCCGGAGGATCTGATGGATCCCCCCATCGCTGGAGAGCGAGCGGCACCTTATTGCGGGAGCCACGGACGTCTTCTAAAAACTCCCGCAGCTCTTCTCTCAGCGTATGGGGGGGTGGGGTCACTGGCGTCTGATCATCCCCCGCTGGGGCCCCTGGCACGGCCCCGTGGCCCACTGAGACGGGCAGGCAAGGGGCGGACCCTCGACGTGGCGCCCGATGGGCCGGCGCCACATGGCCCACCTCAGACCCCGGCTCAATGGGGGGTGGCGGCAGAGGGAGGATAGCAGCCCCTAGTGAGTCGGGACTGGGGAACACAAAGGCCGCTCCCTGGGGGTCAGCCTCCGGGAAAGAGAAGGAGACATCCCCAGGGGCAGCAATGGCATCGCAGGAGGTGGAGGGGATAGGAATCAGGTCAGGAGTAAGGGCAGGGCCAGGGCCAGGAGTAGAGTCGGGAAGACTGCTGGAAGGTAGCTCCTCGCAATCGGGCTCAGGGGTCGGAGGGTGAGGGAGGGGGTCCCCAGGGATGCCGGGCTCAGGCTCTACGGCAGGTGGAACAGCCGCGGCAGCCGGAGGTGGATGATCTTCAACGGGGCCCCCACCCGGGAAAGAACTCGGTTGCCCCACGCCAACAAGGGATACCCCTGGTAACTCGTGTCCCGGCCGCGAGGCACCGGCCATCGCCTGAACAGGCTCGGCGGCTGTCAGCGAGATGTCACCCGCAGCCGGGCAGGTCAAAGAGTCCAGGGGCTCCTCCAAGGCAGGAGCAGGAGTAGCAGTTAGGGGCACGGATGACGGGGAAAGGGAGGATGGGGTGAGGTCGGCCAGATCGAGGCCCGCTGGCAGAGGGTCGTCCTCCCCCTGGGTGACCGGGGTCAGACCCAGGGCCTCGATCTCCTCATAGATAGAAGGGAGCTCACCTCCCACCACCCCGGAGTCTTCTCCGCTAGCACCCGAGGCGACACTTTCCTTGGGCATTGCAGGGGGTACAGGTGGCAAGGGGGCAGGAGGGGCTTCAACGGGGGCCTCCGCACGGAGGGACTGCGGAGGACGGATGGTAGGATCCTCTGGTGCTGCCACACCTTCCCCAGCTGGCAACGGTTGATGTAATGTACCCACGGGCAAGGCGGAAGGCTCGGCAGCGGTGCCCCCCTTCCTGGTTTTCCGGGGGGCCTCCGCACCGGATGGCAGGAGCGGAGCTCAAGTCTTCCGCTTGCCCCGCTTTCCCTGTGCTAGGGTCCAGCCCTCCATGGCATTATCTGCGGGCTGGGTGACAGGGGTTGGGTCGGGGGGCAAAGATGATGGCTCGAGGACCTGAGGTGGTAACAATGGGGCAGCAGGAGGGGGGACGGATTCCCCCTGGGGAGGGCCCTCTCCCGCGCCCGGCAAAACCCCCACCAGACCCTCCTCTACAGGCCCCGCCACAATGCACGTAGCAGAGGCGGGGCTCTCCCGCTCGTCTGGGCATGGTGGGGGAGGTACCCCTTGAGCCCGAGCGGGAGCAGTGGTGGTCCGAGAAGAAGGAGGGGCGGCTCCGGGTGCCGGGCAACCAGGGGCGCCAGCAATGGTGGGGCTGACGCCCTGCCGGGCTTGGGGGTCCCGGACGCTCCTCCGTGCCGGGCCAAGGGGCAGTCCCTCCGGACGTGCCCTATCGCCCGGCAGAGGTAGCACCGGGCCTCCCCCGTGGAGTAATGCACCCGGTAATGGGCCCCCTGATAGGGGACCAGGAAAGACCCCTCGAGCGCCTCTCCGCCACGCACCGCCGGCGGCAGTTGGAGCTGCACATGCCGGCGGAACGAGAGGACGTGACGGAGGGCGGGGTCTTTGCAGCCCAGCGAGAGAGGGCTGACGATGGAAATTGGTTTTCCCAGGGTAGAAAGGGCAGGTAACAGGGCGACATTGGGGAGGAAAGGAGGAACGGAGGTGAGGACCACACGGACACCCAGGTCCTCCAGCGGCTCCAGGGGGACGAACACGCCCCCCACCGCCAGGCCCTTCTCCACCGCCTCTTGGGCGGCGGCCTCCGAGGCAAGGAAGAAGACAACCTTGCCATACATTTTGGAGGCCGCCACGATGGCCGTGGGCCCCACCACCCTCGCCAACGCCCGCACGTAGGTCTCCACGTGGGGCGAGGTGGGCACCTGGAGGCAACGGATGCCGTGCCTCCTAGTCAAGGTGGGGAAGGGGCCCAGGCTGCTATAGATGGAAGCAGAGGTGGCGGATGGACGAGATGGGGTACCGGCAGGCGGGGGGGGCGCCGCCACCTGGGCATACGCCCTGGGGGCCGGGGGAGGGGCACCCGCAGAGCTGGTGGAGGGAGCAGTGGGAAGGGACGCCGCGGCCGGTGGCGGGGCCGCGGCAGTGGGGGTAGCCCCTGCCATGGAGGGCCCGTCTTCCTAGCGGGGCTTTTCCCCTTCTTTTTGCCCTGGCCTTTCCTGCCGGCTGGGGCAGCTCCCCCAGAATCGGAGGGAGCGAGGGACGTGGCAGCAGCGGAGGTTACCCCGTCGCCCGCTGCTGCAGACACCGCAGCGGGGGCGGTGGCAGGTGGTTTGGTAGCGGCGGGTGAGGTAGAGGCTAAGGGGACAGGCGGGGGAGGGACGGCGGAGTCTACTTGGGGGGGCTCTCCCGCTGTGTTCCCCTCCATAATGAGCAAGGTGGGAGGGGAAAACACACCGGAGAAGGGGGGCAGGGAAAGGGGGAGCAGGTCAGCCACTCCTCCCCGCTAGGCTGCAGGCAGGGGAGGAGGGCGCCGAAACGGGGGGGATGGGGGGTATCAAGGGCTTGGGGGGGACAGTCACCGACACCGGCTCCTCTAGCTACACTAGGGGAGGGAAGGTCACAATAACAGTAGGGGGTGCAGTGATTAACCAAAATGTGATGGGGGGCACAAGCGCACGGGAGGGGGCATGGGCACACGAGGGGAGGGGTCAATCAGGGCAAGGGGGGGCGCAAAGGAAGGGGAGCAACTAGGCTGGGAATAGGGCAGAGGAACCAAGGGGCTAACCGCAGGGCTGGGGTAGGACAACCGAACCAAACTGCAGAGGGAAAAGGGCGGGGCAGGCAAACAAACTAAATCTGGGGAGGGGCAAAAGGCTACAGGGGGCAAAGGGGGTAGGCAGCAAGGGGCAAAGCTGGGAGGCCTGTTGTGAAGGGGAAGGGGTCAGTCCAGGGGGGGTAGGTGCGCCCATGAGCGCTTGCGTAAAGTCAACGTGCGGCTGCCTGCCGCTGCAGGCCCAAATGATGTCAATAGGGCGTGGCAGGCCAGGAGAGCAGCAGAGTCCCAGAGGCAGGAGCGGAGGCAGATGGGAAATGGGCTGTGGGGTGGTGGAGGGGGCAACGGTGGTGGTGGGGGTTTGGGGGGGACACACAGATGGACCAGGGGGCAGGCTCCATGCCACACCCCCTGTGTCCCCACAAACACAGTCTAGACCCCCACCACTAGAGCACAGTTTGAAAATTACTCAGTCCTGAATGGCCCCCTCCACAGTGGTCTCCAGAGTCTTGTGCGCTCCCCCAGCAGCCGATGGTCTATGTAGTCCTCTTCCTCCACCTCCAGGCTCCAACAGCTCCCCAGGACACACGCAGCAGCGGCGGCAGCAGCAGCAGCCCCGGCAACCCTGGCAGCCAGGCAGGAAGGACCCCCCACAGGTGGTAGTGGTGATGGTGAAGGTGGGGTCCTGGCTTCTCCCTCCAGAGATGGTGGGGAGGGGGGGCTGGCTGGCAAGGCCCCCCCCATCCCTCGCTCAGTAGCAGCAGCAGCAGTCCAGGGAAGGAGCTCTAGCCAGCAGCAGCAGCCCAGGGAAGGAAGGAAGAAGGAGCTCCAGCTAGTAGGGCAGCTGGAGAGGAGCAGGAGGGAGAGCTCTAGCCAACAGGGCAGCTAGAGGACACGGAGCGCGCTCTGTAGAGAGGTGAACACCCGCTCCTGCCCTGGAGGGCTTGAAACCAGCCCTGAAAGAGGGCTGCAGAGGTTAAAAGCAGCCCTGCAAAGGGCTGCAGCTCTAAAAGCTGGGCTGATTGGGGAAGTGGCAGCAGCTGGGCCACGCCCCAATCAGGCCACAGCTGGCCTGTATATAAAGGCTGGGAGCCAGGACCTCAGAGTCTCTCTCTAGCTGTCAGGGCTGGCTCTAGCTTTTTTGCTGCCCCAAGCAGCAAAAAAAAGCGCCGCCCCCCGAGCCCCCCAGCCGAGCGCCGCCCCCCCCGCCGCGCGCTGGAGGGCCCCCCCCGCGCCGCCGGAACCCCCCAAGAGCGCCGCGCCCCGCGCCACCAACCGCCGCGCCGCCGGAGCCCGCCCCGCCCCCTGCCGAGCGCCGCCCCCCCGCCGAGCGCCACGCGCCGGAGCACGCCCCCCCGTGCCGAGCGCCGCCTGAACCCCTCCCCGAGCGCCGAGCCCCGCGCTGCCCCTCCCCCGCCGAGCGCCGCGCCGCCGGAGCCCGCCCCCGCCTCCCACCGGAACCCCGCGCCGCGCCGCCGGAGTGCCCTCACGGAAGGCCGCGCCGCGCTCCCCTGCCGCTCCTTACCAGGTGCTGCCCCAAGCATGTGCTTGGGTGCCTGGTGCCTGGAGCCGGCCCTGCTAGCTGTAGAGGGAGATGGGCCTGGCTGCAGGGAACTAGAGACAGGGTACCTGAGTGGAGGAGGGCTGGGGAGTTCCAGCCTGGAAAGCCCCAGGCTGCAGCCTAGGAGAAGGCCAAGGGGTACTGGGGGTTGCAGAGGGCAGCCCAGGGGTAGGCCAAGGCAGCAGGTCCAAACCCAACCTTGCCAGTGATGAGTAGGCTGTTACTGCAGTCTGCCCCAGGACGTGGGACTAGATGATGACTGGCAGTAGCCTTATACTGAGGCGAGGTGGGAATAGTGGGTGGGGGTTCCCCAGGGAGGGGAGACCCTAAGACTGAGGGGTTACTGCTAGGGGGCAGCACCCCAGGTACAAGGGCACCAGGGTCCAGGGAGGGACATGGGGGGCCAGAGGACAGGCAGACCACTGGCCTGCAGAGGGCACTCCAGGATGCTGGAAGAGTTAATTCCTGGAGACTACCAGCAGGAGGCGCTGCAGGGGTGAGTCCACTCATCACACTGGTTTAAGGTATGCTTGTTATTAGAATTGACATTTCTGAGCCTAGCTTTGGAAGCAGCCATCTAACTGAACAGTGATGTCATTATATCCTGAGTGTGGGAGACTGGAAGCCACTTAGCAGCCCACTTTGACACTCAGAAGAAAGATACTTGGATTTAATAGCTGAATGTTAAATTTCTTACCAGTCTGACAGCAGAGTCTCTCTGTGTGATTGCTCAATCGTTAGCCAAAAGAGTTTGAAGCTGCTATTCTCCTGCAGTGGCTGAAGAGGCCCAAATTGGAATACACCTTCAGAAAGCTGTGGAGGCCAAGCAGAATCTACACAGGGATCACTGCAAAGATCAGTCCCTCACTCCCTCATGTCTTCAAAAGATCAGGCAAACATGTCTTTAAAGTGTGCTATCATTAGTGTCGGGCTTCCACCCTGTGTGGTTGTACAACTGCATAAACTTCCATTAGTATTTTCAGTTATGTACTTAGTTTTTAGGCTATGTGCTGTTATTTTGCACGTTTTGTAATGTCTTCTTACATTGGTCATGAATAGCTGTGTTCTACCAAGGGAAGACTAGGTGGGATGATGCACTAACATTTCACCTCTGGAGATCTAGGTTAAAAGCCTGTTCAGTAAAATGCTGGGCTTATCATAAAAGCAGCACACCATGCACTGCAACTGGCAATTACTGCTCAAGAGAGGCCTGGAACAAGAAATGCTGAGGCAAAGCTTGTGCTGCTGGCCAGGAAAGAGCTGCAGTAGCATTAGAATTGAAGTGTATTGTCAGGCAGGTCCCAGAACTGGAAGAGAAGAGACTATTATGGTCAGGATTGAGCAGTAGGGATTTGCACACAGTGCAGGTGTTGCATGCATGGATCACAGCAGACCAGCTCAACATGCCAGAGACCTAAATCATAGTTTAATAACTTTGTATTAATTAAGCTGTTGAGCTTGCTGGACACTAGATCTCCCCAGGTGCATCCCAGTGTCATATGAATCCTGCCTTCTGTTCAGGATGCAAAATTCAGCTCTAAACAGAAAGTTGGGTTGCAATTTATGATACAGCTGTCACTGCTTTACAGTACTGTAATTGTAGTAACCACAGTTAGTCCCTGGGCCATTAGACACTGTGTCAATGCATGGCTTCACTTATGTTGGCCTGTGAGTGATTAAAATACCCTATGTAACCCCAGTAAATTCAATGGGGCTGCAGGGATGGAAGTCGTCAACAAGAAATGGGGAACTTTGGCCCCCTCTTTAATTCCATGGGGGTGTCCCCCCAAATTCACAGTTTTGGAGAAGGGATTTGCCCCTCTGCATCTCAGCTTCCCATCCCACTGAGCAAGTACTAGTCACAATTGCAGCACCTTCTTGTGCTCACACAGGGAGTGGAGAAGAGAGAATGTGCCCTGCAAAGAGAGGGGAGTATCCTGAAGGACTGAGTAGACCTGGGAACTCTGGGAGTGACTGCGCTTCTCTGACCTACCATACCTCCGGGAGGTCCCCTGGGGTGGAGCTGCTCTACACTTGTCCTGATCCAGGCCCGTGCCTGTCTGGCACAACTGAGCCCTAACCTTAGTGTAAAATCCTGGCCCAATTGAAATCAATGGCAAAACTCCCATTGATTTCAGTGGGGCCACAATTTCCCCTAAAGTTTTTGTTTGCTCTTGCAGGACAGCGTGCGCATCATGTCTGTACTTTGGACTCCTGGGCGTGCCTAGGGAAAAGGTTTGCACTGATTCTGAAAGCTGCACCGAAAAAGCAGCTGACATTCTACTACCCAACATAGCCTGGCTTCCCACAAGCCAGGAGATTGCTGTCTGGTGTCAGGGAGGGGCCTTCCCAGCCTCCCAGACTTTGCTGTCTACTAGTCATTTTTCTGTTGGTGTCAGTGCTGCCTCAGTGAACTGTGCTGTAATGTCCCAGATCCTGATGGCTTGGTGTTACACTCTGTACCCCAAAGCAACACACTGGCACCCCCATATTTACCAGGGTGATATGTTTGATATGTTTTGTACAAAGTATGCCTTGAGAGGTATCTTTTAAAAAGTCTTAAGCTGTTGAACATTAATATCCTGTTGGATTGTATGTGCTATCATTGTATAGAAAATTATACAGTTTTGCTATGTGTGTCACTGAAAGATGTTGTAAGGTTGGAAACACCCACAACCAGCCTTTCAGGCACAACAATGGAGGATCCAGATGTGTTGATGGCCCATTAAGAGGAATTCACACTCACAAGGACTATCCCAGGAACTCTATAAAATAGAGACCTCTCAGAGATAGCATGTAGATAGTGGAGACTGCTTGACTCAGGTCATAGCAAACGATGCTTCCAGGAAGCTGGAGGAAGCTATAAAAGGGGGAAGTGACAACATCACTTGGCCTCTCTCCCCCCACATTCAACACCTGGAAACACGTCTGGAGGACAGACTGAACTGGGGAGGTGGTCACAAGCTCTGGGGTCCTAGGCTGGGGAGCTGTGCGAAATTGTCTGGAGTCTCTCTATCATTGGTTCATGAGTTGCTGGCAAAAGCATTCATATAACTGAGCTGGCTGCGTGAGTGCAGGACCTGGAGAGGTTTGCAGTTTGTCACAGCATCACAGTGTGAGAGGGAGCCCAGGTTAGTAAACCAGAGGTTCAGCAGTATCCCAGTTCCAGCTTGCACCCTGGGGAACCCGTCACAGTGGCTCACTGCTGACATGAGCAAGGTTCCCTTTGACAGCAGTGGGAGTGACACCCAACAAGATGGCAACATTTTGGATATAAAGTTGTGTTGGACAGCCAGCGCTTGGTGTGGCAGTGATCTCTGGAGAGGCATTTTTTTGCCCCTATTCCCTTGTGAGCTTTGTTAGCTGATTCTCTGAAGTGGATCTAGAAATAGTCTGGGTAATAGATCCACAGCCTTTCAGTTTCAGTTACAAATAAATAATAGCATTGTCCCTGGTGGGCGAGAACAGGAAATGACAAGCTTGCTAATCACATCAGTCCCTCTAGAAATGGGTTTTGCCTCCACTGGGACATGTGTTCAGACCCATGCACATCTCAGGGCATCTGTCCTAGACTAGGAGCTACCGTGCTCCCTGCTGGCCTGTGCTGCCAGGGCCTTTCCACTGGCCACTGCTGCCCAATTATGTTAATTAACTTATGTTAATACTCAATCTGTATTAATTTAGGAAGAGGGCCCCTGCCCACTCTCCTGGCACCTCCCCAGCCTTGCAGAGACGGTAAAGGGGAATGATGCTACAAAAGCTGTGCTGCCCCCACACAGGGTTCCATCAGGCCCTCCTCTCTCTGCTTATAGAGGTGCAAGGGGAGACTTTATCTCCTCTCCTTATTATCTGTATTTCCTGTCTGAGCTTGTTTGGATCATGGACATAGTAACCAATCCTAGAGTGTTCCGTGTAGCCCTGGCCATTCTGTACCAAGTGTACAATGATGCTCCAGGTTCCTCTGAGGAGATTGTCTGACTAGAATACAGTGGGCAGAAGAGTGGCCTTTGATGGCTCCTTGTGAATTTCCTAAGACCTTCCTTCCTCCCAGCTCTGAATTGTACCTAGTTGCTCACCTGTAGATTTTAAGGCCAGAAGGGACCATTGTAATTAACTAGTCTGACCTGAACACCACAGGCCAGAATTGGAAACCGAGGCAAAGAGAGATGAAGTGACTTGCCCAGTGGCACAGAAAGACAGCCAGGAAATAGTCCAGGGTCTCCCAAGTCCCAGCCCAGCTCCTGAGCCACAAGACCAGCCCATAAGCATCAGATAGGGAACGCTGGCAAAGAGAGGATTGGCCAGGCCATTCCTGAAAACAACCAAAATGTCACACATTTCCATTAGAGATGGATTCAGTTTATGACAAGCAATTAAATTTCCATTTCCAGTCTGAAATAATTACATAGTAGTCTGTGGGGAGGGGAAAATCTGATTCAGAAGCAAACTGATTAAGGTGAATTCTGCAATAAGAGACAAATGTAATCATTAAGAGACAAAGGGCTGCACTTGCCTTTTCAGTAGACTTTCCTTTTGATTAAGCAGTAATTAAATATTGCTGTGCTGAAAGGCGGTTTTACGACCAGCCGAACCTGCAACGTATTCTTAAGATGTTTATGTGACAAGCAAGCTATGTGAACTCAGTCTTACAGCACATGTTTCATGGGGAGCTGGGGAGAAGAGGTACCAATGTGCTTACAATCCATAGAGCTCACTCACCTGACATCATGTGACCCCTGTGTCCAGAGCAGGAGGACAGAAAGGAGACGCTGCCCACTTTCCCTTTGGTGTCTTCTCTTGGGCTGTTTCCTTCCTCCTTGTGGTGCAGTGGGGTGCAGGTCCAGGCATGGTGTTGCACCTAGTTACTTCCTCTCTGAATTTGGTCCACATCTGCAGGATGTCTTCCAGATGGGGCTTATCCCTCCCCTCAACACCTGAGTGCCTTGGGAGCATTCCCCTTTAAAGGCAGTTGTCAGTCCTGCTCCTGCATGTGGTTGTTCTGTGCTCCTGAAGCAGTGATGTTCTCGCTCAGGTGTTTTACAGGTCCATTCACTTCTTTACCCGCAACGATGTGAGGAAACATTCCTCTGTTGGTTGAGAGCTCTCTCATTACACCATTCCCCTAAAACAGAATTCACTGGATCCTGTGTAGACCAACATCTGTAAATACTAAGAGCTGGCAATGACTCAGGTCAGCACATTTGACAGCAGTCTCCTTACAGCAGCATGGCCTTGTCTTGCAACAGCAGGTAGTCACAGGTATAAAAGACCTGTGGCATGGCTGCGGCTGCTCCGGGTCAGCTGACCCAGGCTCGCAGGGCTAAAAATTGCTGTGTAGACATTTGGTCTCAGGTTGGAGCCCATGTTCTGGGAGCCAGGGAGAGTGGAGGCTGCAGTCCGAGCCCAAACATGTACACCACGATTTTGGCAGCTATGGAGCCTGAGCCCCACGAACCTGAATCAGCTGACCCGGGCCAGCCACAGGGTTTTATCCCTGTGTAGAAATACCCTGTGTCTGGAATGGACAGGGCTCACAAGGTCTCTAGTGACCCTCCACACAGTTCAACAGGGTGAGAAAAGCCATGGTACCAGCCATCTTTTCTGTGATGTTTCAGTCCCTCTTGTGATAACATGGTCTCTCGGTTAGAATACCATGGGCCAGGAGTTGTGGGTTCCACCCCAGCTCTGCCACAGAGCAAGTTCCCAAGGCTCAGTAACACTGGAATAGCAGATTGGAACATTTGTGAAGACGGGATAAGCTCTGAGTGTGAGGTGCTACTCTGACTCCCATTCTCCAGCCAGCAGCTTGAAGCCTGGGCAGATGGCATCGACACCAGCACTGGCCCTGTGTCTGATGGATGAAAGTTGCAGAGTAACTCCTGCTGGGGTATAATGAGGACAGCTCTCTTATACCTGAGCTGGCTTCAGAAACCACAGCAAACATCCCGATTTCAGGACTGGTCAAACTGAAGAGTGCCTTTCAAACAGTAGTAAAAGCTGCTTTGGGCATGTTTGGTCTGAGCCAGGCCATTTCTCCTGTGGCTGGCACACTCCACACTCTCTACACTAATAGATTTACAAAAGAGGAATGCCAGAAGAATAGCTTTCACTACTGTGCTGTTAGCAGAACAGGGAAAAGGTTTAAAATGACAAAACATCAAACAGGAAGAAAATGTCAAGCCCCCAATTCCTGGACACAGCTGTGGCGGTAAAAATAGCCCTTTCATGACTTGAAGGGAGCAAATGCTTCTGATCTATTAACGCAGAGCTCCTGCCTTACCACTGCAGGCTTTCTGCCACTTCCCTCCCCAACAGCAAGCTGCTCTTTCTCAGTAGGCCAGGCTTGAAATGACAGCTCCTGCTGTGGATTTCACAAGACAAGATTGTCTTGTTCTTTTCTGGTCAGTGTGCTCTTTGGGGAATGTCTTTGGTGGGGGTGGGGAGTTCTTCCTTTCTGATAACCCAGAGAAAAATCCTGAAGTCTGCAGTTGGGGTATGACCAAACATTCATTATACCCAGGAAACCAAACCAGAATAAAGGCAAGGCTGTTGTAGGCCAAAGAAAGGCTGAACTATATTAATAATCTGCATTTATAAGTGAGCCATAAACAATATTAGAAATTAGATGAATCTGGAGATGCTGAGGTGTTATGGGATGAGCTTAACAATAAATGTGTCCTAACTATAGTCCCTCTATCAACGAAGTAATTGCACTTTTAAGGTCTGAATGGCAGTATTGTAGTAGGTGCCAGTTTTTAATTGCATAGTAGTTTACATTCTAACGGCTGTTTTCAGCTGCTCATAACAATGGGAAACATTCACCTTTTGGATTGCAATTGGCCATGCTTGGTGTCTCCCTGAAGAGTTGGAGTTGGGGGTGCCAGTTGCTTCTGTTTTGCTCTGTTGTATGGGACTGTATATTCAGGTTTTCCTTTCAACACTTCTGAATTTTGAAGCCCCCGTAGGAGTTTTACCCTCATTTCAATGGGCGCAGGAGCAGGGCTTAGGTGGCCCTCATGCTCCAGCTGGAGTTGGTGGCACTCAGGTTCCAGGTGTCTCCATTTGGTCTCTTAAAAAATGAGCTATCCCAGTTCAGTGGGCACTTTTGAACATTTTGACCTACATATCATATGCTCCCAGCGTGGGGTGACTTGAGAGCACTCCACACCTCCAGTCCTCTCTGATGGTATTTGTTGTTATCATTATGGTAGTACCTAGGAGTGCCTGTCATGGACCAGGTCCCCATTGTGCCAGGCACTGTACAAACACAGGCCACCCCCTAGGTTATTCAGTTGGGGAGCTCTCTGAGTGTACCCTATTTTCTGCTGACTCTTGTAAAGTCACTGTGACAGGTTCCTACCCCTGGGAACTGGGGTACCACTGAGCCCTCTGATCCTCCAGCCTGGGCTCCCCCTCTCACTGTGCTGCTGTGACAAGCTGCAGACCCGCTCCTGGTCCTACACTTCCATCAGTGTTCACACAGGTAGGGACACACCAAGCTGCAGTTACATGCTGAGTCTCTGACTAGCCATTGCACAAACTAACAGTAGAAAGGCTAAAGCTGAGTTAACTCTCAGCTCCCCAGGCACACACCCCCTCTGGAGGATAAACCCAAAATTATACCATCTTGCACTGCACAGGGAACTGTACAGTGTAAGATCATAGCATTCCCCCAGCCCCAATGTGAAGAGGAATATGCAACAGCCTTTGCCCTTTGAGCTGTGATTTCCCATGCATTTCACTCCAACTCACTTGGTTTAGATAGATTTTGAGTGATAAGTGATAGCAAAGAGATCAAAGCAGATTACCTAGCAATTAAACAAAAACATAAACTAAGTCTAAGATACTAGAAAGATAAGATATGAATTACCAAATTCTCATCCTGGCTGATGATACAAGCAGGCTGAAGATTCTTAAAGGACAAGCTGCACTTGCTTTACAGCTTGGAATCCCCAGTTGTTTCATTCACAGGCTAAAAATCCCTTTAGCCTGGGTCCAGTACTTTCCCCAGTTCAGTCTTTTTTTCTTGGGTGTTTCCAGGAGTCTTCTTGTGTGGGGAGTTAAGAACCGCCAGTGATGTCACTCCCTGCCTTATATAGCTTTTGCATATGGTGGGAACCCTTTGTCCCAAACCTCAGTTGTGGAAAAACACTGACATCCCAAGATGGAGTCCAGAGTCATGGGGCTGATCACATAGAATCATAGAATATCAGGGTTGGAAGGGACCTCAGGAGGTCATCTAGTCCAACCCCCTGCTCAAAGCAGGACCAATTCCCAACTAAAATCATCCCAGCCAGGGCTTTGTCAAGCCGGGCCTTAAAAACCTCCAAAGAAGGAGACTCCACCACCTCCCTAGGTAACGCATTCCAGTGCTTCACCACCCTCCTAGTGAAAAAGTTTTTCCTAATATCCAACCTAGACCTCCCCCACTGCAACTTGAGACCATTGCTCCTTGTTCTGTCATCTGCCACCACTGAGAACAGCCGAGCTCCATCCTCTTTGGAACCCCCCCTCAGGTAGTTGAAAGCGGCTATCAAATCCCCCCTCATTCTTCTCTTCTGGAGACTAAACAATCCCAGTTCCCTCAGCCTCTCCTCGTAAGTCATGTGCTCCAGACCCCTAATCATTTTTGTTGCCCTCCTCTGGACTCTCCAATTTTTCCACATCCTTCTTGTAGTGTGGGGCCCAAAACTGGACACAGTATTCCAGATGAGGTCTCACCAATGTCGAATAAAGGGGAACGATCACGTTCCTCGATCTGCTGGCAATGCCCCTACTTATACAGCCCAAAATGCCGTTAGCCTTCTTGGCAACAAGAGCACACTGTTGACTCATATCCAGCTTCTCGTCCACTGTGACCCCTAGGTCCTTTTCTGCAGAACTGCTACCCAGCCATTCGGTCCCTAGTCTGTAGCAGTGCATGGGATTCTTCCGTCCTAAGTGCAGGACTCTGCACTTGTCCTTGCTGAACCTCATCAGGTTTTTTTTTTGGCCCAATCCTCTAATTTGTCTAGGTCCCTCTGTATCCGATCCCTACCCTCTAGTGTATCTACATGTCCTTGCATACCTTGCTGAATCATAACAGCCATTACTTACAGGCTGTCTGGATCATTCTCAGGAAGGCTCACCAGGTGGGGGATAAGCTTCTCCTGAGGCCTGTTTTCCCTAGTGGCTCATTACCCTGAATAGGCCCTTCCCAACCAGCTATCTAGACTGAAAGCATCTTGCCTAATGGGCGTCACCCACGTTGTAACTACATTTGAAATACACATACACAGTCAATATTTATAACTTCAGATACAAAAATGATACATGCATTCAAATAGGATAATCGTATTCAGCAAATCATAGCTTTTCCAATGACCCCTCATATGACCCATCTTGTACAAAATGCATCATAATTATGCCCTAATCATTTCATAATATAACTATGAAGAATGTGGGATGCAGTGTCACAGTCACCATGTGAAAATCTCTTGCCCTATTTAGATCACCTGAGTGGAAGACAGAGGGGACTATCTTCTCTGTGAACAAGGAGGTCAGTTTGGTTTGAGTCTTGCTACTCAGTAGTGCATTTAAGAGAGTGCTGCCCTTCTGCCACCTTTATCATATGAAGCTGTTCATTTTGCTCTTGCAGGACTGAGTGCTTTGCAGCACCACAGAGACTTGCATGTTGTGTGAGCTGATCTTTTTGATGCAGTGTGAGAGATTTCACAGGAGTATTTTTAATAAAAGTCAGACTTGAGCCAGACACACCCAGGCTCCCTGCAGCCCCTTGAAAACATGGCTGCTGGAGGAGGCTGCTTTCTGGGACTCCCTCAAAAGCTACTTCCCCCAGGAGTTCCTCACATTGGGGGAGCCAACCTTTCAGCCATTTGTCTTGAGGCTTCTGAGTTTTCAGGGTGGGCAGAGTGGCATAACGGGATGTGGGGTTCTGAGCATGCTATTTAATTCTCGGTGAGCAATGGAGATAGGAAAGGCCCTGCAGCTTCTGCTGCTCTTTTGCTTTGTGAACCCTGTTTTGCCAAGGAGAGCAATACTGTTTGGAGGAGCAATCTGATAATGGCTAGGAGATGGGATGAGGACCTCTGTGGCAATGGCTCCAAGAAGAGGAGAAAAGGGGGTTCTCTGCCACAAAAACCCCTAGGCAGGGAGGGGTGAGGGTCTCTGCTGTGGTGACCTCCAATAGGGGTTTGGATGTGGCCCCATCACGGTAGCGTCCAAGAGCTTTTCTGTCTGTACCATATAGTGTCCTGCTTACCATTGGCTGCTGTGACAATAATAACAATGACTAGTAGCGTCCTAATGGGTCTTTCCCATGTTGAGTTTCTCCAAGTGGCTGATTGAAGGCTCTGTGCCATGGAAGCAGAGAGGGCCTCAGTGCCAGTGTTCAAGCAGTCTTTGCCAGCAGTAAGCTGGGTGGGTTTTCATCTTTCCCCCCCTGATCTGATTTGCCTTATCTGCTCCTGCTTTTTTTTAATCCCCACTGCAATCTACAGTTATTAGCTAGAAGGACTCAGCAGGGTCTCTGGGTCAGAGGCTCATGAGGTGGGTGGCTCTTCTCCAAAGCCAATAGATTTTAGGCTTTAAACAAAATAGTTTAAATAAACAAAATAGTAAACATTGCATAAATAGATCTAGAGCAGAGGTTCTCAAACTGGGGCATGTGCCCTGCTGGGAGGTGCAGAATGTATTGGGGGTTAGGCATGAGAAACTTTAGGGGAAAAAACTTACTGCATACATTTTACCCACAGCAATGAATAACTAGCAAAGCTGATTCCTCCAGACATATAGATTCATAGATTCTAGGACTGGAAGGGACCTCGAGAGGTCATCGAGTCCAGTCCCCTGCCCGCATGGCAGGACCAAATACTGTCTAGACCATCCCTGATAGACATTTATCTAACCTACTCTTAAATATCTCCAGAGATGGAGATTCCACAACCTCCCTAGGCAATTTATTCCAGTGTTTAACCACCCTGACAGTTAGGAACTTTTTCCTAATGTCCAACCTAGACCTCCCTTGCTGCAGTTTAAGCCCATTGCTTCTTGTTCTATCCTCAGAGGCTAAGGTGAACAAGTTTTCTCCCTCCTCCTTATGACACCCTTTTAGATACCTGAAAACTGCTATCATGTCCCCTCTCAGTCTTCTCTTTTCCAAACTAAACAAACCCAATTCTTTCAGCCTTCCTTCATAGGTCATGTTCTCAAGACCTTTAATCATTCTTGTTGCTCTTCTCTGGACCCTTTCCAATTTCTCCACATCTTTCTTGAAATGTGGTGCCCAAAACTGGACACAATACTCCAGCTGAGGCCTAACCAGAGCAGAGTAGAGCGGAAGAATGACTTCTCGTGTCTTGCTCACAACACACCTGTTAATACATCCCAGAATCATGTTTGCTTTTTTTGCAACAGCATCACACTGTTGACTCATATTTAGCTTGTGGTCCACTATAACCCCTAGATCCCTTTCTGCCGTACTCCTTCCTAGACAGTCTCTTCCCATTCTGTATGTGTGAAACTGATTTTTTCTTCCTAAGTGGAGCACTTTGCATTTGTCTTTGTTAAACTTCATCCTGTTTAACTCAGAGCATTTCTCCAATTTGTCCAGATCATTTTGAATTATGACCCTGTTCTCCAAAGCAGTTGCAATCCCTCCCAGTTTGGTATCATCCGCAAACTTAATAAGCGTACTTTCTATGCCAATATCTAAGTCGTTAATGAAGATATTGAACAGAGCCGGTCCCAAAACAGACCCCTGCGGAACCCCACTCGTTATGCCTTTCCAGCAGGATTGGGAACCATTAATAACAACTCTCTGAGTACGGTCATCCAGCCAGTTATGCACCCACCTTATAGTAGCCCCATCTAAATTGTATTTGCCTAGTTTGTCGATAAGAATATCATGCGAGACCGTATTAAATGCCTTACTAAAGTCTAGGTATACCACATCCACAGCTTCTCCCTTATCCACAAGACTCGTTATCCTATCGAAGAAAGCTATCAGATTGGTTTGACATGATTTGTTCTTTACAAATCCATGCTGGCTGTTCCCTATCACCTTACCACCTTCCAAGTGTTTGCAGATGATTTCCTTAATTACTTGCTCCATTATCTTCCCTGGCACAGAAGTTAAACTAACTGGTCTGTAGTTTCCTGGGTTGTTTTTATTTCCCTTTTTATAGATGGGCACTATATTTGCCCTTTTCCAGTCTTCTGGAATCTCTCCCGTCTCCCATGATTTTCCAAAGATAATAGCTAGAGGCTCAGATACCTCCTCTATTAGCTCCTTGAGTATTCTAGGATGCATTTCATCAGGCCCTGGTGACTTGCAGGCATCTAACTTTTCTAAGTGATTTTTAACTTGTTCTTTTTTTATTTTATCTGCTAAACCTACCCCCTTCCCATTAGCATTCACTATGTTAGGCATTCCTTCAGACTTCTCGGTGAAGACCGAAACAAAGAAGTCATTAAGCATCTCTGCCATTTCCAAGTTTCCTGTTACTGTTTCTCCCTCTTCACTAAGCAGTGGGCCTACCCTGTCTTTGGTCTTCCTCTTGCTTCTAATGTATTGATAAAAAGTCTTCTTGTTCCCCTTTATTCCCGTAGCTAGTTTGAGCTCATTTTGTGCCTTTGCCTTTCTAATCTTGCCCCTGCATTCCTGTGTTGTTTGCCTATATTCATCCTTTGTAATCTGTCCTAGTTTCCATTTTTTGTATGACTCCTTTTTATTTTTTAGATCATGCAAGATCTCGTGGTTAAGCCAAGGTGGTCTTTTGCCACATTTTCTATCTTTCCTAACCAGCGGAATAGCTTGCTTTTGGGCCCTTAATAGTGTCCCTTTGAAAAACTGCCAACTCTCCTCAGTTGTTTTTCCCCTCAGTCTTGATTCCCATGGGACTTTACCTATCAGCTCTCTGAGCTTACCAAAATCCGCCTTCCTGAAATCCATTGTCTCTATTTTGCTGTTCTCCCTTCTACCCTTCCTTAGAATTGCAAACTCTATGATTTCATGATCACTTTCACCCAAGCTGCCTTCTACTTTCAAATTCTCAACGAGTTCCTCCCTATTTGTTAAAATCAAGTCTAGAACAGCTTCCCCCCTAGTAGCTTTTTCAACCTTCTGAAATAAAAAGTTGTCTGCAATGCAGTCCAAGAATTTGTTGGATAGTCTGTGCCCCGCTGTGTTATTTTCCCAACATATATCCGGATAGTTGAAGTCCCCCATCACCACCAAATCTTGGGCTTTGGATGATTTTGTTAGTTGTTTAAAAAAAGCCTCATCCACCTCTTCCACCTGGTTAGGTGGCCTGTAGTAGACTCCTAGCATGACATCACCCTTGTTTTTTACCCCTTTTAGCCTAACCCAGAGACTCTCAACACTTCCATCTCCTATGTCCATCTCTACCTCAGTCCAAGTGTGTACATTTTTAATATATAAGGCAACACCTCCTCCCTTTTTCCCCTGTCTATCCTTCCTGAGCAAGCTGTATCCATCCACACCAACATTCCAATCATGTGTATTATCCCACCAAGTTTCAGTGATGCCAACAATGTCATAGTTGTATTTATTTATTAGCACTTCCAGTTCTTCCTGCTTATTACCCATACTTCTCACATTTGTATATAGGCATCTAAGATACTGGTTTGATCTTTCTTCCCAGTTTTGTCCTGACCCTCCTTTCTCTCTGCCAATATAGCCCACACTCCCTCTCGTTTCCGACCCATCTCCCAGGTCTCCATGTTCCCCACTTACCTGCGGGCTTTGCTCACCTGTCCCCGTCGAACCTAGTTTAAAGCCCTCTTCACTAGGTTAGCCAGTCTGTGTCCAAATAGGGTCTTTCCCCTCCTCGAAAGGTGAACGCCATCTCTGCCTAGCAGTCCTTCCTCAAATAGCATCCCGTGGTCTAGGAAGCCAAAGCCCTCCTGGCGACACCATCTTCGCAGCCAGGCATTCACCTCCATGATGCATCTGTCTCTGCCCGGGCCCCTACCTTTGACAGGAAGAATCGAAGAGAATACCACCTGCGCTCCAAACTCCTTCACCCGTACTCCCAGAGCCCTGTAGTCACTCTTGATCCGCTCAGTGTCACACCGCGCAGTATCATTTGTGCCCACATGGATGAGTAGCATGGGGTAGTAGTCAGAGGGCTGGATAATCCTCGACAATGCCTCCGTAACGTCTCGGATACGGGCTCCCGGCAGGCAGCATACCTCCCGAGATGAAATGTCAGGGCGACAGATGGGCGCCTCCGTCCCCCTCAGCAGAGAGTCTCCGACCACCACTACCCTACGTTTCCTATTCGCAGTGGTGGCAGCAGACCTCCCAGCCTTAGGGGTACGAGGCTTCTCCTCCTTTACTGTAGGAGGTGATGCCTTCTTTCTTGTATCAAGAAGAGCATAACGGTTACCTATTACCACAGCGGGAGGGTTCGGAGCAGGGGTGGAGCACTGCCTGCTGCCAGAAGTAACCAGCTGCCAGTGTCCACCCTGAGCCATCTCCTCCTCCACCAGTGGTGTATCAGCAGTCCTGTGTACTGGGAAAGCTACCTCAGCTGTCTCCACATGGACACTGTCCAGGAACTGCTCGTGGATTCGGATGCTTCTCAACCTAGCCACCTCCTCCTGTAGCTCTCCCACCTGCTGCCTGAGAGATTCCACCAGCAGGCACCTTTCACATTGGATGGTCCCCCCAGCCTGGATATCAGTAAGTGGAAATTGCAAGTTACAGTCTCTGCAAAACCACACCAGGATCTGGGTAGAAGCATCCATGCTCAGGCGCTCTGTCTGGCTACAGGCGCAGGTGGAGGAGACAAAAGCAGTGCTGGCACAGGTGTTGCGGGTCTTCCTAACCATCGTAAGCCTCCCTCTGTCAAACTCCCGTCTGCAGCCCCCTGTCCACTGAAAGGGTTGTTTAAGCAAGAAGTTTTAGGTTTTAAGGGGAATAAAGGGAAAACAGATAGAACCGGCAAGGGACCCTCGCCCCTTCCCACTCCCCTTCCAAACTCCCTTGCGAAACTCCCTGTTAGCAGCCCCTGGTCTCAAAAGCTCCCTGGTCGCTTGTGCGCTGCTTTATAAAGCCCTGGCCTGTATGAATGCCCCGCCCACTGATTAAGGCTCAGCCAATTACCAGAGGCTTCTAGGTTTCAAACCTTCCTTTGAAGCTCACAGCTTCCAACTGCCAGCCACAGCACACGGTCCTTCAAACAACCAACCAAAGAAACAGACTGACAAACACAAGCTCAGCACACAGCAAGTAACCCCCAAACACAAACAAACACACACTACAGACAGTCACTTACCCCAAAAGGGTGCTGTATTGCTCCTCCTTCACCTGGAGAACTCCCTTGCGAAACTCCCTGTTAGCAGCCCCTGGTCGCAAAAGCGGGTCATTAGGGGTCTACTTAAATCATGGAAAAATAACACATTTTTTGTGGGTTGGTCAGAGCATAAAGAGCAAATTTCATGGATGTGTTCATACAGTTGCATATTCCATGCTGCCCTTACTTTTGCGCTCCTGCTGGTGGAAGTGCTGCCTTCAGAGCTGGATGCCCAGCCATCAGCCACCGCTCTCCTGCCACCTAGTTTTGAAGGCAGTGCTGCTGCCAGAAGCAGCAGAGAAGTAAGGGTGGTATGGTATTGCTAGTCTTACTTCTCTGCTGCTGCTGGCGGCGGCGCTGCCTTCAGAGCTGGGTGGCCAAAGAGTGGAGTATCCAGTGTTATCCGAAGCTGCAATGAATATCTTAATTTTTTATGCATCTAGCTACTTATGCAAAACAGCCTTTTCTGCCCTAGTTTACATCAAAAACAGACAATGATCTCGAGATGTCTTCAGGCAGAAGGGGGGGTCAAGCATCCAACCCAGGATGAAATTGCTCTGCTCCAAAAAACAGGCACACCCAACACACTAGTAACAGTCTAAAGGCAGTAAGCAGTATCTCACTTAAAATTTACATAAATGGCACTCTTTGAATCAGTGGCTTACTGTTTTTAATATTTAGTGAGTTACATGTTGATGGTGGGTTGTTTTTTTTTTGTCATTGGTATATTTAGTTGTGTGGCAAGTGGGGGCATAAACTACTACAGACACAAAAGAGGGGCATGATCAAAGAAGTTTGAGAACTACTGACTAGAGCTATACTCTTTTGCTGGAGAGCTTGTCTGCTTGTGTGTTCAGGTTAGTACCAGCATACATGGCATTTCTCTGCAGTGTTGCTAAGGCTGGACAGCCCTAGGTGTAAAGAGTGAATTTTACTTCTCTCCAGAACACTAAAAATATATGTTACATAAGATATCTATTGTGCTTATTGGGGTACTCAGAGCATCATCCTTCACAGTACTTTAAACATACATTCTTTTATGCAATAGAATGTTAATCCGCTCTGGGTTTGATATACCTGGATACTAGTGTTGTAGCCATGTTGGTCCCAGGATATTAGAGAGACAAGGTGGGTGAAGGAATATCTTTTATTGGACCAACTTCTTCCTCAGACCTGAAGAAGAGCTCTGTGTAACTCAAAAGCCTCTCTCTCTTACCGACGGAAGTTGGTCCAATAAAATATATTTCCTCACCCAGCTTGTCTCTCAAATACCTGGATACTGTTATTCTATTTATGTACTGCCACAGCTGTGCGTTGGGTTTGCAGGTAAAGAAAAAAACACAGCTACGTCAATGGGCTCCTGGATGAAGTAAGTTTTAAGAGACTTGAAGGAGGAGAGGGTGGAGTTCTGTCTGACTGGTGTGGAAAATGGCCTGGAAATGAGGGCTGGAGACAGGAAGAGGGTAGTCAGTGGTTTGGATTGGGCTGAGCAAAGTGGATGATGTGGGGAGTCAAAGCTAGTTTCTCATCTGATGAAGGACAGCAACAGATGGAGTATTTAGTCCAGTTGGGAGGCGAGCTGGTTGGAATGCAGCTGCAATGGGTAAAAGTAATATCTGATTGTTCCTTCCTTTGAGACCACAAAGGAACAAGAGGTCATTCAAGGAAATCAATGCCTGGTAAATTTAGAACAAATGCTTCTTCTCCCAGCTGGCAGGTAGCCTTGTGGAATTCACTGCAGCAGGAGGTCACTGAGTTAAATACTCAGGCTGAGTGATGACATTGTATAGCCATACAAGCTAGAGAAGGGGACAATTTAGGGGACGATTTCCTGGTGCAAGTGCTGGAGGAACCAACTAGGGGCAGAGCTCTTCTAGACCTGCTGCTCACAAACAGGGAAGAATTAGTAGGGGAAGCAAAAGTGGATGGGAACCTGGGAGGCAGTGACCATGAGATGGTCAAGTTCAGGATCCTGACACAAGGAAGAAAGGAGAGCAGCAGAATACGGACCCTGGACTTCAGAAAAGCAGACTTTGACTCCCTCAGGGAACTGATGGGCAGGATCCCCTGGGAGAATAACATGAGGGGGAAAGGAGTCCAGGAGAGCTGGCTGTATTTTAAAGAATCCTTATTGAGGTTGCAGGAAAAAAACATCCCAATGTGTAGAAAGAACAGTAAATATGGCAGGCGACCAGCTTGCCTTAACAGTGATATCCTTGCTGACCTTAAACGCAAAAAAGAAGCTTACAAGAAGTGGAAGATTGGACAAATGACCAGGGAAGAGTATAAAAAATTACTCAGGCATGCAGGAGTGAAATCAGGAAGGCCAAATCACACTTGGAGTTGCAGCTAGCAAGAGATGTTAAGAGTAACAAGAAGGGTTTCTTCAGATATGTTAGCAACAAGAAGAAAGTCAAGGAAAGTGTGGGCCCCTTACTGAATGAGGGAGGCAACCTAGTAACAGAGGATGTGGAAAAAGCTAATGTAATCAATGATTTTTTTTGCCTCTGTCTTCACGAACAAGGTCAGCTCCCAGACTGCTGCACTGGGCAGCACAGTATGGAGAGAAGCTGACCAGCCCTCTGTGGAGAAAGAAGTGGTTCAGGACTATTTAGAAAAACTGGACAAGCACAAGTCCATGGGGCTGGATGCGCTGCATCCGAGGGTGCTAAAGGAGTTGGCGGATGTGATTGCAGAATGTGCCCTTGTTGCCAAGAAGGCTAACGGCATTTTGGGCTGTATAAGTAGGGGCATTGCCAGCAGATCGAAGGATGTGATCATTCCCCTCTATTCGACATTGGTGAGGCCTCATCTGGAGTACTGTGTCCAGTTTTGGGCTCCACACTACAAGAAGGATGTGGAAAAATTGGAAAGAGTCCAGCAGAGAGCAACAAAAATGATTAGGGGGCTGGAGCACCCCTAATGTTTCTATGTTAATCGTTCCGGCTTAATTAAGCAAAATTTACAAGCCATTAAAAATGCTGCTGTTTTCCATGCTGTATCTCTTAATCACACCTTTAGTTTTAAAAACCTCCTTCCAAACCTTGGGTCATGGTTTATGGGGCTCTTTCAAACAATTGTTAAATTCTTTTCTTTCTATGTATTATTTAAATAATACAATGTGCCAAATGCCTGTGTAATGCTCACTGCTCTACAGCCAAAATGCTTCTGAAATAAATGTAGTCAAACTTTACTAATTCTGGGTCACTGAGAACGAAAATGATGCTTAAAATTGTTGATTGGCTCTAGTTTTCAAGATATGCTATTGGGTCAGTATATACGACCCTTGACTTGGGAATGGCGGAGGATAAGTGAGTTATAAAGGGAAGGGATCTCAATTTAAACCAGAAATGACTAAAATAC
The DNA here is from genome assembly GCF_028017835.1 of Emys orbicularis. Taxonomy (NCBI): domain Eukaryota; kingdom Metazoa; phylum Chordata; order Testudines; family Emydidae; genus Emys; species Emys orbicularis. The sequence goes on along the minus strand of NC_088689.1, from coordinate 79,828,370 downwards.
ATCTTTGCCTGGATCTATGAATAAATCTATGACTGGGTTTGGACAGTACTTGCTTTTTAGGCAAAACAATGAATGATGCAATCTGAAGCTGGTATTGCGTCGTACATTATATGAATTGCATCATGTTATTCCTAGAAGTCATGGATGATGCAATCATAACGAAGCTTACATCACTCTGCTGAACAAATTGCCCTATATCAGCTCTAGAAATCATACAGTGTCGTGCTCTTATTTGTCAGTGTTTGATTTTGCAAAGAGACACATTTCTGTTTAGCCAAAGTGAGCAGAGATGCCTCGTACTTGTGTGAACAGTGCAGATAACTTCTGCTATGTTTGTGGTGAAGTGATTTTTGCATCACAAAAGCGCAGTATAACCACTATGGTTAAGAGAGCCTATCACCTTTATTTTGGCTGCAAAATTGGAGATCAGGACAAGAGGTGGGCCCCACACATATGCTGCAACACTTGTGCAACAAATCTTCGCCAGTGGTTGAACAGGAAAAGGAAATCTATGCCTTTTGCAGTGCCAATGATTTGGAGAGAGCCAACAGATCATACCAGCAATTGTTACTTCTGCATGGTGCCTCCAGTTGGGAAAGGTATGTCAAAGAAGAAAAAGTGGACTGTGCATTATCCAAACATTCCATCAGCTATACGCCCAGTACCCCACGGAGAAGGACTGCCGGTTCCTGATGCACCCGAATCATTCTCACTTGAGTCAGACAAGGAAGAGGATGAAACTTCTGGTCCTGAACCATCAATGTCACAGGACCCACATTTTCTCCCATCCTCCTCCTCTGAACCACACCTCATAACACAAGGTGAACTGAATGACCTTGTCAGGGAACTACCCAAGATTAAGGCAGAGCTGTTGGGCTCCAGACTACAGCAGTGGAATCTCCTGGCAGGTGATGTTAGGGTTTCCATGTTCCGTGACCGTCAAAAGGATCTTGTCCCATTCTTCTTCATGGAAGGTGATCTTGTAGCCTGCAACAACATCGATGGTGTGATGGCAGCCCTCAACATCGTTCACGATCCAGATGAGTGGAGACTGTTCATTGATTCATCGAAGACGAGTCTTAAAGCTGTTTTACTGCATAATGGCAATGTTTTGCCATCAATTCCAGTTGGTCATGCAGTCCATATGAAGGAAACCTATGACAACATGAAACAACTTTTGAGGTGCATAAACTATGACCAACATCAGTGGCAGCTTTGTGGCGATTTGAAGGTTGTTGCTCTCTTGCTTATTCTGCAGACTGATACACAAAGTACTGCTGTTTTCTCTGCGAATGGGATAGTCGTGCAAGAGATTCCCACTACATCAAGAAAGATTGGCCACTCCGACAGTCACTGGAGCCTGGGAGGAAAAGTGTTCAGCATCCACCACTTGTTGAATCAAGGAAGATTTTTGTTACCACCCTTACACATCAAGCTGGGTCTGATGAAGAACTTTATCAAGGCCATTGACAAAACACAAGCAGCTTTCAAGTACCTCTGTGGAAAATTTCCAAGGTTAAGGGAAGCTAAGATAAAGGAAGGTGTCTTTGTTGGTCCTCAGATTCGTGAACTTCTTCGAGATGATGCATTTGACCATGCACTGCGTGGCAAGGAAAAGACGGCATGGAAAGCCTTCCAGTTAGTGGCAATAAATTTTCTCGGAAACGACAAGGCAGACAACTACAGGTTGTTGGTGGGGAAAACCTCAAGGCATACAAAAGCCTTGGTTGCAACATGTCACTAAAGATACTTTTTTTTTTTTTTTTTTTGCACTCTCATCTAGATTTTTTTCCCACCGAACTGCGGAGCAGTGAGCGACGAGCACGGCGAGCGATTTCACCAGGACATTGCAACAATGGAGAAACGCTATCAGCGCAAATGGAGCCCATCAATGCTTGCAGACTATTGCTGGACAGTGACAAGAGATGCTCCATTTAATGAATACAAGAGACAAGCCAAGAAGCGCCGAGTAGGCACTGAATAGGACTCAACTATGTACATAATATTTTTTTGCCTTTTGTTTCATAATACATTTTATTTATATAACCCTTTTGCTGATTTTTAAAGTGTTACATAAACAGGACAGGTGAAATATTATCATGTAAAGCAACCATAAACACGAAAAGACCTAGGTTTACAATTTATGATTAAAACTCTACTATCGACATAAAATGTAAAAACTTAAATATCTGAAACAGTAGCCAATCAGTTGTTTTAATTGTCATATTTGAATTCAGCACATCAAAATACATAATAAATAGCACATTTTATCTCTGAAGCAGACAACTTCTCAAATTGTAGACCAGTGTAATCAAAAGCTCTGCTGTCCATAAAAAAACCCAGTATCTGTCCCTCCAGCTTAATCGCAAATTGCGTAATGGGCCTGACAATTTTTAAATTCGTCAGGCCCCCCAAAAAACTGTAAAAATTACTAGTAACCCCCCTTAATAGCTAGTAGCCGTTATGTCAGCCAGCGGCCATTTTTAAAAAAAAGCAAACACTTTAAATACACAGTAGCCTGAACTTTTCAACTGTCTTCCCTTTCAAGGCCTTAAGGTAGTTGGAGCTGGTCCCAAGCCGGTTTTCACTGACCAGATAGCAAAAGCACGGGTCTGACAACCACCAATCAAGTGTTAACACGGCAAGGGCCTTTGTCTAAATGTATATAAAAAAATCTGTAAAATGTGTAAAACAAAGTCTTTGTACCAAGGTGCAAGGCTCTCCTTTCTTCTGCAAAATAAAGCAACTTTTCCTTATCCCTGTCTGTCTGTTATTGGCTCTCAGCTAGGTGGACCCAATATTTCGGTGACAACATGACTTATGAGGAGAGGCTGAGGGAAATGGGATTGTTTAGTCTGCAGAAGAGAAGAATGAGGGGGGATTTGATAGCTGCTTGGAACCCCCTTTCAGGTAGTTGAAGAGGATGGATCTAGACTGTTCTCAGTGGTACCTGATGACAGAACAAGGAGTTCATCTCTCGATAAAAACTTTTTATATCTCTTCTCGCGTTTCAATTTACTTGCTCAGCAATTAAACAAAACCAAACCCAAGATGATCATCGAAGGACTGTGCGAGCTTGGCTAGTTCTCAAGGCTGCGGTCTCTGGTCCCGGGGTTTATCCTCCTCCCTTCCGCGGGGTTCACACCCCTCTTCTCAAGTTGCAGTTGGGGAGGTTTAGGTTGGATATTAGGAAACTTTTTCACTAGGAGGGTGGTGAAGCACTGGAATGGGTTACCTAGGAAGGTGGTGGAATCTCCTTCCTTAGAGGTTTTTAAGGGTTCATTATGGGGGCCAGCAGGACAAGCATCAGAGCAGCCGAAGACAGCTCACAGGAGGCCTGGTTTGTGCAAATGAAATAGACCCTGTCTATGGCTCTAGGCATATTGTACTGGGGGTTTGAGTAGCTAAAATTACCCCATTCAGACCCATTTCCCTCATGTGGCTTAAATCCTTACACCCCAAAACAACAGAGCTAGGCTGGCTCTTCTGTCTGTGGTGCTCCCAGGCCCAGCTGCATCCCACAGTCTGACTCAGCCTCTCCTAGCAGCACTATTGAGATCATCGATGCGGGGAAGCGGGTATTGCTCTGCCCACAACACTGGGTTGACAGTGACTTTAAAATCACTGCAGATCTGGAGGGAGCCATCTTTCTTTCCTATTGGAACAATAGGAGTTGCCCATGGGCTATGGGTAACTGGTATTAGGACTCCATTTGTGACCAGGCGCTCCAGGTCCGCTTCAACCTTTGGCCTGATGGCATATGGCACAGTTCTGGCTTTCAGATATTTTGGTTGACTGTCAAGTTTAATGTTCAATGTCACAGTGATTCCCTTCATACTTCCCAGATCCTCTCCAAAAACAGCAGCATGTTTCCTTAGTATAGCGGGCAGACTGGTTTCTTCTTTAGTCATTCGGTGCACTTCTACCCCATTCAGCGGGATCTTCCTAAGCCAAGACCTACCCCTTAAGGCTGGGTAATTACCTCTCACCACAAACAATGGCAATTTAGCAGCCTGTCCATTGAGCTCCACCTTAACATCAGTAGTGCCCAACATGGGCACAGATTCTCCCATATGTCTTCAGAACTGTTTTTGTTGCTTTAAGCGGAAGATGCTGTAGCTTTTCTTTATACAATCTGAGACCAGGGAGACGGCTGCACCGGTGTCCAGTTCCATGCGTATAGGTTTGCTGTCCAACAACGGGGTTACCCAGTATTCATGTGAGCCCACTGCCAAAGACAAAATGTGGAGTGGCTCTTCTTGTGATGAGGTGTCTCCTTGGTCATCCTGGGTCTGCTCTAGGGTATGCAGATTTCCCTTTTTGGTCAGCCAGACCACAGACCTCTTTTTCTTTTGTTTACAGGCACACTCAATGTGTCCCTTTTTGCCACAGTGTCGACACAACAGGTCCTTACACCAGCATTCTGATGCAGAGTGACCTGGCTTACCACAGCGGTAACATTCCTGACTCCCCACAGTTTTCTGGGTAGGTTCTTGTGACACCTTATGCACCCTAGGGGGATGCACTGATGGATTGCGCCTCCTTTAACATCTCCTTAAATTCAGTGTTCTGCAAGCTTTCTCATAGTTGCTACAAATTGTACAACTGTTTCGTCTTCTTTCTGGTGTCTTTTGTGGAACTTATATCTTTCAGCAATTACCAATGGTTCTGGAGAAAAATGGGACCTCAGGATTTCCACAATGTCATTGTAAGATTTGGTATCTGGCTTAACAGGATGTAGTAAGCTGCGTAGCAGGGAGTAGGTCTTAGCCCCTACAACACTTAAGAATATTGACACCACCTTCTCTTCTGTAATGTCATTTGCAATAACAAAACGCTCAGTATATACATGCCATTGCACTATAGTCTCCTCAAAATGTTCCAGTGGCCCTGTAAGTGTAGCTATGGTTTTAGTTTCAGTTTGCACAGTCAGTGCAAACAAGCCAGTTCTCACCCCCTTCCAGCAGCAAAAAGTTTTTTTGGTATCTTAACTTCTACTTCCTTCTGTTGCTGGGGCAGCACAGATATCCCATCCTCGTCGCCACGTTGTTATATCCTTGGGGGCAACAGTTTTAGGAAGAAATCACTGGAGACACAGAGGTATAAACTTTAAAAGCAGCCATTTATTGCCACACACTGAACTAACCAAAAACCAGCCAAAACAGGCTGGGCTATCCCCTAATAATCTAACTCAGTTGCCATAACATCAACAAGATTCTATTACCCATGACAACCAAATACACAACCTTTTGTGCATCTGTTTATCCATTTCTATCACTCCCATCACCATAGTAACCTTCTCCATTTCAGAGGGTTATTTTTACTCCCAATTCCTGCTGCACCATCAGTCTCCTGGGGTCATAGCTTACTCCTTCTTAGGGGTGCAGGCTATAATCATGCAAACTAATGGAGCTTCTTGAAAAGCCAACTCCTCAGCAGCATTAATTGCCACATTCTCTGAGGTTAACCAGAATATCAGCAGCTGGGGCCAGTTAGAAAGGAAATCCAAACAAGAGCTGCAGTGTCTTCCTTATGGGGTGCCATGCAGAGAGGGAGTTCATCATGCTGCCCAGTGCCTTCTGCAGCAGAGCAAGGGGTGCTGCTGACCTTGGGCTCCAAAGGGAATCTTGCTGAGGGCTTCTAATTCCAAAGGACATGATAGTAGCATGGCATCATGACACTAGGGGCAGCGGTCTCGTGGCTCCTGCAGGTCCTGTAAGCAGAGGAAAGCAGGAAACGGAAGCTTTTTGCTTCTCTAGGTCATGCCCACAGAAGAGAGAACAGCAAGCTGCATTATGAGTTTTTTTAGTGCAGAATCGTTCTGTAGAAACCCTATAGCAAACCCATCCCTGGTTCTGGCAAGCTGCACCATAGGACTCCAGCAGGATTTAGTGCTAAGCCCTGGAAGGTTTTTTTTTTTTTAATTTGTTAGCCTCAGGTCTCAGTCCTCAGCTCTGGGAGTCCTGTGGATTTATCATGGTGCATTTCTGGAGCTGGGAGCAAATGTAAGTAGCCAGTGAATCAGACTCCAGTATATGGAAAAGGTCAGGGCTTGTGTGCAGCCTAGTGCCTCCTTTCTGAGAACATTTGAGGACAGAAAGAATTGGCCCAAGAAATGGGGCAGCCAGACTCAGGCTTACTCTTGCAAGTGGGATGGTACAAGCAAATCCCATCCTTCCCCCAGCATCCTCTGCTGCTTTGCTGGCTGTACGGTCCTAAAGGAGGCTCATCACCCCATCCCCCCTCAGGCTGCTGTAGCAGTGTTAGTGAGTACACTGGGGGTTGGCAGCCCAGAGAGCTTTGAAATCTTAAACTGACAAAGGGAAATGCCATTTAATGTAGACATCTGTAGCGTAATGGGTCTGGAGGCAATGAACCATCACAGAGAAACCTAGTTAAATGGCATTATCATACCACATCTTGGCTAGCAGAGAGATTGTGGGGTCATAGGGTGTGGAAGTCATCATCCCTAGAGCTGTCATTAAAGGCAAGAACTACTGAGGCTGAAACCTTTGGAGAAGAGCTCTCCTCCTGCCTCTAGGAGAGCGGAGAGGATGCCACTTGTGGCCAGCTACACCCAGCCACATTCACCCAGCTGTCATTCCCAAACATGTCTCCGCCATATCTTCATTGTGAGATGTATGGCCACTTTCTGCTCGTGCCATGGACTTCTTTCAGTGGAGACATCCCACTCCTCTTGGAGACTTTTGGCCTCCCCTTTGAGCACCCCACATTGTGATACATCCTCCCTGCATAAGACGCTCCCTTCATTTACCAGTCCTCCCTCCACACACACAAACACCCCACAAGGACATCCAGCCCCAATACTTGTGTCCTCCACTTATTGTTTACATCCCCGCCTGAGTCACCAGCTCCCCCTTCCACTCTCCACGCTGCTCCTAGGAAGGAATGCAGGCTTTTAAATGGAAGTAATGTGCATTTAAGAAACAAAATGCATTTGTGTGACTAAGAACACAATGCTGCTTCCATTTCCTCCTCCCTGTAGGCAGAGCAGAGAGAAAAGATAAAATACCATTGTATGCTAGAGCAGTGTTTCTCCACAACCGGTCTATGGACCGACGCGGGTCCCTGGCAGCCTCCTTGCCAGTCCCTGAGATTTCCCTGACACCGAATAGTAATATTTAAAATGTAAAGTTTTTTGTACTTGCATTTTACATCATTGGATTCATTCAATTATTCCTGAACACTAACAAATAAATAAACGAACCGACTGGGTTGACATCAGTTGCCATGGTGTTGATATCAGAACCAGCCAGAGGAGGGGGCGCGTGGCACAGCAGGGCCAGGGCCTGGTGTGTCTGGGGGCCAGGGCAGTGCTGAGGCCTGGTGAGTCGGGGGGCAGCAGGAGCAGAGCTGGAGGCTACAATCTGCCCCGGCTGGGTGCTCCAGCAGCCCCGTAAGTCATTGCAGGAGCACACCAGGTCTGGAGTGCGGAGTCCTGGGGCTAGAGGCAAGTGTGCGCGGTTCTCCCTTTGTGGACTGGCCTGGCCGCTCCACCCAGGGGCTGTGCGTGGCTGGAGCGGGGCAGTGCGGTGGGGGAGTGACAGCTGCTCCTCCAGGGCCCTTGGCGTGAAGTTTAGCATTCCCTGCAGCCCTGGTTAAGCGTTCCCTGCAGCCCTGGTGCTCTGTGTGTGTGTGCCAGACACAGGGCTGCATGCCCAGGCTCTCCCCTTTCTTTCTTTCCTCCCCGCTTCAGTCTCGCACTGAGTGCTGGGCTTCATCTTCTCCTGCCTGGTAAGTCTGGGGGAGACAGTTCCCAACGGGAACCTGGGGTACAGAACAGAGCTCTTTGTCCTTCTGGCACCTCAGGACCTAGGCTCCCCCAGCCTCCCTGGCAAGTGCCCCAGTGAGCAGAGGTGCCATTTGGGGAGTGTCCCCCTGAGTTTCATACCATAGCAGAGTGCAACCAGTAAATGAACCACTGCTCTGCGCTCTTGACAGTGGAACCGGAAGCCCTTAGTTGTGGAAACGTATGTTGGAAAATCTACTGTAATATTTCCTTTCCAATTATCACTTTAAAATCTTTTCATCTTTCCTTTTTATTAAGCTAGTGCCAAAACTAATTTCTTCTCTAATTTGTTAGTTACTCCATGTTTTAGAAGAATGTTTGAGGGGAAACTCAACTACTTTAGACTTTATAACTTTTTAATGAGAAATGAGATCTACAAATTAAGAGTGCATATGTTTGCTTGCATATAATTTTTCAGAAGGTAATATAAATGAAAGTTAAAAAGTACTGTATGTGGGTGTTTGAGGGTGATTGGTGTGACATTGAAAGGACAATGATATAGAGCAAAATATTCTGCATGAATTTTATTTCTGGATAAAGTTATTCTTTTATTTAGGTTCAAAAAGTGATATTAGAAAGTAAATGCAAAGTAATGCACACTGGAAAACATAATCCCAACTATACATACAACATGATGGAGGCTAAATTAGCTGTTTCCACTCAAGAAAGAGATCTGGGAGTCACTGTGGATAGTTCTCTGAAAACATCCACTCAATGTGCAGAGGTAGTCCAAAAAAAGCGAACAGAATGTTTGGAACCATTAGAGGAAATGGAGGGGTGTGAGACCTTTAACCAAGTGCAGTTTAAATGCATGGTAACCCTCTGAATTGTGTCTAGAGTATCAGTAAGGAAATCAGTGTAATTCACTTCACAGGCACTGTGGCTTTGTCTTGATTAGGATTGAAAGGTGTGTTGTTAGAAAGTGTTAGCTGCTATATTCTAACAAACACATTCAAAGTCTAGTGTAGACAAGGCAGGGTTGGGGTTAAAGTCTACAAGAAAATATAAATCACTGCTGAAAAGGTTTGTAGATAACACAAAGATTGGTGAGGGGTTGTAAATAAAGATGGTAGTCACTGATACAGAATGATATGGATAGATTACCTGGTAAAAAGGGTGCCATCACATAGCATGCAGCCTAATACAAGCCAAAGCAAGGTCATGCATTTAGGACCAAAGAGTGTAGGCCGGGGTCGGCAACCTACGGCACGCGTGCCAAACATGGCACGCGAGCCGATTTTGAGTGGCACGCTGCTGCCCACTGAGAGGAGGAGGAGGAGGGGTGGAGGGGCCGGAATGCACCAAGCTGGGGGGAGGAGGGAAGCTTGGCTGCCGCAGGACCAAGCTTCTGCCTCCTGCCCCTGCAGGGGAGAGCGGTGCGGGGGGGTCCCGGCCCCCCGCCCCACTCAGCCCCCCCGCCCACTGCTCTCCCCTGCGGGGGCAGGAGGCAGAAGCTTGGTCCTGCGGCAGCCAAGCTCCCCCCCCCCCTCGTTTCTTCCCACAACGTGGTGCATTCCGGCCCCTCCTCCTCCCCCCTCTCCCTGCCAGAACGGCCCTTGGGAGGGGGAGTAGAGCAGAGCTGAGCGCAGAGTGCTCGCTGCTCCGTAGAACAGGCAGAGAGAGGTAGGGATGGGCCTTGGGGAAGGGGGTGGAACAGGGCATATCCCTCCCAGCCCCCTGCCATGAGCCGCTCAGGGCAGGGGGCTGGGAGTACCCCCATGAGCCGAGCACCCTAGCCTTCTGCCCTGCACCCCCCACCCCAACACACCCCCAGCCCTCTGCCCTGACCTCCCCGCAACACCCAGCCTTCTGCCCTGCACCTCCACACACCCCCAGCCCTCTTCCCTAAACCCCCCCACACCCAGCCTTGTGCCCTGCACCTCCACCCCCCCCAGCCCTCTGCCCTGACCTCCCCCCAACACCCAGCCCTCTGCCCTGCACCTCCACACACATCCCAGCCCTCTGCCCTGCACCTCCACACATCCCCCAGCCCTCTGCCCTGACCTCCCCCCAACACCCAGCCTTCTGCGCTGCACCTCCACACACACCCCAGCCCTCTGCCCTGACCTCGAGTCACCCCGCTCACCCCGCTGCAGGCCTAGGTGAACAGAACCCCAGGCTGGAAGCGGGCTGAGCAGGCTGGCGGCGTAAGATCAGCATTTTAATTTAATTTTAAAGGAAGCTTCTTAAACGTTTTGAAAACCTTGTTTACTTTACATACAACAATAGTTTAGTTATATAATATAGACTTATAGAAAGAGACCTTCTAAAAAACGTTAACATGTATTACTGGCACGCGAAACCTTAAATTAGAGTGAATAAATGAAGACTCGGCACACCACTTCTGAAAGGTTGCCGACCCCTGGTGTAGGCCATACTTACGTCGGATGGGGGCTGCATCCTGGAAATCAGTGACTGAAAAGAACATTGAGGTCATGGTGGTAACCAAGTGAAGATGAGCTCCCAGCACCGTGCTGTGGCTAAGAGGGCTAACATGACTGTAGATGTATAAGGCAGGGAATGTTAAGGAGTAGGGTGTGATATTTCCTCTGCGCGCAGCACTGGTGAGACCATTCGTGGTTACTGGGTACAGCTCTGTTAGCCACACTTTTAAAAAGCTATTGCAAGTTTGGAGAGGGTCCAGAGAAAAAGCACAACCGTTTTTGCTGGAAAATACTCCTTCCAGGGAGAGACCAAAGGAGCTCAGTCAGTCCTATCAAAGAGACAATTAAGAGACAACTTGGTAATAGGTACCTCTCCATGGCAGCTGGGCATGTAATTTTCAGCTCATGCAGATGAAACTGTACTAGCTGTTCTCTAGCTAGTTGGTTAATCATATATGTGAGGAGGATGCAGTGGTACGGCTTCAGCATTGGCTGCACAAGCGTGTACCAGGGGAATCAGGTGGGTTTGTGCAGCATCTGCTAAAGCCTGTGTCCGTCATGGCATTCTCACTGCTACTGTTAGCTAGCTAGCTAGAGTTCAGCTGCCACGGGTCCGTCTCCATGCACTGCCATTCACATCCCAGCTGCGTCAGAGACATAGGTAGCTGTGAGCCGTAGGTAACTACACAGGAGTCGTTAATCTAACAGGCAGAAGGCACAATAAGAAGTTATGGATGTTGAAGACAGAAAAATTCAATTTGGAAATAAGATACAGTGCAGTTACACTGTTTTTAAGAGTGAGGACAACTGACCAGGAGCAGCTCCCTCAGGGATGTGATGGGTTCTCCATTGCTTTGAGTCACGACTGGGTGTCTTTCTAAGAGAGAGAGAGACCATAGTTCAACTGCAGGTTGGAGGGCTGGATGCAGGAATCATAAGAGGAAATACATGATCTGTGTGATGCAGGAGGTCGGACTAGATGAGCATGATGGTCCCTTCTGCTCTTAAAAAGCTATGGGTCTCTAAGCCCAGAAGCAGTTTTTCCCTGGACCTAATGAGCGCAGGATGCTCCCTTTTAGGTGTTTTGCCAACACCAGATCTGGCTTCAGTTTGAAATAGGGTGACCAGATAGCAAGCGTGAAAAATTGGGACGGGGGAGGAGGGGTAATAGGGTTCTAGACAAAGCCCCTACTATCGGGATGTCTGGTCACCCTAGTCTGACACATGGGTGGTTCCAGGTCTTTCTCAGGAGTGGGTCCCAGTTACTCCCCTCCACCCCCATTTCCCAATGGGTGATTAATAGCAGGCAAGTTGTGCAGCCTGGGTGGGTAACCTGATATGAGCTCCTGGAAAGAGAAATGCCTGGCCTCCTTGCTCTGATCAGGAGGTAACTCACTGGAGTCTGTTTGCAAAGGAGTCATTGTAGGAACCCTGGCACTCTGCACCAGTCAGAAGAGAGAAGAACATTTTCTTACCCCAAGCCCCAGGGGACCCTCTGCTACTTCCCCCTTCTCTTCCTGAGCACAGAGTCCCACTCTGCATCCACCAATCTCGAGCTGAGGAGGCTATGTCTATAATAATGCATCTAGGAGTGAGCCTCCCAGACCAGGCCCAGAGACTTGTGCCTGTGGGGCTAGGGTGCTGTGCTCCCCCTGCCCCACATAGCTGCCCCTCAGGCTAGAGATCCCAAGCTCCAACCAAGTCCCAGTGTCAGCACTGTCGACCCAGTTATTTCTAGCGCTGTAGTAGGAGACCCCAACACAAATCTGTGTGCCCCGGCAGGGAGGCTCGCTCCCAGGTGCAGTGTAGATACACCCTATGAAGGCTGGGTGAGATTTCCGTGGAGCACCCTTCCTCAGTAGTATGTTGGAGGACACTGCTGAGTGATGAGTTGTTCCCTCCTCCTTCCATCAGGCCTAAGAGCACGTGCCCATCAGAGTGCTCCTAGCCCCAGACCGAGTAAATCTGGGGGTCTCTTCTCCCCACTCTCTTCCTGCTTTGGCAAGATCCCTTTAAAGATCCAGACAGTCCCCAGCCCCCGGCTCCTCAGCCACAGCTAAATGCATCAGCCATAAAGCGGCAGAAGAGCTGACTGAGGGGGCAGCTTCTCAGTGAGTTGGCCGTTAGAACTGCAGTGCAGTTACACTGTGGATTAACAGCTCATTGATCGCCCCACAAGTGGAGCCAGCCAGAAGGCAGCACTGAGCACCCCTTCTGTCACTCACATCCAGGCTGAGGGAGACCAGGGCTTAGGGACAGAGCTTGGATCTGTCTGTGGATTTGTTTGACATAGACTTTAATTAAGGAGGGTGGCACAGACAGAGATGCCAGCCTGGGAAGGGGTATATCAACCCCCTCACTGGATAATCAGCTGTTTTGGACCCGCAAGGCCCACCCACTTTTTAAGATGGGTGTAGTTTGGGGGCAGGGGGCCGCTTTGCTCCCCCCCCCCCCCAAATTGCAAGCCTTGGGCAGACGTGGAGCAGTGCAGGCAGGGGTGCGTTTTGTGGCTGGGAGCTGACAAGGTGATCAGCTCCCCTGCCGCAAAGCACAGTCTGGGGCACCAGCCTCTTCCCAGTGCAGGGGCTGAGGTGAGCCTTAGCCCCGCCACTCCCTGCTCCTCCTCTTTCTCCATGGCCTCACCCCCTGGCCAGTCCAGAATCCAGAGCCAGGCCATGTAAGAGCTGCCCAGGGAGCCCAGGCTGCTGTAGGCAGCCCCAGACCCTCCACCTGCCCTGGGTGGGAGGCTGGGGGGCCCAAGAGCAACCCCTGGCCCATATCCCTGCCCCTGGGGAAGCACAGAGGGTAGGGAGCGACTCAGGGGACACACTTGGAGATATGGAGTCCTGAGCCCTGTGACTGGGTGTGACGTTATTGACATAAACTGGGACCATATAGATCATTGTTGCAACCAAGGTCCTGTAGTGGCACCCAAATCTTGTATAAAGGGGGTCAAATGGGGTGTCTAAGACAAGGTTATGGTTTACTGGTTATGATTATGCTGTCTATATGGGTGTATCAGTTTTGTAGTTGAAGTTAAGAATATTGGCTCTATACTGTCTGTATGGCAAACTTATGCTATGCTTCTGGGTGACATCCCAGACAAGCTGGGATTAGCTCTGCCTAGCCTGCTTGATGGCCCATTAAGGTCCATCAGCTATACAATGGACCCATTGAGAGAAGGCCAATATGCCTTCAGACTCAGCAAAGTATGCAGGGACTGGCCCATGTGCCTCCAGGCTCCATTTTGCTGTAATTTTCCACAGTGAGAACAAAGAGGTGTTCTTACACCTGGAAAAGACTATATAAGGCTGATGCCTCATCTCCATTGGGTCTTCAATCCTGCTTCACACCTCTGGAGGAACTTTGCTACAAGCTGAAGCTTCGAACAAAGGACTGAGGACCCATCCCAGCGGGGGATGTATTCCAGAGACTTGATTTGAACCTGCAGTTTATTCTATCGCTGCTGCAAGTCTGAACCAAGAACTTTGCCATTACTGTATGTAATTGATTCCATTTAACCAATTCTAACTCTCATCTCTATCTTTTTCCTTTTATGAATAAACCTTTAGATTTTAGATTCTAAAGGATTAGCAACAGCGTGATTTGTGGGTAAGATCTGATTTGTATATTGACCTGGGTCTGGGGCTTGGTCCTTTGGGATCAGGAGAACCTTTTTCTTTTACTGGGGTATTGGTTTTCATAACCATTTGTCCCCTTAACGAGTGGTACTGGTGGTAATACTGGGAAACTGGAGTGTCTAAGGAGATTGCTTGTGAGACTTGCGGTTAGCCAGTGGGGTGAAACCGAAGTCCTCCTAGTCTGGCTGGTTTGGTTTGCCTTAGAGGTGGAAAAACCCCATCCTTGGGCTGTGACTGCCCTGTTTGAGCAATTTGTCCTGAGTTGGCACTCTCAGTTGAGTTCCGCCAGAACCACATCGTCACACTGGGCGACTAGCCTTGAAGGGCCCTAGGTTGGAACCCGGTGGAGTAGGGTGGTACTGGGTTCCCCTCTCCTTCCCATGCTTGTCACTGGGCAATACCACCAGCCTATGGACTCTTACTGCTGAGCAGCACTGCCGCCATGAGGGGCAGCCCCATGGACTCTTACCACTGGGCAGCACTGCTGCCAAGAGGGGCGGTCCCATGGACTCTTACCACTGGGGAGCACTGCCGCCATGAGGGGCGGCCTCATGGACTCTTACCGCTGGGCAGCACTGGATTCTCAACACTGGGCAGCACTGCTGCCACGATGGGCGGCCTCATTGGATTCTCACCGCAAGGCGACGTGGCCGCTGAAGCGAGCGGCCCCTTTTTGGACAATTGTTTTGGGGCCCTACCACCACCAGAGACAAGGACGACAACTTGGACTGTTGCTGCTAGGCACCCCCTGTGACCCAACTTGAGCTCCCTCTCATACTGTGATGCTGTGACAAGCTGCAAACCTCTCCAGGTCCTGCACTCCCACAGGCAGAGACACACTCAGCTGAGTTACATGAATGCTTTCACCAGCCACTCATGATCCAACAACAGAGAGGTTCCAGCTAATTCTCCCCAGCCTTGCACCCCAGAGCTGTACCGTCTTGCCCGGATCAGAAGCCTGACCACTGCAAGTTTATTATCCGGTCTGCCGCTCCCTCAAGGTGGAGAGGACATGCACCAGCTCCTGTTCCTGACCATATTTCCCTTTGCACTTCAGCGACACACTGTTTTAATTAAAAAATATAAAACAGATTTATTAACTACAGAACGATAGATTTTAAGTGATTATTAGTAATAGACTACAGATCTAAGTTGGTTACCTAGGAAATAAAACAAATTCACAATCTGAGTTCTGTAAACTAGACAGGATTTGAATGAAGCAGTGTCTCACTCAGATAGATGGAATATAGTTCCTTAATACACAGGTTGGAACTCCTTTCCAGCCTGGGACCACCTCCCCAGTTCAGTCTTTGTTCTCCAGATGTGCGTCCAGGTGTTGAGTTGTGGGGGGAGAGACGCCAAGCAATTATGTCACTTCCCCCTTTTATAGCTTCTTCCAGCTTGCTGGAAACATTGTTTGCTATGACGTGCATCAAGCAGTCTCCATTGTGTACATGCTATCTCTGAGGTCTCCATTGTACACAGTTCCTTAATGGGCAATCAACACTGTCTGGCCATTGTTGTACTTGAAAGGGTGGTTGTAGGTGTTTCCAACCTCACAACATATTCCAGTAACATGCACATAACAAAACTTCATAACTTGATAGCACATACAATCCAACAGGATATTAATGTTCAACAGATCAAGACTTTTAGAATGATACCTCACAAGGCATACTTTGTACAAAACACATCATAATCGTATCACCATGGTGAATATGGGAATTCCAGGGTATTGCTTTGGGGTACAGAGTGTCACACCCCTCTGCAACTTGAGAGGGGCAGTTCCTCGGACCCCCACTGGTCCCTGACACAGCCCTGCCATGAGCAGCTCTGGCTGTGTGAGAATCCTGGGCTCGTTCATTTCTCCCAAAGTCTTGGCAGCTCAAACTTGGAGCTTAAACGCTCAGGGAGAGATTCTTCAGCAAAGCATGATCATTCTCAGCTGCCTGCTGCAAAGGGCGATGCACAGACACCAGCATTCTGCCATCTCATCCCCTTTGGATACTGAGTCTGAGGTGGCATCCCCTAGTGCAGGGGTCGGCAACGTTTGGCACGCGGCTCGCCAGGGTAAGCACCTTGGCGGGCCGGGCCAGTTTATTTACCTGCTGATGTGGCAGGTTCGGCCGATCGGCCGCGGTTCGCCGTCCCGGGCCAATGGGGGTGGCGAGAAGCTGCGGCCAGCACATCGCTCGCCCGCGCCGCTTCCCACCGCCCCCATTGGCCCGGGATGGCGAACCGCGGCCAGTGGGGGCCGCGATTGGCCGAACCTGCCGCGTCAGCAGGTAAATAAACTGGCCCGGCCCGCCAGGGTGCTTACCCTGGCGAGCCGCGTGCCAAACGTTGCCAACCCCTGCCCTAGTGTGTCGGGACAGCATAGTCAGCCCTTCCACCCTGTGCCATTCCCATTGGGAACAGATTCCACTGGCTCCTTGTTATTTCCTGCCAGGTCCACTTCCTCAGCTGCAATCCTCACTGTGCTTCTCAGTCAGGGAAGTAAGCTCAGCTGCCTGGCTCAGCAAAGTGGGGCAGAGTTCCAAGGATCTGTGCCATGTGATCTGTGGCTGAGCCCAGCACAGCAGAACACGCATCAGCAGGTTGTCTCTGCTCTATCTGGCGGTGACACCCTTGCATGAGCAGGGAAACGGACATCTGTGTATTCCCAGGACACAAGCTGAGTTCTGCAGCAGAGGGTTAATTTCCAAAGGCTATGTTTACACTGCATACCTTACAGTGGCACCGCTGTGCTGCTACAGAGGTGCCCCGTAAGGTCTCCTGTGTAGCCGCTCTTTGCTGGCAGGAGAGAGCTCTCCTGCCAGCAAAATAAAACCACTCCCAACGAGGGGCAGTAGCTTTGATGGCAGGAGAGCCTCTCCCACTGACAAAGCACTGTCCACACCGGCACTTTTCATCGGTAAAACTTGTGTCGGTCAGGAGAGTGGTTTTTTCACACCCCTGACTGATAAAAGTTTTACAGACAAAAGTGCAGTGTAGACATAGCCTAAGTCTCATTACCTCCCAGACCATAGCAATTGGGCTCAGTACTCAGCCAGGGGAGGGATCTTCTAGAGGATATGCCACCCCATGCTTCAGAAAAGCAGGAGCACCTCTCAGCATAAATGAGAAGAGAAACAGATGGGAAAGTCACTTGGCATCATGCTTTGTGCTTCCTACCGTTGGGATGAGCAAAATGGGAAGAGATTTCTATCAAGCGTGCAAATTTGCAAATGTGTGTGTCAGAGAACATGACAAGCAGATCTACCTGCTTATTCAGAATGAGGGAGGGTGCCCTCCCCCGCTGGAGGAGGGTCATGGGAGGCGGGTATAATAGGCCAGGGAAGGCTTAGCCACTCCACACCTGAAGCCACCCATCCCTGAGATCCCCATCGCCTCCTCCACTGTGCTCTGGGGCCAGCAGCTCGGGGGGGGCCTTCAGGGGCGGGAGGAGCTAGCGCTGGGGAAGCCGGTGGCTCAGCCTGGCGCTGGTGGGGGGCAGTGGCTCGGCCAGGAGAGGGACTTCAGGGCTGAGAGCGGCTGGCGCCCAGGGAACCAAACCGGTGCTGGACAGGCCTGGTGCTGTGCTCGGAGGTGGGGGGGGGTTGGCATCTCGACCTGACGCTGGGGCCAGCCCGGCACTCAGGGAGGCTGGAGGCTTGGCCTGGTGCTCATGGGGGGAAGGGGTCAGGAGGGCCAGTGAAGGAGGGTCAGCCCAATGTGGCTGGGGCAGGCTGGAGCTCCTCCAGTCGCGGGGGCCAATCGGGACTTCTCCTTTTATGGGGGTGGAGAGGTTTGGGGCTCTGGCATGCGGGGGGGGGCTTGGGCAGAAGGGGTGGGGCTGGTGGGCTAGTCTCCCCAAAGCTGGGGTTCACCCGCCACCCATGAGGAGAGTACATGTCAGGGGAGGAAATGTAGCTGGTTTTCAGATGTGACACGTGTAACGCATGCCACAGGATCCTGCAGCCTCTGAGGCTGCTGGAAGCAGACACACCCTGTGGCTCCCTCTGGCTGCCCAGCTCCCTGACTAACACTGCCTGGGTGCCTAGTGTCCCTAAATCCTAACCTGGCCCTCCTACTAGCATCACTACAGACCCTAGGCTTTTCGTGTCATCACACAGGCTCCCTGTGAGATAGCTGGCCTCTCTTGATTAATACTCTGTAAATGGACACCTCTCGGCTTTCCCATGAGTGCACGGCTTTCAGCAGACACATGACTGTGCCTTGGATAGTGCTAGTCCTGGCTCTGGCCGGGAGCAGTGTGCTTTCAAGCAAGGCAAGTACCAGAGAGCTGTGACACACTTGGAAGCCAAAATGAAGCATCTGGGATTAATAAATGGTTAGGATTAGCTCCAGGTATGAGGGGAGCTATTGACCGATGGATGTATTTGAGCAAGGTGTATCTGCAAGCACCTCTCTTGGCCCATCCAGGCCAGGCATTTGTTCTGGGAAAGGAACCAGAGATAGAAGAAGTTGTGTCACCTCATCTCCATATCTAGGTCTGCAGACACATCCAGTATTCAGTGCAAGAGCGTCCCAGAAGGGTGCTCTCTCATTAAGGCGAAATTCCTTTAAATAAGTGACTTGTTCCCCAGATGCAACAGCAAGGTCTGAATCAGACAAACCAGCAAATGCTGGTTATTTTCCAAAAGCTGCCCCTGAGCTGCACAAGCAGAATGGTAAGTTGTAAGTTTTTGTAATCTGTAAATTTCACTTTCACGATAAAGTGATTGCACTTCAGTATCTGTCTGAGGTGAATTGAAAAATACTATTTCTTGTGTTTATCATTTTTATAGTGCAAATATTTGAAATAAAAAATAATATAGTGAGTACTGTACACTTCGTATTCTGTGTTGTAATTGAAATCAATATATTTGAAAATGTAGAAAACATCCAAAAATATTTAAATAAATGGCATTCTGTTATTCTTTAACAGTGCAATTACAGTTATGATTAATCATGGTTATTTTTTTATTTCACGATCAATCGTGATTAATTTTTTTAATCATTTGACAGCCCTAGTTAAAACTCAAAGAAAACACAGCATTTGAAAGTATGAAAATGTACTGCTAAGTCCTTCAAACAACCTTAACTGTGCCCTGCAGACATAAGAACAGCAGTACTTGGTCAGATCACTGGTTCCTCTAGCCAGTATCCAGTCTCTGACAGTGGCCAGAGGGAATGAACAGAACAGGACAGTGTTGAATGATCCATCCCATCATCCAGTCTCAGTTTTTAGCAGTTGGAGGTTTAGTGACACCCAGAGCATGGGGTTGTGTCCCTGACATCTTGGCTAATAGCCATTGATGACCTATCTTCCATGAACTTAATGAATTGTTTTTTGAATGCAGTTATGCTTCTGGCCTTCACAACATCCCTTGGCAATGAGTTCCACAAGTTGACTGTGTGTTGTGTGAAGAAGAACTTCCTTTAGTTTGTTTTAAACCTGCTGTCTATTAATTTATTTGGGTCACTCCTATCTCTTGAGTTATGTGAAGGGATAAATAACACTTTCTTATTCACGTTCACCACACCAGTCATGATTTCATAGACTTTAGTCATCTTTTTTCTAAGCTGAACAGTCCCAGTCTTTTTAATCTTTCCTCATATGGAAGCTGTTCTGTACCCCTAATCATTTTGTTTGGGTATGTCTACACTACGAAATTAGGTCAAATTAATAGAAGCCGGTTTTATAGAAATCGGTTGTATACAGCCGATTGTGTGTGTCCCCACATAAAATGCTCTAAGTGCTCTAGTCGGCGGACCGCGTCCACAGTACCAAGACTAGCGTCGACTTCCGGAGCATTGCACTATGGGTAGCTATCCCACAGTTCCCGCAGTCTCCGTCGCCCATTGGAATTCTGGGTTGAGATCCCAATGCCCGAATGATGCAAAACAGTGTCGCGGGGGGTTCTGGGTACATGTCGTCAGGCCCCTCCCCCTCTGTCAGAGCAACGGCAGACAATAGATTCGCGCCTTTTTACCTGGGTTACCTGTGCTGACAACATACCACGGCAAGCATGGAGCCCGCTCAGCTCAGCTCACCGTCACCATATGTCATCTGGGTGCCGGCAGACATGGGACTGCATTGCTACACAGCAGCAGCAGCTAACTGCCTTTTGCTGGTAGACGGTGCAGCATGACTGGTAGCCTTCATCGGCGATCTGGGTGCTGGTAGCCGTGGGGCTGCATTGCACCAGCCTTTTGCCTTTTGGCAGTAGATGGTGTATTACGACTGGTAACCGTAGTCTTTTCCTATTACAAGTTGGATCATCGCACGTTAGCAGAGTCTTCCCTGAGCAGCAGATCGTGCAATAGGCCTGAAGGCCATCGTCATCATACAGGAAAAATGTGGCTATCAGTTGTAGTACACTAACTGCCAAGCGCCCAGTATTTGCTGCCAAGCACCCAGAAGATGCCGAGGGCTATCAGTCATGCTGCACCGTCGTCTTAAGATGTAAAAAATAGATTTGTTCTGTATTCATTTGCTTCCCCCTCCCTCCGTCAAATCAACGGCCTGCTAAACCCAGGCTTTTGAGTTCAATCTTTGGGGGGGGGCATTCTGTGTGACAGTTGTTTGTGTTTCTCCCTGATGCACAGCCACCTTTGTTGATTTTAATTCCCTGTACCTGTACGCCATGTCGTCACTCGCCCCTCCCTCCCTCCCTCCCCTGGTCCGTCAGATACTAGTTTCGCGCCTTTTTTCAGACCAGACGCCATAGCTAGCACTGGGATCATGGAGCCCGCTCAGATCACCGCAGCAATTATGAGCACTATGAACAGCACGCGCATTGTCCTGGAGTATATGCAGAGCCAGAACATGCCAAAGCAAAACCAGGACCAGCCGAGGAGGCGATTGCAGCGCGGCGACGAGAGTGATGAGGAAATTGACATGGACATAGACCTCTCACAAGGCACAGGCCCCAGCAATGTGGAAATCATGGTGTTCCTGGGGCAGGTTCATGCCGTGGAACGCCGATTCTGGGCTCGGGATCAAGCACAGACTGGTGGGACCGCATCGTGCTGCAGGTGTGGGACGATTCCCAGTGGCTGCGAAACTTTCGCATGCGTAAGGGCACTTTCATGGAACTTTGTGACTTGCTTTCCCCTGCCCTGAAGCGCCAGAATACCAGGATGAGAGCAGCCCTCACAGTTGAGAAGCGAGTGGCGATAGCCCTGTGGAAGCTTGCAACGCCAGACAGCTACCGGTCAGTCGGGAATCAATTTGGAGTGGGCAAATCTACTGTGGGGGCTGCTGTGATCCAAGTTGCCAGGGCAATGAAAGACCTGGTGATATCAAGGGTAGTGACTCTGGGAAACGTGCAGGCCATAGTGGATGGCTTTGCTGCAATGGGATTCCCAAACTGTGGTGGGGCGATAGACGGAACCCATATCCCTATCTTGTCACCGGAGCACCAAGCCACCGAGTACATAAACCGCAAGGGGTACTTTTCAATGTTGCTGCAAGCCCTGGTGGATCACAAGGGACGTTTCACCAACATCAACGTGGGATGGCCGGGAAAGGTACATGATGCTTGTGTCTTCAGGCACTCTGGTCTGTTTCGAAAGCTGGAGGAAGGGATTTTCTTCCCGGACCAGAAAATAACCGTTGGGGATGTTGAAATGCCTATCGTGATCCTTGGGGACCCAGCCTACCCCTTAATGCCATGGCTCATGAAGCCATACACAGGCAGCCTGGACAGGAGTCAGGACCTGTTCAACTACAGGCTGAGCAAGTGCCGAATGGTGGTGGAATGTGCATTTGGACGTTTAAAAGCGCGCTGGCGCAGCTTACTGACTCGCTCAGACCTTAGCGAAAAGAATATCCCCATTGTTATTGCTGCTTGCTGTGCGCTCCACAATATCTGTGAGAGTTAGGGGGAGACATTTATGGCGGGGTGGGAGGTTGAGGCAAATCGCCTGGCCGCTGATTACGCGCAGCCAGACACCAGGGCGGTTAGAGGAGCACAGCATGGCGCGGTGCGCATCAGAGAAGCTTTGAAAACGAGTTTTGTGACTGTCCAGGCTACGGTGTGAAACTTCTGTTTGTTTCTCCTTGATGAACCCTCCGCCCCCCCCCCACCCGGTTCACTCTACTTCCCTGTAAGCCAACCACCCCACCCTCCCCTTCCCCCTTCGAGCACCGCTTGCAGAGGCAATAAAGTCATTGTTACTTCACATTCATGCATTCTTTATCAATTCATCACACAACTAGGGGGATAATTGCAAAGGTAGCCCGGGATGGGTGGGGAGGAGGGAAGGCAAAGGACACACTGCAGTTTAAAACTTTAACTCTTATTGAAGGCCAGCCTTCTGATGCTAGGGCAATCATCTGGGGTGGAGTGACTGGGTGGCCGGAGGCCCCCCCACCGTGTTCTTGGGCGTCTGGGTGAGGAGGCTATGGAACTTGTGGAGGAGGGCTGTTGGTTACACAGGGGCTGTAGCGGCGGTCTCTGCTCCTGCTGCCTTTCCTGCAGCTCAACCATACGCTGGAGCATATCAGTTTGATGCTCCAGCAACCGGAGCATCGACTCTTGCCTTCTGTCTGCAAGCTGACGCCACCTATCATTTTCAACCCGCGATTCAGCACGCCACCTCTCCTCTCGTTCATATTGTGCTTTTCTGTAATCAGTCATTGACTGCCTCCACACATTCTGCTGTGCTCTGTCAGCGTGGGAGGACATCTGTAGCTCTGTAAACACGTCATCATGCGTCCTACGTTTTCTCTTTCTAATCTTCACTAGCCTCTGTGAAGGAGAAACATTTGCAGCTGGTGGAGGAGAAGGGAGAGGTGGTTAAAAAAGACACATTTTAGAGAACAATGGGTACACTCTTTCACGTTAAATTTTGCTGTTCACATTACACAGCACATGTGCTTTCGTTACAAGGTCTTGATGGCCTGCCGGTTTGGTGTGAGAGATCACTCACGGAGTGCCAGGCCACAGATTTCAGCTTGCAGGCAGCCATGGTAAGACACAGTCTTTTGGCTTTTTTAACCTTCTTAACATGTGGGAATGGTTTCAAACAGTAGTGCTCTCATTTCCCATACCAAGCACCCGTTGGGTTGGCCATTTAAAATGGGTTTGCAATGTAAAAGGAGGGGCTGCGGTTTCAGGGTTAACATGCAGCACAAACCCAACTAAGTCCCCTCCCCCACTCACCCAATTCTCTGGGATGATCACTTCACCCCTCCCCCCCACCGCGTGGCTAACAGCGGGGAATATTTCTGTTCAGCAGAGCAGGAACGGGCACCTCTGAATGTCCCCTTAATAAAATTGCCCCATTTCAACCAGGTGACCGTGAATGATATCACTCTCCTGAGGATAACAAAGAGCAATAAGGAATGGATGTTGTCTGCATGCCAGCAAACACCGGGACCATACGCTGCCATGCTTTGTTATGCAATGATTCCAGACTACGTGCTACTGGCCTGGCGTGGTAAAGTGTCCTACCATGGCGGACGGGATAAGGCAGCCCTCCCCAGAAACCTTTTGCAAAGGCTTTGGGAGTACATCCAGGAGAGTTTTCTGGAGATGTCCCTGGAGGATTTCCGCTCCATCCCCATACACGTTAACAGACTTTTCCAGTAGCTGTACTGGTCGCGATTGCCAGGGCAAATTAATCATTAAACACGCTTGCTTTTAAACCATGTGTAATATTTACAAAGGTACACTCACCAGAGGTCCCCTGTGTGCCCTCAGGGTCTGGGAGCACGCCTTGGGTGAGTTCGGGGGTTACTGGTTCCAGGTCCAGGGTGATAAACATATCCCGGCTGTTGGGGAAACCAGTTTCTCTGCTTCCTTGCGGCTGTGAGCTATCTACATTTTCTCCATCCTCATCTTCCTCGTACCCCGAACCCGCTTCCCTGTGTGTTTCTCCAGTGAAGGAGTCATAGCACACGGTTGGGGTAGTGGTGGCTGCACCCCCTAGAATGGCATGCAGCTCCGCGTAGAAGCGGCATGTTTGCAGCTCTGCCCCGGACCTTCCGTTTGCTTCTCTGGCTTTGTGGTAGGCTTGCCTTAGCTCCTTAATTTTCACGCGGCACTGCTGTGCGTCCCTGTTATGGCCTCTGTCCTTCATGGCCTTGGAGACCTTTTCTAATATTTTGCCATTTCGTTTACTGCTTCGGAGTTCAGCCAGCAGTGATTCGTCTCCCCATATGGGGAGCAGATCCCGTACCTCCCGTTCTGTCCATGCTGGAGCTCTTTTGCGATCCTGGGACTCCATCACGGTTACCTGTGCTGATGAGCTCTGCGTGGTCACCTGTGCTCTCCACGCTGAGCAAACAGGAAATGAAATTCTAACGTTCGCGGGGCTTTTCCTGTCTACCTGGCCAGTGCATCTGAGTTGAGAGTGCTGTCCAGAGCGGTCACAATGAAGCACTGTGGGATAGCTCCCGGAGGCCAATAACGTCGAATTCCGTCCACACTACCCCAATTCCGACCCCCTAAGGCCGATTTTATCGCTAATCCCCTCGTCGGAGGTGGAGTAAAGAAAACAGTTTAAAGGGCCCTTTAAGTCGAAAGAAAGGGCTTCGTCGTGTGAACGTGTCCAGGCTTAATTCGATTTAACGTGGCTAAAGTCGACCTAAACTCGTAGTGTAGACCAGGCCTTTGCCCTTCTCTGTTCTTTTTCCAATTCTGATCTATCTTTTTTGAGATTGAGTGACCAGAACTGCCCACAGAATTCAAGATATGGGCATACCATGGATTTATATAGTGGCATTATGATATTTTCTGTCTCATTATCTAACCCTTTCCTAATAGTTTCTAACATTCTTTTAGCTTTTTTTAGCTGCTGCTGCACATTGAGCGGATGTTTTCAGAGAACTATCCACAATGACTCCAAGATCTCTTTCTTGAGTGGTAACACCTAATTTAGATCCCATCAAATGTATGCATGTATGTATGAATGTATATATGTATGTATAGTAGGGATTATGTTTTCCAATGTGCATTACTTTGCATTTATCAACATTGAATTTTATCTGCCATTTTGTTGCCCAGTCACCCAGTTTAGTGAGATCCTTTTGCAACTTTTGCAGTCTGTTTTGGACTTAACTATCTTGAGTAATTTTTAGGGCTGTCGATTAATCACAGTTAACTCACACGATTAACTCAAAAATATTAATCGCACTGTTGAACAATAGAATACCAATTGAAATTTATTAAATAATTTGGATGTTTTTCTACATTTTCAAATATATTGATTTCTATTACAACACAATACAAAGTGTACAGTGCTCACTTTATATTATATTTGATTACAAATATTTGCACTGTAAAATGATAAACAAAAGAAATAGTATTTTTCAATTGAACCTCATACAAGTACTGTAGTGCAATCTCTTTATCATAGAATCATAGAAGATTAGGGTTGGAAGAGACCAGGAGGTCATCTAGTCCAACCCCCTGCTCAAAGCAGGACCAACACCAACTAAATCATCCCACCCAGGGCTCTGTCAAGCCGGGCCTTAAAAACCTCTAAGGATGGAGATTCCCTCAACTCCTAGGTAACCCATTCCAGTGCTTCACCACCCTCCTAGTGAAATAGTGTTTCCTAATTTCCAACCTAGACCTCCCCCACTGCAACTTGAGACCATTGCTTCTTGTTCTGTCATCTGCCACCACTGAGAACAGCCTAACTCCATCCTCTTTGGAACCCCCCTTCAGGTAGTTGAAGCCTGCTATCAAATCCCCCCACTCCTCTCTTCTGCAGACTAAACAAGCCCAGTTCCCTCAGCCTCTCCTCATAAGTCATGTGCCCCAGCTCCCTGATCATTTTTGTTGCCCTCCGCTGGACTCTCTCCAATTTGTCCACATCCTTTCTGTAGTTGGGGGCCCAAAACTGGACACAGTACTCCAGATGTGGCCTCACCAGTGCCGAATAGAGGAGAATAATCACTTCCCTCGATCTGCTGACAGTGCTCCTACTAATGTAGCCCAATATGCCGTTAGCCTTCTTGGCAACAAGAGCACACTGCTGACTCATATCCAGCTTCTCATCCACTATAATCCCCAGGTCCTTTTCTGCAGAACTGCTGCCTAGCCACTCGGTCCCTAGTCTGTAGGAGTGCATGGGATTCTTCCATCCTAAGTGCAGGACTCTGCACTTGTCCTTGTTGAACCTCATCAGATTTCTTTTGGCCCAATCCTCCAATTTCTCTAGGTCCCTCTGTATCCTATCCCTATCTTCCAGTGTATCTACTACTCCTCCCAGTTTAGTGTGATCTGCAAACTTACTGAGGGTGTAATCCATTCCATCCTCCAGATCATTAATGAAGATATTGAACAAAACCGGCCCCAGGACCGACCCTTGGGGCACTCCACTTGATACCGGCTACCAACTAGACATGGAGCCATTGATCACTTCCCGTTGAGCCCAACAGTCTAGTCAGCTTTCCATCCACCTTATAGTCCATTCATTGAATCCATACTTTTTTAACTTGCTGACAAGAATACTGTGGGAGACAATTATTGTGAAATAATAATTACAATTATTGTGAAAGTGTAACTTACAAATTTAGATTTTTTTTGTTACATAACTTCACTCAAAAACAAAACAACGTAAAACTTTAGAGACTACAAGTCCACTCAGTCCTACTTCTTGTTCAGCCAATTGCTAAGACAAACAAGTTTGTTTACATTTATGGGAGATTCTGCTGCCTGCTTCTTATTTACAATGTCACCTGAAAGTGAGAACAGGTGTTTGCATGGCACTTTTATAGCCAGCGTTGCAATGTATTTACGTGCCAGATATGCTAAACATTCATATGCCCCTTCATGCTTCGGCCACCATTCCAGAGGACATGCTTCCATGCAGATGATGCTCATTAAAAAAAACAGTGTATTAATTAAATTTGTTACTGAACTCCTTGGGGGAGAATTGTATGTCTCCTGTTCTGTTTTTCCTGCATTCTGCCATATATTTCATGTTATAGTAGTCTTGGATGATGACCCAGCACATGTTCGTTTTAAGAATATTTTCACTGCAGACTTGACAAAATGCAAAGAAGGTACCAATGTGAGATTTCTAAAAATAGCTACAGCACTTGACCCAAGGTTTAAGAATCTGAAGTGCCATCCAAAATCTGAGAGGGATGAGGTGTGGAGCATGCTTTCAGAAGTCTTAAAAGAGCAACACTCAGATGCGGAAACTACAGAACCTGAACCACCAAAAATAAAATCAACCTTCTGTTGAAAATGAACATGTCAGTCCGCTCTGCTTTGGATCGTTATCAGAACCCATCATCAGGATGGATGCATGTCCTCTGGAATGGTGGTTGAAGCATAAAGGGACATATGAATCTTCAGCACATCTGGCACATAAATATCTTGCGACCCGGTTACAACAGTGCTATGCACCTGCTCTCACTTTCAGGTGACATTGTAAACAAGAAGCGGGCAAC
Source organism: Emys orbicularis (assembly GCF_028017835.1). Lineage (NCBI taxonomy): Eukaryota > Metazoa > Chordata > Testudines > Emydidae > Emys > Emys orbicularis. Next base: position 79,801,133 of record NC_088689.1, on the reverse strand, counting down.
ATTATCTCCTGCAAATTGTAACCAAACGTGTTTGTCTGGGCGATTGGCTGAAGTAGGACTGAGTGGACTTATAGGCTTTAACGTTGTACATTGTTTTATTTTTGAATGCAGGTATTTTTTGTACATAATTCTACATTTGAAAGTTCAACTTTCATGATAAAGAGATTGCACTACAGCACTTGTATTAGGTGAATTGAAAAATACAATTTATTTTGTTTTTTACAATGCAAATATTTGTAATAAAAATAAATATAAAGTGATCACTGTACACTTTGTATTCTGTGTTGTAACTGAAACCAATATATTTGAAAATGTAGAAAACAGCCAAAAATATTTTTTAAAATGCCATTCTATTAACAGCGCGATTAATCGCACAATTAATCGAGATTAATTTTTTTAATCGCTTGACAGCCCTAGTAATTTTGTTTTGTCTGCAAATTTTGTCCCCCCTCTCCCGTACAGATCCTTGGGGGATCCCACTATTTACCCTCTCCATTGTGAAAACTGTGCATTTCGTTATACCCTTTGTTTCCTATTTTTAACCAGTTACTGATCCATGAAGGAACCCTCCCTCTTATCCCATGACTGCTTACTTTGCTTAAGAGACTTTGGTGAGGGACTTTGTCAAAGGCTTTCTGAAAGTCCAAGTGCACTATATCCACTGGATCACTATTGTCCACATGCTTGTTCACACCTCAAAGAATTCTAATTCATTGGTGAGGCATGATTTCCCTTTACAAAATCCAAGCTGACTCTTCCCCAACAAATCATGGTCATCTATGAGTCTGATAATTCTGTTCTTTAAGAACATAAGAACGGCTATACTGGGTAAAACCAAAGGTCCATCTAGCCCAATATCCTGTCTTCCGACTGTGGCCCAATGCCAAGTGCCCCAGAGGAAATGAACAGAACAGGTAATCATTAAGCGATCCATCCCCTGTCACCCATTCCCAGTTTCTGGTAACTGAGGCTAGGGACACCAACCCTGCCTATCCTGGCTAATAGCCACTGATGGAACCATCCTCCATGAATTTATCTAGTTCTTTTTTGAACCCTGTTATAGTCTTGGCCTTCACAACATCCTCTGGCAAAAGAGTTCCATGGAATGACAGTGCATTGTGTGAAGAAATACTTCCTTTTGTTTGTTTTAAACCTGCTTTACTATAGTTTCAACCAATTTGCCTGGTACTGAAATTAGGCTTACCAGCCTCTAATTGCCAGGATCACCTCTGGAGCTTTTCTTAAAAATAGAAGTTACATTAGCTGTCCTCCAGTCATCTGGTTTCAGAGGCTGATCTAAGTGATAGGTTACGACCACAGTTAGTAGTTCTGTAATTTCATATTTGAGTCCCTTGAGAACTCTTGGGTGAATACCATCTGATCCTGGTGACTTCTTACTGTTTAATGTATCACTTTTAGGGCTGTTGATTAATTGCAGTTAACTCACATGATTATCTCAAAAAATTAATCACAATTAAAAAAATGAATCGCAATTAATCACATTTTTAATCGCACTGTTAAACAATAGAATACCAATTGAAAAGTATTAAATATTTAATAATGATTATTAAATATCCCTAATAGTCACTTAAAATCTATCTTTCTCTAGTTAATAAACTTGATTTATTGCTTCATTTTGATTGAAGTGTTTGGGAAACCTCTACTTGAGATAACAAATGCTGGTACATAATCATTCTGAGTGTTGGAATGACAGACTGTCTATGAGATTATACGGTCCAGGGGTCTACTGAGCAGTATAAAATATAAATATAAATCCTCAAAACGTAACATTAATACCAAATTTTTTTATCACAGATGGGTGTTTACAAGTATCTTTATGATACCACGGCCTCTGTTTAGATAGTGTAGTTTGAGGTTAGTTTGTTCATTACCCATGGTGTCTTTTGACTCTCTCCCATGTAATTAGTCACTGGCTTTTCTTTCCCTCCAGTGTTTCCCTTTGTGTGGGCTCTTAATTTAATCATGCTTTTGGCATTTTGGTGCCTCAGGGTCTGGCAAGATTGGTGTTCAGGGGGATCCTGCACATTGGCTGGCCCTTTGGGGAGCGGTCTCCCCACCCCAGGACTATATATATGCAGAAAATCCAGCTCCCCTTTTGGGGTTACCCTCTGTTTCCCCCTCCCAGAACTGAGTCCTTCCCTGCCCCCTAGAGGGCTGTGATGTGTGCTCTCTGGGCTAGGTGTGTTTACCCTTTGATCAGATGCACTTTTCCCCAGCAACTTTCCCATAACTGCTCTCTGTGTCTCACCAGCCTGGGGGAAAATGTCTCTGTCAGTTGGATCATTTGTATTCTGGCAAACTACCACCTGGCAATTTCCTGGTCCCAACTCCTCTGTTATCACAGGCATTGGAGCTGCATCTTGATTTAAAGAGACACAGTTACTTTCCAAAAACTTACCAGAAATAGCATCCTGAAAAATTGGGACCTGGATTGAGGTACCCTCCGCCACCCCTTTGTCTGTCCCTGAGAAGTCAGCTGTGTGACTGCTCCCCTCCAGGACGTTAGGTACACAGTTCCTTCTCAAAACCTGGATCACAGGCTGAGTGCCTGGGTGCACAGATGCTGACCCAGCCATCCTCCTAATGTCCTGGGCATCTGGCCCAAGTGACCAGTGAAGAGACATTCCTGTACCCCACTATTCCTTCCCCAGTTTTCTCCTCTGGGCCCCCACCTAAGACACATTTCTCTGTGCTCCCTAGGAAGGGTTCTGTCTCTTGTTCACTGCAGAACTCTGCCAGCTAACAAGTGGGACAGTTTCCTTCATCACTGACAACACCTCTTCTGTCCCTGCGCCTGAGGGCATGTTGCTTTCTGCTGGAATGGAGCTAGTCTCAGCCCCTCCCATACTTGGAAGCACCCTGCTTCCCTGTGTTACAGAGTCACAGGAATCCTCACCCACCTCAGTGGTTTCTGAGATTCCCTGCCCCTTCTCTGGGCTCTCTGGGACACATTTCTCTCTGCTCCCTAGAGCTGGTTTTGCCTCTGATTCAGCTGCAACCTGAATTCTCTGCCCCTCTGAACCCTGGCAGAACTATACACTCCACAGAGACCAGCAGTGCAAAGCTCACTAACTTAGGGATGGTATTTTCTTTCACTGTTTTGCAGAAAACTGAATGGCTGTGTTTGAACTGCCAAACTCAGAGGCTGCTAGAAGGAAGCCTAGGAGACCCTGCTCCAATGCCACTACCTACTCCAAAGCAGCAGCCAACAGGATCCCCCCGACACCAACCAGGGGGAGCCGGTCAGCATAGAGGAGGCCCTCCGCCTGTAACAGCTCAAAAGTCAGAAACGTCCAGTCCCCAGGACAGGCACCTCGTCCAAGGAAAGCATCTCAGGACTTCAGAGCAGAGCAAGCTACAGGCCATGGTGCAAGAGAGCAAGCCCCCTGCCCCCTCAGAAGAAAAGCCACAGACAAAACTTCCTGCTGAGGCTCCAAAAGTTCCTGAAAGTGCATTGCCAAAGGGGAAAAGCATGGCTGTGAAGGCAGAAGCAGAGAGCAAAGCAAGCAAGGCAGTCACTGAGGCTCAGCAAGTGAGAGAGCAGGAGGTAAGCACCCCTTCCACCTCACTCCTACCTCCCAATGGGCTAGCTTGTTCCTGCCAGGGTATAACATTGCCTTGTACTCAGAGCAGGCAGCGCCCCCTCTCACCTTAGGGAAAGGTCTGGGATGGCGGCATTAGCTAGCAGTCTGCAGGGGCGGGGGCAGGGGAACAGAAAGAACATGATAGCCTCAGAAAAACAGGGCCTTGGCCTTCAGGTCTGATCCAGTAGAGAGCTGGAGAAGGCATGTATAAATGACTGCACTGGGGAAGCGATGTCCCACGGCCCATCAGAAATGTGTCATGTACATTTCTGTCTAATGCTTTGATTCTAATCCCGATTTCTCTGTCAGCTCTTTGGAAATCACTGCACGATCCATTCTAGTAGGCAGTGTCCTTCAGACACCAGGCCCAAACAGCCAGGAGAGTCAGCAACAGGCTGCAGAGAAGGGAAATGTCTTAGGGTGACATTACAGGCTGCTTACCATCTCACTCAGATGGTTCCCCCAGTGTAACTCCACTGACCTTAGCTGAGTTACTCCTGCTTTATGCGGGTGTTGGGGAATTGGGCCCAATGTCTCAACAGTGAAAGAATTCCAGGTAGATGAAGTTATACAAATGAAAGAGTCACTAGCAGCTGCTTTGTGGGGAGCTGAATGATGGGCCAGAGGGCAGGTCAGTACCAGACCAGGAGGGTACTGAAGAGCGAATGGGCGAGTAAGTCCCTGGAATATTGAACCCCCAAGAGCCATGTGGAATTGGCTGCAGAGCTGTCTGGGAAGGGCGGATGGTCTGTGTGGTGCCATTTGCCAAATGGGCTGAAGGGCTAAACTCTCATTTCTGAGAGCAGGAGACTAGTCTGGCTGCAGCCACCTCCTGGAGCAGGGATTTTGGAAGAGCACAGGAAGGGAATTGCAGTCATAGAAGTGGGAAATGATACCAGCACAGAGGGGGGCGACTAAGGGTGTCAGCTGAGCCTGCTCAGGGAGGGGTAAACTCCAGGAGGATCCTAGACAGCTGTGACTTACCAATAGGAAGATCCGGGGACTCCAGGATTTCTGGCCTGGGCGTGAGTTAAGGGCTGGGCTAAGGAGAATGACAGAGACTTCCTTGTCACTGAACTTATTACCTGGAAGGAGCAATACAGTCTTTGGGCCTGAGGCTGATGGTGCTATCCCTGCTGTGAATCAGGAGTAACGCCAATGTGGTCAGAGCACTTATATGGTGTAAAACTGGTACATGGGAACCCCTGAAAGCACTCACTGGGAAGTCGTGCTAGTGCTGGCAGGAGATGAAGTGGAGCAAAGAATGAGTCAGAGGAGGTGTGGCGCTAGGTGTCCTCCCCACAGAGGTGCCCCAGCATGAGACAATAGCTGGAGGTGAGAGCCCAGGACTGGGGCCTGATGCACTTCCTAATGGCAGAGTCAGGTCAGGCCAGGCATGAACGTACTGCTGACAGCTGCATGCTGAGCAGCACAGAAAGCTGCATGAGCTGGTGCGCTGTTACATGTGCCTGCTGCTTCCCCAGGCAGCGTTCCAGTGGAGCGGAGCCATCTCCTGGGCAAACACTAAGGAAACCAACTTCACAAAGGGCTCCTTGCACAGATGGCTGTTGAGATGTCTCTAGTTGAATAACTTCTGCCTGCAAACAGATTGGGGTCACTCTGTAGTGGCTGGGAGTCACCTCTTTTCACAAGTTACAGGTTGGGTCCCAGGTGGTCCATGTTCCACACCTGTTTGGGATCCCAGCTTCAGAGTCCTTCCATGTCCTTCCGGAGTCCTTCCATCGTGCCTAATTGTGGTGTCAATGAAACTGGGTTTATTTCTGTCAGTGGCTGACGAGGATCCTGCATTGTTTTCCTGGGATCGCCTTGATTTTTCAGAGTGCTTTGCAGAACTCTCAGTCACTGAAATTAACAGGCATTCAATGGCCTCTGTCCCCAGAGGATGCTGCTAGTGAACCTTGTTTTCACTGCTTTTTTATCTGGCTGTGCAGGTGTCCAAGGCACAAGGACAGAGATCTTCAACCTCTCACTTTGCAGGGCAGCAGGACTAGTCCCTTCCTGAACTCAGATCTAATTACAGGTTCCCCAAGTTCTAGTTGAAGATTAAAAAGCTCAGTGCTGAGGCTGGGCTTGTAGCTACTGCAGACTTTACAGATAAACACAGCACTCAGCTGAGCAGCAGTTGAATTTATCAAATGCCCTTTTGGCCCATTTGCAGCTCTAGGGAGTTTGGAGTGAAGAAGGCAGGCAGGGTTTGTATTACAGGCAAAATACTATCTTTGTCAGACAAAGAAAATGTCCATCATCAGGCATTGGCAGAGGAGGAGAGCATCCTGCAGCAAAAAAAACTTCAGGACCAGACTTCAAAGAGAAACTGCTGAGCTTCAGTTCATCTGCAAATTTGACACCATCAGCTCAGGATTGAACAAAGACTGTGAATGACTAGCCAAGTACAAAAGCAGTTTCTCCTCCCTTGGTGTTCACACCTCAACTGCTAGCAGAGCACCTCACGCTCCCTGACTGAACTAACTTCGTTATCTCTAGCCTTACTCACTCTTGCTTGCATATTTATACCTGCCCCTGGAAATTTCCACTACATGCATCCGAAGAAGTGGGTATTCACCCATGAAAGCTCATGCTCCTATACGTCTGTTAGTCTATAAGGTGCCACAGGACTCTTTGCTGCTTTTACAGATCCAGACTAACACGGCTACTCCTTTGATACTTGACACTTTGAACATAGGCAGCCCTCTAGAGAGAGAGCTAATATCTAGGTCAGACAAGCTTTGGGGGTGCCACAGCCAGCCCTGGGGAGAAGGAGACTCCTGGATGATGGAGGGGGGTCCTTTCAGAGTGTGTCATTTGTGTGGGACCCAAAATCAGGGTTACAGCAGCTGCCCTCAAGAAACTCCTGGAGCATTAGAAATAATTGGACGTGAAGAGGCGATTTATTTCAGGGGGGAGGAAATGCTTCCAGTTTTGAGTGGCTCCAATTTAATGGTCATAAAAGCATCAAGCCAATAGCACTTGGTCCATAGCTAGGCCTGACGCCAGCAGGTCAGGTCAGCCTTTCCCCTCACAAGGAACCCTTGCTGATGCCCTGTCATCCTAGTCTGCTGCCTCCCTCAGCCCCCCATTCCCAGCCCCAGGCTCTGACACCCTGTGCTCCTCCAGTTAGAGGCCTGCTTGGAAGAGAGAAACCTGATCTTGCTAAATTATGTGGGAGTTTTATGATGTGCATAAACACTTACTGAGGACTGTAATCCCCATACATGTGACCTGAGACGGGGTTTGTATCCAGCTTTCTGTCTGGAGAACGCTAACACATTAACCCAGCACGCTCCCTGTCCCCTCAAGTTGTGATTGTTTGCCATGTGTTTAGACCATTTGGAGACTGGGTGTCAGACAGTTGACCTGGAACTCCTCCTCGGAGCTGATGGCCAGGCCCTGTCACTGGGAACATAAATATCCTGATATTTACAATGTGGTCTCAGATTTGACCCTTAGCCTTGACATCAAGTATGATGTGTCCAAACTCCTAATTCCATACAATCTGCATCAGACCTATTCACATAGTGCAGCCAAGAAGATATGAGCACCATCATTACCAGGAGGTGTTGGAGATGGATTGGCCATGTGCTTCAGATAGAAACTGATTCCATCACCAGAGTAGCAATAAGATGGACACCTGAAGGCAAGCGAAAACAAGGACGCCTGAAAACAACATGGTGAAGAGCTGTGGAAGCTGAGCTGAAAAACCTGGGGCACAGCTGGGGAACCATTGAAAGACTTGCCAGAAACAGACAGGAGTGGAGGAGCTTCGTTGCTGCCCTAAACGCCAGAGGCGTAATGGGTATTAATTAACTAACTAACTTGACATCCCAAGAGATTAATGATCTCCAGGCAGGGAGATATGAAACTGCAGAAAAACCTGAGAGTCTCTGGATAAAGTTGAGAAGTGTGAGCAACAAGGGTGATGTCGTGGTTGGAGTCTGCTATAGACCACCAGACCAGGGGGATGAGGTGGATGAGGCTTTCTTCTGGCAACTAGCAGAAGTTGCTAGATCGCAGGCCCTGGTTCTCATGGGAGACTTTAATCACCCTGATATCTGCTGGGAGAGCAATACAGCGGTGCACAGACAATCCAGGAAGTTTTTGGAAAGTGTAGGGGACAATTTCCTGGTGCAAGTCCTGGAGGAACCAACTAGGGGCAGAGCTTTTCTTGACCTGCTGCTCACAAACAGGGAAGAATTAGTAGGGGAAGCAAAAGTGGATGGGAACCTGGGAGGCAGTGACCATGAGATGGTCGAGTTCAGGATCCTGACACAAGGAAGAAAGGAGAGCAGCAGAATACGGACCCTGGACTTCAGAAAAGCAGACTTTGACTCCCTCAGGGAACAGATGGGCAGGATCCCCTGGGAGAATAACATGAAGGGCAAAGGGGTCCAGGAGAGCTGGCTGTATTTTAAAGAATCCTTATTGCGGTTGCAGGAAAAAAACATCCCGATGTGTAGAAAGAATAGTAAATATGGCAGGCGACCAGCTTGGCTAAACAGTGAAATCCTTGCTGAACTTAAACGCAAAAAAGAAGCTTACAAGAAGTGGAAGATTGGACAAATGACCAGGGAGGAGTATAAAACTATTGCTCAGGCATGCAGGAATGAAATCAGGAAGGCCAAATCACACTTGGAGTTGCAGCTAGCAAGAGATGTTAAGAGTAACAAGAAAGGTTTCTTCAGGTATGTTAGCAACAAGAAGAAAGTCAAGGAAAGTGTGGGCCCCTTACTGAATGTGGGAGGCAACCTAGTGACCGAGGATGTGGAAAAAGCTAATGTACTCAATGATTTTTTTGCCTCTGTCTTCACAAACAAGGTCAGCTCCCAGACTGCTGCACTGGGCAGCACAATATGGGGAGAAGGTGACCAGCCCTATGTGGAGAAAGAAGTGGTTCGGGACTATTTAGAAAAACTGGATGTGCACAAGTCCATGGGGCCGGATGCGCTGCATCCGAGGGTGCTAAAGGAGTTGGCGGATGAGATTGCAGAGCCATTAGCCATTATTTTTGAAAACTCATGGCGATCGGGGGAGGTCCCGGATGACTGGAAAAAGGCTAATGTAGTGCCCATCTTTAAAAAAGGGAAGAAGGAGGATCCGGGGAACTACAGGCCAGTCAGCCTCACCTCAGTCCCTGGAAAAATCATGGAACAGGTCCTCAAGGAATCAATTATGAAACACTTAGAGGAGAGGAAAGTGATCAGGAACAGTCAGCATGGATTCACCAAAGGGAAGTCGTGCCTGACTAACCTAATTGCCTTCTATGATGAGATAACTGGCTCTGTGGATGAGGGGAAAGCAGTGGATGTGTTATTCCTTGACTTTAGCAAAGCTTTTGACACAGTCTCCCACAGTATTCTTGCCGCCAAGTTAAAGAAATATGGGCTGGATGAATGGACTGTAAGGTGGATAGAAAGCTGGCTAGATCGTCGGGCTCAACGGGTAGTGATCAATGGCTCCATGTCTAGTTGGCAGCCGGTTTCAAGCGGAGTGCCCCAAGGGTCGGTCCTGGGGCCGGTTTTGTTTAATATCTTTATTAATGATCTGGAGGATGGTGTGGACTGCACTCTCAGCAAGTTTGCAGATGACACTAAACTAGGAGGCGTGGTAGATACACTAGAGGGTAGGGATCGGATACAGAGGGACCTAGACAAATTAGAGGATTGGGCCAAAAAAAACCTGATGAGGTTCAACAAGGATAAGTGCAGAGTCCTGCACTTAGGACGGAAGAATCCCATGCACTGCTACAGACTAGGGACCGAATGGCTAGGTAGCAGTTCTGCAGAAAAGGACCTAGGGGTCACAGTGGACGAGAAGCTGGATATGAGTCAACAGTGTGCTCTTGTTGCCAAGAAGGCTAACGGCATTTTGGGCTGTATAAGTAGGGGCATTGCCAGCAGATCGAGGAACGTGATCGTTCCCCTTTATTCGACATTGGTGAGGCCTCATCTGGAATACTGTGTCCAATTTTGGGCCCCACACTACAAGAAGGATGTGGAAAAATTGGAAAGAGTCCAGCGGAGGGCAACAAAAATGATTAGGGGTCTGGAGCACATGACTTATGAGGAGAGGCTGAGGGAACTGGGATTGTTTAGTCTCCAGAAGAGAAGAATGAGGGGGGATTTGATAGCAGCCTTCAACTACCTGAAGGGAGGTTCCAAAGAGGATGGAGTTCGGCTGTTCTCAGTGGTGGCAGATGACAGAACAAGGAGCAATGGTCTCAAGTTGCAGTGGGGGAGGTCCAGGTTGGATATTAGGAAACACTATTTCACTAGGAGGGTGGTGAAGCACTGGAATGCGTTACCTAGGGAGGTGGTGGAGTCTCCTTCCTTGGAGGTTTTTAAGGCCCGGCTTTGCAAAGCCCTGGCTGGGATGATTTAGTTGGGAATTGGTCCTGCTTTGAGCAGGGGGTTGGACTAGATGACCTCTTGAGGTCCCTTCCAACCCTGATATTCTATGATTCTATGATTCTATGATTCTAGGGAATGTAAAGACAAAAACTGCATTGTGGCTAGAAAGTTTCCTAGTATTGTATTTATTTACATACAGAAACTAAATTAATAGAACTCAGTTTCTGAAATGTATTTACACTTCAGCTGAGTAACCCATCCCCCCTTTTGTTAATGTAGCACTTTGTAATATATTGATATTGGATGGACTATGTGTTAACTGTTCTTACACACCAGAGAATGTTTGCTTTTACAAAAGCTGATTTTAGCTTAATCTGGGAAGTATTTTTACTAATGTTCTTATAAATTGCTTATAACCCATTCCTAGAGCCTGGAGGGCTAGGGCCAGAGTTACAAAGTTAAGCACACGTAAATATTTGAGTGTGCCAGTTCCAGATGCATGCACACAGATCAGATATTGGTACATGCCCACAGACAGTGAGGCACCTAACTGGCCAGGTACTCATGTAAACACATCTGGTGTCCTGGTGTACAAGTATTTGCATGAATGCATACTGCTAACTTCATGAGTTGTTCCTTCCTCAGTACTGGCCAAGTGTTGGTAAGTTAACATAGGAGAGTGTTATTTAAATGCATGTTGGTACCAGGCCTGTTTATCAGATCTGGGCAATCACCAAACCAAATTCCCAGTAAACCAGTGGAGTTGGTTCTCCAGGCTGCCTGGGAGAGGAACACAGTGAAGATGACACAGATCGGCTTTAAAGGGCCTAAACTGCCTTCTGGTTTCAAAGCCAGAAGCCTTGTTTATACTACATGTCAAGCCTGAGGAGCCCCAAGAGCAGCCCCGGGCAAGCCAGATGGCATCCTTTAAACTGGGGGAGTGGTGTGTAAGCTCTGGGGTTGGAAATGCAGAACGCAGCCTTCCAAACTTGCAGGGGTAGCTCCTTGGATTTCCCCTGCCCTACACTCTGATCTCAGCAAGCACATTTCTGTGGGACTCATCTCGGGGGAGGGTTGGAGTGCAGGGTCAGGTGCAGGCTGCCCATTGATAAAAATACACAAAAAGTGAAGCGGATGCATTAGAAATGCGAAAACTGATGTACAATGGGAATGATCCACTGAGTCTGTTCTGAGGCAAAGCCAGGAGAAATCCTTCTACTGAAGCTTCTTTTCAGTCTCAATATGCCTGTTTATAAGTTTGCAAAATTTTTGCCCTTTGAAGCAATTTAATGACATTTACAAACTTCCTGATGAAAGGTCGTCCCCCGCCATTCCCCACTAGCTCTGGGTTCGTGGATAAGCCCGAAGTCACCTTTGTCAACTGGTTACAGCTGTCAGAGAAGGAGATGATTGGGCTCATTGGTGGGAGCTAGAAGGCTGAGCCATGTGCTTTTCTTGCCACTCGCGGCTTGTCTGCATGGACAGTTTGTAGCAAGCTGGGTACAAAGCTGCCACACAGTAGCCTGCTGCGCACTGACTGTTCTGTGGCCCTGCTGATGTGCACTGACAATTCATTAATGTACTTTGAGCTAGTCCTGTTTCAAAGAGGGCTAGATCAAAGCACATTAACGAACCATTAGTGTACATCAGCAGGGTCCACACACATAGTGTAGACTGCAGAAGGCTAGTGCAGGGAAGATTCACATCCCAGCTTGCCATGAACTAACTGGTCATGTAGATGAGCCCTGAATGGCCTTAAGAATATGTCACTTATAGCTCTTCACAGTCAGGAAATAGGCCAGTAGCCTATCCCCACAGTGACACAGCAAGCGAGTGTCTCCTGCCCAGCCTCTGGATCACAGTGCTTACTGGGTATATTGCTTCACCTTTCTGAGCCTCTGTCACACTGTCTGGAGTGGCTCACGACTGGAAGTGCCAACCTCCGGGCAGATTGCAGAAAGCAGGGCAGACACCCCAAACTGAGGATATGGTCTAAAATTAGATAGTACCAACCCAGTAATAAATATGTACTTTGAAGCATAAAACAGTTTTACCATGGAGTCACAGACAGTCCCCTTGGGCATTCCAGTCTCTCTTGCCACCCAGGCAAGCTGGACCACATGATCTCAGATCTCACATCAAAGACAATGCTGTAGCCAATCCTATAGTAAACTAACTAAAAATTTATTAACTTAGGAAAAAGAAATGAGAGAGTTAGATACATGTTAAAGCAGGCAACATGTATACACAAATGAGTTACAGCCCATAGTTCCAAAAGATGACAGAATTGTAGCAATTTGTCAGCACTGAATATCTGTTAGGGCTAACCCAGGTTGACCCGGGGGATCTCTGCTTCTGTTTTGTAGCTCCAGCCCTGCGAGAGTCTAAACAGCCAAAGAGATGAACAATTTTCATGTCAGCTATCTTTATTTCCTTCTTCCAGAATTCAAGCTGATGGGATGATCCCTTTTGCACGGCCTCTTCAGAGGTGTGCAGGAGTAACTAGCAAAGCCTTTTTATTGTGATGTCCCACAATGGCCCGTTTAGTTTTGATAGGCCTTCCTGATGGGCAAGAAGTAATAGCTTTCATAGGGATTCAGCCTCTTGCACTAGGTATCAAGTATCAGAGGGGTAGCCGTGTTAGTCTGAATCTGTAAAAAGCAACAGAGGGTCCTGTGGCACCTTTAAGACTAACAGAAGTATTGGGAGCATAAGCTTTTGTGGGTAAGAACCTCACTTCTTCAGATGCAAGTAATGGAAATCTCCAGAGGCAGGTATAAATCAGTATGGAGATAACGAGGTTAGTTCAATCAGGGAGGGGGAGGTGCTCTGCTAGCAGTTGAGGTGTGAACACCAAGGGAGGAGAAACTGCTTCTGTAGTTGGATAGCCATTCACAGTCTTTGTTTAATCCTGATCTGATGGTGTCAAATTTGCAAATGAACTGGAGCTCAGCAGTTTCTCTTTGGAGTCTGGTCCTGAAGTTTTTTTGCTGTAAGATGGCTACCTTTACATCTGCTATTGTGTGGCCAGGGAGGTTGAAGTGTTCTCCTACAGGTTTTTGTATATTGCCATTCCTGATATCTGACTTGTGTCCATTTATCCTCTTGCGTAGTGACTGTCCAGTTTCGCCAATGTACATAGCAGAGGGGCATTGCTGGCACATGATGGCATATATAACATTGGTGGACGTGCAGGTGAATGAGCCGGTGATGTTGTAGCTGATCTGGTTAGGTCCTGTGATGGTGTTGCTGGTGTAGATATGTGGGCAGAGTTGGCATCGAGGTTTGTTGCATGGGTTGGTTCCTGAGTTAGAGTTGTTATGGTGCGGTGTGTGGTTGCTGGTGAGAATATGCTTAAAGTTGGCGGGTTGTCAGGATTAAACAAAGACTGTGAATGGCTATCCAACTACAGAAGCAGTTTCTCCTCCCTTGGTGTTCACACCTCAACTGCTAGCAGAGCACCTCACCCTCCCTGATTGAACTAACCTCGTTATCTCCATACTGATTTATACCTGCCTCTGGAGATTTCCATTACTTGCATCTGAAGAAGTGAGGTTCTTACCCACGAAAGCTTATGCTCCCAATACTTCTGTTAGTCTTAAAGGTGCCACAGGACCCTCTGTTGCCTTGCACTAGGTAAAGTTTTTCCTTGTTTGGTGAGTTTCATAGATCAGAACAAACATTTTACAGCTATCCAGCAAACATTAAAGTGTTACAGTAATAGCACAGGATAATGATGTTATAAGTAGGATTAATACATGTTGCAACTTATGTGCATTTAATAAAGTCTAAACACTAAACACATTGTTTTAAGTCCAGTCCCACTCTTTTCCATTCTAGCACATAGGTGAGCTGGCCTGGTTTCCAGCAATGAAATTGTCTGTGCTCAGCTCAGGCCTAAAGCCTGGCAAGAGCTGGCAATTTTTCTGCCAGTGTCATAGCCTCCATTACCAAATCTGTCACCAGGGATAGTGGCATGCACTTACCTACCTGAGCGGTGGCTGCCAAGACCTGAAATCCTGGCCGCTATTCAGGGCTTTAACTACAGTAAATATAATTGGCCCCAGTTTACAGCTGGGGAAAGTGAGAGAAGTTCATGATCACTGACTTGCCATGTCCCTTGGGCAAGGCTCTCTGAGCCTCTTTCCCTACCTCTAGAATGGGGTAATTGTAATGATCTAATTAAAATAATAAATAACGTCAAGTGCTTACCTGTCCATCCATCTGTGCATCCAGCCAACGTCTTCTACCGTCCCCTGTCACAGCAGTATCCAAATGTCCTCCACAAGTGGAACCGTAAGACTGTCTCTTGCTTTCCCATTGACGTGAGGCTGGCTAATGGTATTTTTTCAGTCAGTGTACCCCAGCAAGCTCAGTGAGCAGAGCTATAGTTAGGATGATGGGAGACAGATCAGCTGAGCATCCCCGGAAGGATGGCCTAGTGACGTCTGACCTTGTGGCCAACCAGGAGAAGATGGAGGGGGAATACTGAGCAAAACCTAGGAGCTCTTAACGTGAATTACAATTTTCTGTCAAGGGCATACTTTTCCATTGATGGTGAGAGTAGCCATGGACCTCTGTGCTCTGTCACTCCAGGGAGCAGCAGGAGTAGAAACGTATGTGATGGGTTGTCACCCCCAGGGTGCAGTCTGGGAGCTGTGGGAACCACTGTGCCCCAACCCCCCAGCTGGGCAGGCCTCTCTCACACTGCTTTTCTGGTGATTCAGCCAACTTCTCCAGGCCCTTTTCACCCAACACAACAGCAAGTGGCACCACACACCCAACTGAGCCACCTGAGTGCTTTAACTAAGCCACTCAAGGACAGACAGGATACAACAGCCAATTTCCCAGCTCCCCAACCTTGCCCCCTTGCTGGAGCATAAACCCAGAATTATACCATCTTGCACTGCACAGGGGTCTGTACAATGTAAGCTCATTTATATATTCGCTTCCCCCTCAATGCGGGAAAGATACTCAACAGCCTTTGTTCACAGAGCTGAGATTTTCCCCAGACACTTTACTCAAAACACACTGGTTAAAATAAAGCATAAAACAAGTTTATTAACTACAGAAAGATAGATTTTAAGTGATTATAAGTGATAGCAAACAGATCAAAGCAGATTACATAGCAAATAAACAAAAACATAAACTAAGCCTAAACATACGAGATTGTTAATTCAAATTTTATCTATTTCTCTCCCTGACTGATGATACAAACAGTCCACCAAGTTTCCATACAAGAAATCCCTTTAGCCTGGGACCAGCACTTCCCCCAGTTCAGTCTTTGTTTCTCGGGTGTTCCAGGAGTTCTCTTGTGTGGGGAGTGAGGCCCCAAGATTATGTCACTCCCCGCCTTATATAGTTTTCCAAATGGCAGGAACTCTTTGTTTCAAGTTAAGTCCCCAGCCCAGTTTGTGGGAAAATACAGGTACCAAAATGGAGTTCAGTGTCATGTGGTCTGGTCACATGCCTTTGCATGCCTTGCTGAGTCATAGCAGCCATTATCCATAGGCTGGCTGAAATGTTCACCGGAAGGCTAAGCTCTTCCATGGTCCATTGTCTTTGTTGATGAGCCATTAGCACTGTCTAGCTTCTTCATTGTTGTACCTGAAAGGCTAGCTGTGGGTGTCACCCACAGTAAGCACATTTGAAATACAGATACATAGTCAATCTTAACTTCAGATACAAAAATGATACATGCACACAAATAGGATAATCATATTCAGCAATTCATAACTTTTCCAATGACACCTCACATGACCCATCTTGGACAAAATGCATCATAATTATGCCATAATCATATCACTATAATGAATATAGGGTGCAGTGTCACAATATACATAAGCCATGCTGGGTCCGCAAGAGAGAGGGCTGTGGCTTGCGTTTAGTTCTGCATGCCTTGAGGTCTGGCATCTGGCAGGAGTCCATTGTCTTGCTCAGTTCATCTGAAGGGGCTGTCCCCATGTTCAGGAGCCTGGCCTTAGGTGAGGGGAGAGGGACTAGAACTCAGGACCGCTCTGAATCCTGCCATGGGGCTTTGAGGGCACTGCCACCTGCTCCAGGGGTTGTTTCCAGCTTCCCTGCTGTGAATTCTGACACCAGCATGACTCCACATTCCTGCCCATTTCACTGCCAGGCTACCAGGAGGTGACATCATTTCCCCTCCTTGGGTCCGTGGTCTAATATCTCTTTTCTCTTCTTTGCAGGAGACAAGCAAGCCTTATCCCCATGACCTGTCCCGCAGCCCCCAAAGCCTGAGTGACACTGGCTACTCATCAGATGGTATCTCCAGCTCCCAGAGTGAGATCACTGGCTTGGTGCAGCAGGAAGAAGAGCAGCTGAATGGCACTGGCCTGGAAGACCAAAGCCCTGCCAGTCCTTCTGAACTTACCAAACTGGAGAGCAGTGTGCGCCCCTTGCTGGAGTCAAAGGGCATTTCCCAAGAGCAGAGCAACAGAGGGAAAATGTATCATGAGTTACGGGAAGAGCAGCGGCAGAGGCCTCGGTCCCTTTCTATCACCCCCGAAGCCTTTGATTCTGATGAGGAGCTGGAAGACATCATGGAAGAAGATGAAGACTCTCTGGAATGGGAGAACCAGAGGGATCAAAGAGAGAGTGTGGAGTCGTCTGACGACTTTGGCAGCAAGCTGCGCCATGACTATGTGGAGGACAGCAGCGAAGGGGGGGTCTCCCCACTGCCCAGCAGGCCGAAAGGCAGGAAGACAGAGATGACTGATGAGGAGTTCATGAGGAGGCAGATCCTGGAGATGAGTGCCGAAGAGGACAATCTGGAGGAGGAGGAAGAGTACAGTCACGTGAAATACAGTGTAACAAAAAGCGGGCACAAGCCTGATCTGGAGAAAAGTAAAGAGCCAACCTCATCCAAGAGGCGCCTGCCTCACGTCTCCACTGGTATGTATGAGGAGGAGAGGAAAGAGCTGGAAGCTATCGAGGGGGAGGATGTGACCACATCCCAGGGGGGACTGCGGCGCTTCAAAACCATTGAGTTAAATAGCACAAGCAACTACAGCAGGGACATGGAGCTTAGCCAGGATGCAGACATTAGCCTGGACAGAGAGCCAGAGCTGGAGATGGAAAGTCTGACGGGCTCCCCAGAGGAACGGTCAAGGGGGGACTATTCCTCCACCTTGCCAGCAACTACACCCAGCTACACATCGGGCACCTCCCCTACATCCCTCTCGTCTCTGGAGGAGGACAGCGACAGCAGTCCTAGCCGGCGGCAGCGACTGGAAGAGGTGAAGCAGCAGCGCAAAGCTCGGCATCGCTCCCATGGTCCTTTGCTGCCAACCATAGAGGATTCATCAGAGGAGGAGGAACTGCGTGAGGAAGAGGAGCTCTTGCGGGAGCAGGAGAAGATGCGAGAGGTGGAGCAGCAGCGCATCCGAAGCACCGCACGCAAAACTAAACGGGACAAAGAAGAGCTGAGGGCGCAGAGGAGGAGAGAGAGATCCAAAACCCCACCCAGTAACCTGTCTCCCATTGAAGATGCTTCGCCCACTGAGGAGTTGCGCCAGGCAGCAGAGATGGAAGAGCTGCACAGGTCCTCCTGCTCAGAGTACTCGCCCTCCATCGATTCAGAGGCAGAGGGCTTTGATGTCATAGCCTCCAAGCTCTACAAGTCTGGCAGTGAGTACAACCTGCCAACATTCATGTCCCTCTACTCCCCAACAGAAAAAACAAACAGCAGCTCCCATTACCACTCCAGTAAGCCCCTGAAAAGTGCAGAAGAAGCCTATGAAGAGATGATGAGGAAGGCTGAACTGTTCCAAAAGCAACAAGTCCAACAGTCCCAGCAAAGCGCCTACAGCAATGCCTACCAACAGGTAGGGTACCACAGTGCAGAAGGCCAGAGCAGTTTTGAATACCAGTACATAGATGAGTACAGCTACGATAATGGGCATCTGGACTCCTGTCCATCTGACTTCCAGCATGAACCTTCAGAGCCAGGAGCAGTGTATGAGGAAATCTTGCAGACATCACAGAGCATTTCTAGGATGCACCATTCCTCCTCGTTTGATCTGGCCCTAGAAGAGGAGAAAAAGAAGAAAGGGAGAGAAGAAACATATCAGGAAAAGCAGTTTCTGAATGCTGAGAGCGCTTATGCTGATATGATGAAGCAAAACAGCGGTCCACTCACACCAGGAACAAGCCCCACCCAGTTATCGGCTCCTGTCTCGTTTTCCTCCTCCGAAGGCAGCACAGGCAGGGTAATTCCTGATGTTCGAGTCACTCAGCATTTTGCAAAAGAGGGGCATGATCACCCAAAGCTTCACAGCTCACCGACAGCACCCAGCTCAGCTCCCAAGGTTATGACAGCTCCCTATACTTACAGCAGAGGTTCCAGCACAGTCACAACTGTTGTTTCCAGCCCAGCAAGTGCTCCACGAATCTACAGTTCTCCATCTCTGAGTGGCTCAGATGTAACACCTGTATCGGCCCCTAGCAGAAGCTACAGTCAGATGAAGGGCACCATGAATTATAGCTCTCAGACAGAGGACGGCTCCAGGAGCCAGAGTGCTGCTGAGCTCAGTGGAGCATTATCAAGAGAGAAGCTCCAAAGTAAGAGTGAGATCAAGACCAATGTCCCTGTGTCATCTAAAATGTGTTCCTACTTCCAAAGCTCCAGCCCCCCGCTTTCCCCGATGTCTCCTCAAAGTTCCGCTCATTCTGCTCCAAAAGCAGGGCAGCCATCCAGTAAGGCAACTGCAGAGTTTTCCACTCAAACGCAAAGCACAGTTTTCTCCTATGATATCCCCACTACCACTAGTGCATCAACGTCCTCTCCAATGGTTGCTCAAGAGACCCAGACACCCCATCATGCGAGCTCTCCTCGCTTTGCTAGGCAGCAGTCATCACAAGAAGCTCCATTTATGGTCATCACATTAGCATCAGATGCATCTAGCCAAACCAAGCTAACAAGCATGTGCTCCTCCACCTCCCCAGCCTCCTCTCCCACCCGACTGAGCCGCCAGCAGACAATGCATAGCTACAGTCAGACAGCAGTCAGCACAGCACAGCTTCAGCAGGAGCAGCTGCAGTCCACTTATGCTAAGACACAGTCAATGATAGAAAGAGCCTCTGCTGCCAGCGCCATGCTTCAGAAAGGGCATGCCACTTCTGCTGCTGACAGCACTGCTGGTGTGTACAGCTGGGGGCCCCTGCCTGCAGAAAACATCTCCTTGTGTAGAATATCATCAATCCCTGGCACGTCCAGGGTAGAACCTGGACCCAAGCCACCAACCACTAATGCTGTGGACTTACGGACTGCTATAAAGTCAGCCCCAATCATCATAACAGACCAAGGCATGGATCTCACTTCCCTAGCTACGGAGAGCAGAAAATATTGCCTCACTCTGGAACAGACCCCAAGTAGGCAATCCACAACCGTCCAACCCTTAATCATTAACCTCAATGCTCAAGAACAACCCCATGCTATTATAGGCACAACCACTACAGTCAGCATAACTGTTGCCTCTTCCATGCTCGTGTCACAACCCAAGCAGCCTGTGGTCTATGGAGATCCTTTCCAGAACAGGATGGACTTTGGGCAAGGGGCAGGAAGTCCAGTCTGTCTGACTCATGTTAAGCAGGTAGAGCAAGCAGTTCAGACTGGCACCTTCCGAGGGACCATGAGCAGCATTGACATTTCTGCACCAAGCGCAAAGCCAGAAGCGGCTAGTCCTCAGCAAACCAAATTTGCAAGATATAATTTGCCTAACCAGATGATGTCCTTGGTGAAGAAAGATGTGCTAATCACTCAGACTAGCAGTGTCCAGAGCGCTGTTAGTATCAGCACCAGTCCAAGGCCAGTTCTTCAGGACCAAAGCACAGACCTCTATAGAGGGGTGCCAGTGGGACTGAAAACCCAGAGTCCTTCAATCAACCTGGGAGGCAAAAAGTCCCAAGCCATGATGGTGCAGATGAATGAGATAGCAGCAGGCCCAGTAACAAAGCTGATCAAAGAACCACCACCAGCCAGTGCATTGGATCTCACTGGAATAAAGCCTGAAAGCCAGGTGGCATGCTGTGATGTAGTGTACAAATTCCCCTTCAGCAGCAGCTGCACAGGTACCTTCAACCCCTCCCCCAAGATCCCAGAGAAGAACGTTGGGGATGCTGCTCAAACTGGCAAACCAAGCATTCAGTACTATGGAAACAGAGAGCCAGACCTGCCGGAGACGTATCCCTACAGAGAGCAAACAGGCCCAGCTCCCAGCCTGTACGAGGAGCACCGGTTCTACCCACAAGGCCTGTTTGGGAGACTGTATTCATCCATGTCAGATACAAATCTGTCGGAAATTGGTCTGAACTATTACCCCCCAAAGGGGGAGCAGCCCTTCCACTCCCCTGCAGGAGACTCTGCTGTGGATTTGACCACAATGAAACATTCCTACAGCATCAACTTCACTGAGGGGGGCTACCTGGGTCAGGGAATGCAGTACGGCTCGTTCTCTGACCTCCGGCAGCCCACAGACTTGTTAAGCCACCCTCTCCCAATGAGGCGGTACAGCTCAGCCTCCAATATCTACTCCGATTACAAGTACTCACCTAGAGGAGACCTGGCAAATTTCCAGGAATCCAGTCTGGCCCAGTACAGTGCCACCACAGCTCGTGAAATCAGCCGCATGTGCGCAGCACTCAATTCCATGGACCAGTATGGGGCTAGGCACTCAAACAGCCTTGACTTCCTGCAGTATGGGCCAGCAGGGGGCAGTGGTGTCTCAGCACCACAAGGCATTTCTGCCATCAAACCAAACATGATGTACAATCCCAACTTCCCGGAGACACGCCAGGGCTTTGGGAACCTAGCACAGTACAGTCTCTCTGGTGCCCGGCTGGGAGCTGTAAGGCAGATCTTCCCTTCCACAGCCACGGTGCGGGCTGCAGATGGCATGATTTATTCCACAATAAATACTCCCATAGCATCCACCCTTCCTATCACCACCCAGCCAGCTTCTGTGCTGCGGCCAATGCTCCGAGGTTTATATCGACCCTACACCCCAGGCAATATCACAGCGGTCCCTCTGGCCAGCCTGACCAGAGTGCCTCTAGTTACCCCGAGGGTTCCCCTTGCTGCCCAAGGCCTGTATCGTTATTCAGCTCCTAGCAGGTTCCCATCTGTTTCTACAACATCAGTGATGGAAATGCCCATGTACTTGGGGAAGCCTGTTAGCACCACTGCAGCCAGCACTGCTGCAAGCAATGTTAGCCCAGTGTCTGCTGCCAAAGCATCAGCTCCTACTGCAGTGAACCTGCAAAGACCTGAGCAGACAGGAGCTGGTGTTCGAGAGGAGGTGCCCGTGGCAGCTGCTGGCATGCAGAGTGCCTCGAAAGAGACTAGTCAGCCTCAGCAGCAGCCACCCCCCCCAGTCCAAACCCAGCAGGCCGAGGTATCCCAGGCCAGCGTCCCCAGCAAAGGCAGCACAGAGCGAGAGGAGAAGGAGAAGGAAGAGGAGCGCCAGAGAAAGCAGCAGGAGCACATCCTCCAGATTGAGAGGGAGAGAGTGGAGCTGGAGAAACTGAGGCAGCTGAGGCTGCACGAGGAGCTGGAGAGGGAGCGTGTGGAGCTTCAGCGGCACAGAGAGAAGGAGCAGATGCTGGTGCACAGGGAGATCCAGGAGCTGCAGTCCATAAAGCACCAGGTCCTGCAGCAGCAGCAAGAAGAGCGCCAGGCCCAGTTTGCCCTGCAGAGAGAGCAGCTGGCACAGCAACGCCTGCAGCTGGAGCAGATTCAGCAGCTGCAGCAACAGCTGCAACAGCAGCTAGAGGAGCAGAAGAGGCAGAAAAGCACCTTCCCCCCTGTGTGTGACCCCACAGGAAGGATCCCTCCCCAGGCCGTGTCCGAGATAGCCATGGAAATGCAAAGGACCCTGGCCCAAAATGGACAGTACTGGCCCCCCCTGAACCAGCCCTTCATGGCTCCTGCAGCCCCAGGGCAGGAAGGGCCAGCACCGTCCCGCTACCCCGGGCTCCAGCGCCCACTCACCAACTCTGCCTCTGAAATGTCCCTGCAGCCCGAGGAGCAGTGGGAAACTAGCCGGGGGATAAAGAAGAGGAACTCCATGCCACGCCTGCGGGACGCCTATGACAAAGAGACCCCCCACGAGCCCTACGTGGTGAAGAAGATCACGGACAGCAGCGTGCAGACTGATGAGGAGGACAGTGAGGAGCGCTACTTCCTGTCCCGGCGCCGCCGCTCCCGGCGCAGCACCGACTGCAGTGTGCAGACTGACGAGGAGGACAATGCTGAGTGGGAGCAGCCGGTGCGTCGTCGGCGATCCCGTTTCTCCCGGCACTCAGACTCCAGTGCTGAGAGCAAGCAAGACTCCTCCTCCAAAGGCATGGCCAGCATAGGCATCCAGACCAGCAGTGACTGCTCTGTACAGACTGAGCCTGACCAGCTGCCCCGCGTGTCGCCCTCCATCCACATTACCACCCCTGACCCCAAGGTGGAGATCGTGAAGTATATCTCTGCGCCAGAGAAGACCCAGCGAGGGGAGAGCCTGGCCTGCCAGACTGAGCTGGAAGCACAGCTGCAGCCAGGTGTCATGGTCCCCCAGCTCACTGTGCCTACAACCATAATGCCCTACTCCTCCAACCTCCAGCTGGTAAGCACAGGCCCCCTGGACCCACGTGCCATCCGGCAGCAGACCCTTGGCAAGTTTGAGAAGAAGAAGCCCGATCCTCTGGAAATCGGGTACCAGTCCCATTTGCCCACAGAGTCCCTTTCTCAGCTAGTGACTTGCCAACCCCCCAAATCTCCCCAGGTACTCTACTCCCCTGTCTCTCCTCTTTCGCCCCATCGGCTGTTGGAGTCCTCCTTCACTACCACTGAAAGACTTAACAAGGCCCACGTGACACCACAGAAGCACTTTACAGCTGAATCTATCCAGCGCCAGCAGACCCTGCCTCGCCCCATCAAAACCATGCAGAGATCCTTCTCTGACCCCAAGCCCACCAGCCCAACCTCAGAGGAGTCTGGGAAGGACAGGTTCTCCATATACCAGCACTCTTTACTCCAAGGCAGCCAGGTAAGAGAGATGCTTGCGTGACTTGTGAGCTGGAGCTGCACATGCGGCTGTGCATTCCCAGTAATATTTCATCCAGCACCTACAGCTGTCTCACTGCAGTGTCAGTGTGTTGGAGAGCTGCAGCAGACAGGGAGAGCAGACCTTCAGCTCTGAGAGCAGGCTGCTTTTCCATTGCTCAGATGAGTCATGAGTGAGACTGTCTGACTGTACCCTTGTACTCAGTGCGATCTGGCCCCACTAGCAGGTATGGGTGTGTTAGAAAAGAGGCAGCATTCCCCCCAGGGTTAGCCTTGGGGTGGTTGTATCCAGCAGATGGGCCCAGGTCCTGGGTGTTGAAGCCCTGCCCTCCGTTCAGCATGCGTGCCCACACTGTCTAGTGGTTCCCCTTTGAGAGCCTGAGGGAGCTTCTGCTGGGCCTTCGCACCTGCTCCGGGGAACATTATTACACCTGTCTGAAGCAGGGAACAAAGCTGCTTCATTAGCAGCTACTGACCCAGTATGCTCCCCCACGCAGCCATCTCCTGCAGATACATGGAGGCAGTTGCCTGCTGCTTCCTGCTGGGGCTGCACAAGCCAGGGAGGGGCCTGTGTCAGGGCAATAGCAGGGAGCCCAGAGGGCCTCCATTCCCACCCTCACTGCCCCATGTAGAGGGCTTGGAGGCAGTGGGGAGGGGAGGGAAGGGAAAGAGCAGGGCTGAAGTGGTCTCACCTGAATGCTTGGAAGACACCCCCTCCCTTTAAGGAACAGAGTTAGTTTTCACAAGTACAACAGGAAAAACATTTTGCAACAGTGGGACCTGGATTGGGGTACTCTCAGTCACCCTCTCTCCATTCCCCAGAGGTCAGCTGTATGGTTCTCTCTTAAAACCTGAGCCACAGGTGAGGTGCCTGGGAGTGCAGATGCAGATCCAGCAAATTTCTCCTGGGCAAACTCTTCCCTGTAATAAGGGGGAAGACACTCCTGTACTCCCTTCTCTGGGCCCCGCTTTAAGGCACACACCCCTGTGTGTGCACCTTAGAGCGGAATCTGTCCCCTGTTCAGCTGTGGGCTAACAGCTAGAACAGATCTTTCACTGGTAAATATTGTACCCTCCTCCCTCTTTGACTTGGGTTTGCCTCCAGTTACAGAGCCTATGGAATCCTTAACCACTGCAGTGGTTCCCAGGATTCTACCCCCTTTCTCTGGGCTTTCTTCTAGGACACATTTTCCTATGCATTCTATAATGAGTTTGGTTCCTTGTTTAACTGCCACTTCCTGGCAGCCAGCAACCTGGACAGACTCCCTACCATCAGGCAAAACACCCTAGAGAAAAGCCTGTCTGCAGCCTCTGGGTAAGATCTGGCCTCAACCACACCCACCCTTGTCAGCAGAAAGTGTTCTACTGCTGTAGAGGAATTAAAGAGACACTCTCCCATTTCCCCAGCAGTTTCTGTGACTTCACTTTTTCCCTCTGGGGCTTCAGCACAAGATTCATGCTTGCCACTGACAGACCCCAGACAGCCCTAGTCACCTTAAAAAAGTCATTTCCAAGAAGAATTTGTGTAGGATTCTGAGAGACCTCAGCGACAGTTGATTCGGCTTGCAAATCCTCAGTTTCCATGTGCACTTTAACCAAAGGCACAAGGATTTTGTGACCACCTACTAACAAAAGCTCTGCCATCTGTCCTGGTAGTATGTCTTTCTCCTGAACCAGGTCTCGCCTGACCACAGAAATTTCTGCACCCGCATCTCTCCATGCAGGGAGTTCTCTGCCATTTACTTTGATAGCCTTTAGGTGCTTTTTGCCTGGCTGTGCAGTGGCAACCTTTACAAATCCTGTATAAGTAGCAACTGCCTGAGGTGTCCCACTGCTCTGGATAGCAGCATTTCCATGAGTTTCCTGCTGCCTGTTCCCACTCAGCACAGGCAGGGCCGTAGCAACAAAGAACGTGGCCCCCTCCGAACATATGTCCGGGGGGGGGGGCCCTTACAATGCAGAAACTGGAATGCGGTATTTATTTTGCCACTTTTAGGGGCCCCCTTCCTTGCGGGGCCCCCTCCGGTCGGAGGGTACGGAGGGCGCTCGCTATGCCTCTGAGCACAGGGCATTTATTCCTCAGGTGCTCAGTGGAATTACAATGATAGCACCTCCTGGGCTCTTCTGCTTTTACAGGAGATTTGGGATGAGGACTGGAGGAGTGAACTTGTGGAGGTGAGTGTCCAGCCTTCCATCAACCCTCTGTCTTCACAGGGGTAAAACGGGGACCTTGCTTCTCACCAAACTTTAACCCCTCTGCCTGTGATTTATTCCTACTAGGTTCTTGGGATTGCTCAAATTTATCTGCAAAAACTGCAAGTTCATCGACCGTCTCTACCTTTTTATCCCATAAACACTGTTTTACATGATCACTAGACATATTCAGGAACTATTCCTGAGCAACCAAATCTCACATTCCTTCAAAGCTAGTAATACCTTTTCCCCTCACCCACTTATCCAGTAGATCTCTCATTTGGTTCACATGAGCCACATTACTTAATCCAGCCCCTCTCTTAAGGCTTCTACATTTTACTCTAGAAGTTTCAGGTGTAATCTGAAACTGTTTCAAAACCAAGTCCTTAAATTTACTATAGCTGGCATTGGCATCTGATTGAATATATCTAGAGCTCTCCCAGTCAATTTTGCAACCGAAGTGGTCATCTTCTGATCCTCAGGAATCACATGGAGCATACACAGTCTCTCAAAGGTGATGAAATATTCAGCAATGTCACCAGATTCCTTGTATGCTGGACACAACTGCTCCCACTTGTGGATTTTTGGAGAGGTGGAGCCCCCTGGTGGGGGGTTCTGTCTCCTCCACTCCATTACAGCCAGTTCATGCTTCATTTCTTTGTCTCTCAGTTCCATGGCTTGCTTCTGGGCCTCAATTTCTTCGTCTTTCAACTCCTGGGCTTGCTTCTGGATCTCCATGGCTCTCTCATGGTCAGCTTTCTGTCTGGCTGCTTCTGCCTCAATTTCCATCTATTTAAATTCCATCTCTCTCTTATGTTCTCTCTCCCTCTCATCTGCCTGGATCCTGCAGAGCTCCATCTTTTTGGTAGCTTCACTTTCACTCATTTTTTTGTTTTTCCTGTCCCTACTTCTCTTGCCCAAAATAAGCAAACAGAAAATAACAAACCAGTACCCACTTTGTCTGTTCTCTAGCCACCACACTTAAAACTCACTCAAAATCACCACCAGTGTTTCAGGGTAATAAGTTGTGCACACTATCCTGCTTGACTATGCCACTGTGACAGGTTGGACCCCTTAGGATGCCACCTGATGTGCTGAGATACCGCTGAGCCCGACAGTTATGTCTCGCTGAGCCAGGCTATTAAGCCTCCTCCAGAAAACTCACAGGCAGGACCACACCCAACTGCAAAACAAAACAGACACTGAGATTAGTTCTGGAAAGGCTCAGTTTAATGGACTTGCCCCAGCACTCAGGTGTTCACCTCCCTTGGAGTGCAGATCCAAAGGTATATTATGAAATCCACCTCCTCTCTCAATGTGGAGGAAGGTATGCACAGCCTCTTATCCCCACCCCCATTATGAATTGCATAAACTGGGTTATATTGTAAACAAGAAATAAGTTAGTTAACTACAAAAGGTGGATTTTAAGTGGTTAAAGAGATAGCAAACAGAACAAAGCAGATAACTAAGCAAATAAAACCAAACACGCAAACTAAGCTTGTTTCACTAAAGAAATTGGTTACAAATAGTAATTTCTCACCCTAGATATTGTTGCAGGCAGATTACAGAAAGTCTGGAAAGGCAGCTGCACTGGTCTCCAGATTGAGACCTCAGGTATTATTACTCACAAGTTAGATGCCCTTCCAGCTTGGGCTCAACCCTTCTCACTCCAGTTCAGTTCTTGCTTCCAGGTGTTTCCCAGTGTCTCCTGGGGGAGGAGGGGGCAGAGGAGAACCACAATGATGTCACTCCACTGCCTTATATAGCTCTTATGTAAGGTGGGAACCCTTTGTCTCCCAGTGGAAGAACACTGGCATTCCAAGGGGTGGGTCCAGTACCAGGTGACTCAGACCCATGTCTCTGCAGGGCTGTGGCAGCCATTACTCGTAGGCTGTCTGGAGGGTCAGGTGAGTATTACTTCATCGTAGTCCCAAACTGACCAAGGGAAGTGGGGTGACTCACTCGAGAGTCCAACAGATCCTTTGTTACTGCTGAGGCCAGTGTCCTTTGTTCCTGTGAGGCTGGCCTGGGTTTGTCCCATACATGCCCTGATGAGGTGTGAACTGCTCCTCTGTTCCTGGAGAGTTTTTCATGGGCTTGTTTTAAGCCATGAGGACACATTTTCAGCCTCATAATTATATACATGAAATTACAACCTATAACATTACTATAATAACAATGATCAGTGCATCATGAACCTTCTGAAGACACCCGACATGGCAAACTTTGCACTGGATACCACACAATCATATTATAAGAATGAACATGGGGGTACAGGGTGTTCCCCCGAGATACAGAGTGTCACATCTGCCCCCTTAGTTTCCTTCAAGAGGGTTAGTCACTGACTGTCTCGATGGCAGTTTGTGTTATAGTTCTCTTTGCATCCAGCTATCAAGGCCATGAGGCGGTGTGCCTCAGTTTCCCCTTCCACACAACAGATCATGTTTACTATGGCCTCTCTGTTGTGATAGGCTTTCAGCCTGTTCACATGCACAAGTTGTGGGACAGCATCATCAAGGGGCTTTCTAACTTGATACGTGTCCTCATTTGCCACTTCTGTTACCTCGAAGGGTCCCTCCCAAGAGTTTTGCATTTTATACTTTTTTGCAGGGCTTAATACCATTATCAAATCCCCTATTTCAAAAGTGTGCTTACAATATTCTTATCATACCACGCCTTTTGCCTGGATTGACTGTCTTGGAGATTGGTTTGAATGATTTCCATCATGTCTTTTCTAAACCTCTGAACATATTCAGTTACCAGTTCTTCTTTTACCTCAGTGTTTCCCTCCCAGGAATCTTTAATGAAATTGAGGGGTCCCCTCACTTTTCTTCCATACAAAAGATAAAATGGGGGAAAAACTGTGGATTCTTGGGGTACCTCCCTGTAAGCATACAACAGAAATGGTAATAACTCATCCCAATTTTGGCCCCTCTTCTGAGTGTATATCCCTAGCATGGATTTTAGAGTCCCATTGAACCTTTCTACGAAACCATTGGCCTGTGGGTGATATGGGGCAATTTTAAGTTATTTTGTCCCACACAACTTCCACAGTTCGTTGAAAATTTGTGACATGAAATTTGACCCTCGATCAGATAAAATTTCTTTAGGGAAACCCACTCTGCTGAATATAGTGAGAAGGGCCTTCACCACAGTCTCGGCTTCAATATTAGACAGAGCAACTGCCTCAGGATACCTGGTGGCAAAATCCACTACAACTAAGATATACCTGTTCCCTCTCCGAGTGGAACGCTGCATAGGGCCCATGATGTCCATCGCTACTCTTAGGAATGCCTCCTGTATCACAGGCAAGAGACGTAGAGGAACTTTCTGGGGTCCTACAGGCCTTTTCGTCTCCTGGCACAATACACAAGACCTGCAATAATCTTTTACATCATTTTGTATTCCTGGCCAGTAGAAATTCTTCTTCAGCCTGTCATAGGTTCCTTGCACCCCCAAATGACCAGCAAAGGGACCATCATGTGCTAGCTGCATTAAGTCCCCATGGCATTGGCTGGGTACAACCAACTGTTTAAAGGGCTGCCGAGGGCTTTTGTTTTTTCCCAGAGGAGCCCCTCTATATAAATTCCCGCCATCTTCAAAAAACTTCTCCCCATTCTCCCTCTCTGGGATTCCCTCTAGAACAGGGGTCGGCAACCTTTTAGCAGTGGTGTGCCGAGTCTTCAATTATACACTCTAATTTAAGGCTTTGCGTGCCGGTAATACATTTAAACATTTTTTAGAAGGTCTCTCTATAAGTCTATAACAGGGGTCGGCAACCTTTCAGCAGTGGTGTGCCGAGTCTTCATTTATACACTCTAATTTGAGGCTTTGCGTGCTGGTAATACATTTTAACGTTTTTTAGAAGGTCTCTCTATAAGTCTATAATATATAACCAAACTACTGTTATATGTAAAGTAAACAAGGTTTTCAAAATGTTTCAGAAGCTTTATTTAAAATTAAATTAAAATGCAGATCTTATCAGTTTAGTGTGATCCTTGCCCTTGCTTTTCCTTGCTGAGTTTTCCAATGTCTGGCATGTATTTGGATACTTTAAGCTGCATACAGGCTTCTGAGTGATCACTTGTTAACTGGCTCCGAGAGGGACAGAGGACAGATTTCATGTGTGAAAATACCTGTTCACACAGGTATGTGGATCCAAATGCTGAAAGCATTGCAAACACAATTTTCTTCAAACAGTTAAATTTCACTGGCAGGGACGTCCAGCAGGTCAGAATAGAGGCCCCATGATCTCTCTCGGTAGCTTCAAGTGCACTCCGCAGATCCACAAACTTTGATGTCCACAATTCTGAGCTTTTTAACTGAATGAGTTGCACTTCGAAATCTTCAACACCCATCCACTGAAATACAGACAAATCCAAGTCGCTTTCATTGAACTTTTCAGGTTTAATTAGAAAAGAAAGCATTGGGCCAAATCGCTGGAAATCTTGAAATCTGTCAGAAAATTCTGATTCCAGTTCTTGCATGTGCTTTCCAATCTCATCGACATTGACAGTGCAACGTGTCGATAGCTCTTTTATGAGTTGGAAGTAGCGGAAAGTAGAAGTTTGAATATCCCTGGAAAAAACTGCTAGTTTCACAACAAATGCTTTCCAGGCTTCATAAAGATCCAGAACTGTTTGCTCTGCACCCTGGAGACAGAGGTTGAGTTCGTTTAGGTGAGCGGTGATATCAGTTAGAAACATGAGCTTACACAGCCATTTGTCATCATCCAGTTCGGGGTAGTTTTGTTCTTTTTCCGACAAAAAGGCCTTGATTGCATCAAAACAGTTTACAAAGCGCACCAAAACCTTGCCACGACTTAGCCACCAAATGTTGCTGTGAAGTGGGATGTCGTTATAAGCACTGTCCATCTCTTCTAGCAGTGCTTGAAATTGTTTGTGAGTCAAAGTAGATCGAGCAACAAGGAAATTCACAATTCGCACCACTGTATTCATCACATTATTAAGCTCTGAATTAGAAATTTTAGCACACAGGTTTTCTTGATGGATGATACAGTGAAATTTGACTGTCGGATGGCCAATTTGATCTTCAAGTAACTTTACAAATCCCTTCTGTTTTCTGACCATGGCAGGAGCACCGTCTGTTGTCACACAAAATATTTTTCTGATGTCAACTCCTCGTTCTTCAAAGAAGTTTACAAAACTTTCCAGTATATCTTCCCCCTTTGTTGTGCCATGCAGGGATTTTAGGCAACAAAGTTCCTCTTGGATTTCATCGGAAGCACAATATCTTGCAACAACTGCCAAACGTGGAACATCGTTTATATCCACGCTCTCATCAACTGCAACACTAAACACTGCTGTGTCTTTCAATGCAGTCGTCTGCTTTTCCTTAATGTTTTCTGCCATTTCACTTATGCGTCTCTCAGCTGTTCTGGCAGAGATGGGCAGTTCTTTTATTCTAGATATGATTGTATCTTTATTTGGCAAATCATTGAACAAAATCTCCGAGCTGCTGAGAAAAAGTTCTTTTATATATTCCCCATCTGTAAACGGCTTTCCGTTTTTTGCAATGCACTGTGCAATCTTGTAACTTCCTTCTGTAGCTTGATTTTTACTTACACTGCTTTGCTTCTCATAGGCTGCTACTGCCTTTTTGATTGATTCAGTCTTGTCTGCTTCGTCAAGAAAGGTTTTCTCATGATTCGTTTCAAAATGTCGTCGA
This sequence comes from Emys orbicularis, assembly GCF_028017835.1. NCBI lineage: Eukaryota > Metazoa > Chordata > Testudines > Emydidae > Emys > Emys orbicularis. The sequence continues at coordinate 79,770,213 of NC_088689.1, read as the reverse complement.
ACACTTGATGTGCGACAAACAACACTTTCATAACAGAAAGCACAAATAGCACGGTCCTTCTTTTCAATAAATCCAAATGCGTCTGTCCAAGCAGGCTGAAATGATCGGACATCTAGCTTCGCTTTCTTAGGAGCTGCCATTTTGTCAAATGTTCCCTTCAACTCTCAGTGGGGAAAAAAAATGGCGATAGAAGGCAGGCACAAGGCCAAATGCAGTGTGGTCTGATATCAGCAATTTTAAGATGGGGGTGCTGAGCTGCACCCCCTCTTGCCTTGTGTGCAACCCTCACTGTCCCAGGCTGGGGACAGTGGGCCACAGCGGGGAGGCTGCAGAGCACTGATCCAAGGCCAGGAGCAGAGCCCAGGGTGGCCTGCTGGGACTCCAGGCCGGAAAGCAGGCTGAGCAAGGCTGGAGATCCCGACCCGGCTGGCAGGAGGTCAGCGGCTGGAACCCCAGATCAGCAGCTGAGGTGAGTGGAGCTGGCGGCTGATAGGGCTGAGCAGGGCCGGAGGCCTGGACCCTGTCTGGCAGGGGGCCTGCGCAAGGTGAGTGGGGCTGCAGCGGGGGGGGATCCCAGCTGGCAAGGGGCCAGCAGCCGGAACCCCAGAGCAGCGACTAAGCGGCTCAGCCCGCCGCCCCTCTGGGGTTTCGGCCACTGGCTCCTGCCATCCAGGGTCTCAGCCCGTTGCTAGCCTGGGGTTCCTTCACCCAGGCCAGCAGCAGGTGCTGAATGGGGCTGCGGCATGGAGGACCCCGGCTGGCAAGGGGCCAACAGCGGGAACCCCAGAGCAGCGGTGGGCTGAGCGGCTCAGCCTGCCCCCGCTCTGGGGTTTCAGCTGCCGGCTCCTGCCAGCTGGGGTCTCAGCCCCCTGCCAGCCTGGGGTTCCTTCCCCCAGGCCAGCAGCGGGTGCTGAGTGGGACCTGCGGTGGGACCCTGGCTGGCAGGATCCGGCAGTGGGAAAGCCCCAGAGTGGCGGCGGGCTGAGCGGCTCAGCCCGCCCCGCGTGCCATCAAAAATCGGCTCACGTGCCATCTTTGGCACGCGTGCCATAGGTTACCGACCCCTGCTCTAGAACATACTTCCTTATGCTTTCTAGAGTGGGGTCAGTCTTTGCTCAACTGCAAAATCCTGGCAGCTAGCAACGGGGACAACGACCTCAGTCACAGACAACATTTCCCCCACCCTTGGCCCTGAGGGCATGCTGTCCTCCTTGGGCATGGAGGAGCACATCCCAGCCCCTCCGCTATCTGAAAGCAGAATGCTGCTTTCTGCTGCAGGGGAATCAAGGAGACTTTCTCCATAGCAGTTTCTGGGGCTTCAACCATCCCTCCGGGGACCCAGTACAGTATTCCTTCTTGCTACGGGTCACCACACTAATGGTCTTAGTCTTGTGGAAGAAATCATTACTCACTAACATGTCAGCCAGGATGCTGTCCATTACCCCCACAACCAGATTGCGTTCCAAACCTTCCCACATCACATGTATTTTAGCTAGCGGTATGGGGAACCTGGTTTCACCACCCCCACAATTTCTGCCATTTGGCCAGGTAATATACTAGCCTTTGGGACCACACTCCGCTTAATCAGAGAGATCTGGGCCCCTGTATCCTTCCACCCCAAGTATTCCCTGCCATTAATTTTGACAGCTTTAATGAGCTCCATATCTGGTTCACTGGGGCCAGTCCCCACAAAACTTGCTAGGTAAGTTTTGGGAGTTCCTGCTTGGTTCCCCTCTGGGGCCTCTGTACTGAGGACAACCACATAACATGGGCTGGTGGGGGCTTACTTTCCCTCAGTTTGGGGCATCTGTTCTTCAGGTGCTCCGTGGAATTACATGGAATTACAGTTGTAGCACCTTCTGGGTTCCTCTGTTTTGCTGGGAGGTTTGGGATAGGAGTTACCAGTAGAGGGATATTTTGGGGTAAGAGAATGTTTAGGCTCCCAACCCCCTTCTTTCTTCCTGGGACAAAATGGGATCCTCCCTTCCCACCAGTTTTAAACTCCCCTTTCTGTGGCCTGCCCTCAATAGACGCCTGAGTCTGTTCAAAGACATCAGCTAAAACAGCCATCTCATCCACCGTCTTTACATTTTCATCCCATAGACACTGCTTTACTTTGGCCCTACGTATGCTCAATAAATGCTCTTGAGCAACAAGATCAAGCATTCCTTCAAAACTTGCCACCTCTTTACCCCTCACCCATTTTCCCAACAAATCTTTCATTTTGTTTACATATTCCCCATTACTCATCCCAATATCCCTTTTAAGATTCCTAAATTTAATTCTATATGTTTCAGGGGTAATCTGAAAAGTTTGCAAAGCAGTATCTTTAAATTGAAATAGTCTAAAGCATCTCCAATAGGCATTCCATTGAATACATTTTGAGCTTTACCAGTTAATTTTGCAATCAGGGTAGGAACTCTCTTATCATCAGGGATTTCATGTATTACACACAGCCTTTCAAAGGTAGTCAGATATTCAGCAATATTGTCCTCCTCACTGTATGCAGGACATAAGTGGATTTGTGGATTTTTGGAGTGATGCAAGTCATTGAGCTCAGGGGGTTCTGGTTCTGCTTCTCTAGCAGGTCCAGCTGGTGTTTTCTCTCTCTTTCTCTTTCTCCTCTCTCTTTTTTTCTTCCATAGCCCTTCTGTTTGCAGCCTCCTCTCTGGCTGCCTCCACCTCCATAGTTTCCCTGGTCGCAGCTGCTTCTTTGAGCCTCATTTGCCTGCCACATTTGAAACTCACGGTTCTTTGCCGCTTTCAGTCTGGCCAGCTCTAGTTTTGTAGCTGCCTCACTGGTAGTCATTTTTCTGCTTTCTTGTGCTTATTTCCCTCACCCAAAATGAACAGAAACAAACAGAACATAACAAAACTGTGACCTCCTTCTGACTGTTCTTAGTCACTGCACTTAATACTTACTTAAAATCACAAATATCAGTGCTTAAAGTGTGAACTCCACTTGGAGTAACAAGCCGCACATACACCCTGCTCACTGCACCACTGTGACGTTCCCCTGGTGTTGTCTGGGACTGGAGATATTGGCTAGTGTCATTCAGGTTGCACAATCCAAGCAGCAGCTGGGAGCAGCTTATACGCTAGAGGCTAGAAGTGAACAGCCCAGGAGTGGGGATTCTCACAGCAGAGCAGGGTAAGGCTGGCTCCCAGAGTCGAGGATTGGAGTGACCTAGCAGATCACCGTTCCAGATAACACCAGGGGAACATCACAGGGGGTGACACCCAAAGTAACACATTTGAAATGCAGGTACATAGTTAATATTCCTAACTTCAGATACAGAAATGATACAGGTATGCCAATTAGATAATCACATTCAGTAAGTCGTAACTTTTCTAATGATATCTCACATGAGCCATCTTGCATAAAGTATATCTGAGTTATGTGAGATCCATATCATAAGCATATTTTCATAAAGAATATGGAATGAAACATCACAGGCCGTCCCCAGCTCAGCGGCAGAGGAAACAACCCTGAGGGCTTGTTAATTGAGCTGCTGGTAGTTGAGACCAGAGAGGCCTGGCACACCTAGCACCTCGGCAGCAGGGGAGGCTCCTAAGCCAGTTACTGCACCTGCAGGAGAGGAGACCCTCCACTGAGAGGCACAGGATTGCCAACAAGCCAGGAAAACCCTAGCAGCACCACCTAGCTGTGCCCTGCACACCAGAGCGAGGCCCTAAAAACTCAGCTGCTCCCCTCACACTGCCTGTACCACTGCACTGGGGCATTTGCCGCCTTCCTTTCCGGGCTCAGCAATCCCTAGGCAGAGCCTGGCAGAAGGGCTCTTCTCTTGTAGACAGACCCTCAGCAGGTTTATTCTCATTTTCCCTTGCTCTGTATTAAACTTTGCTTCATAATGAAGCTCTGAGAGTGAGTGAGGAGATCCTCTCCCTGATCATGTCTCCGGTGCACGCTGGAACCCCCGAAGAGAATCATGCTGGGAGCATAGGCACAAACTGTGTCCTGCCATCTAGAGATCATCAAGAGATGACTGACTGTGGCAGAGCTAGGCATATGCTAACTGTCCAGAGAGCGCTCAGGCAGCATGACAGAGGGACAGATCTCCAAGCAGGCGCCGCCTTGCGAGGTGCCCCAGTATGCTGGGCATGGTGTCACCCACCTCCCCTGAGGAGAATCTTCAGCCACATACTGGATCTTGTCTCCACTTCCTTGAGAGCCATCTCTGTGCTCTCAGTGTGCAGATCCGAGACAGGGACACATCAGTTTGGAATGGCGAATATATACCTGTGGCCACCTGAACTCATTCTAAGACAGAGAGCATAGGCTGATGCCAGGTGCCCACTGTGCAAAGGTGTCGCCATCCATGTTCTGTATCAACCCCATGCACTTGGAGGGCCAGGAGGGGCTAGGCCCAGGCCCAGGGAGAGCCAGTGCTGCTCCACTCTACAGACTGAGGGAGGCTGAGAGCAGGTAAGGGCAGCACTGATCAAAGGGTCTTCCTCGCAGGTGGCTGGGCTGGAGTTGGAGGTGCTTGCAGGGATATCTAGAGCCTGATAGTGTGTTTAATTGAGGGCTGCCTGGAGCAAACTGCCCCTTATCCTGTTGCTTTCTTTGAACTGGGCCCAGGGTCTTTTGTGTAACAGGGCCTACAGGGAACTGAGGAGGGCGTGTGTGTGTGTGTGTGTGCGAATGCCTGGCAAAGAGCAAGCAGGGAGGAGGAAGTGTCCCCCTAGCATTCTAAAGGCTGGTTGGCTTTTTACAAAGGGGCAGAAGCAGGGAAGGGAGGCATCTGCGGGAGAGACTCTTCTGGCGCCCACTCTGTGCACCAGGACACTGTTCTGCACAGGGAGGAGGCCAGACATACATGGCCTGGCCGGTAGCTTCTCTGTTCCCAGTGCCTCTAGCAGCACTTTAGTTAGAGCCCCTGTCCAGTGAGGAGGAGAGACACACAATCTGGGCCTTCGCCTCTCCACCTACAGGATGTTCACTGCAGTCCATTGGAGCCTTGGGATAATTGTTCTTGTTAGCTAGCTCCACCCAAGCAGTGGTTGTCTCCCATGCTCCTGAGTGCAGAGCTCATCCCTTCAAAAGGAGACAGCTGACACCTGAGTGGCTGCAGTGTTTTACCAATGGCCCATGTCATCTGCTTCAGGCCATGAACACAGCTGGTTATCACATGGTAACTTTTCACTATCCTGCCTTCTAAAGCTCATCTCATTCTCTGAGTCTGAATGTGGCAGAGCACCATTGTCATGTTTTTGGGGGGCAGAGGAGGCTGAAATGAGAACGTCTTCTGTTGGGCATCAGAAAGGCATGAGGAACAAAGAGCATACAGCAGTTGGTGTGCATACAGGCAGTGGCGGATTAGCCTACATTAGCCTACAGTGTGCATACAGGCTGTGCCCAGGGGCCCTGGCCTATTGCGGGGCCCCGCGCCCCAACCCACTCCACCCATCTGGGGAGCAGGGGAAGTTCCCTGTCCCGACCCCACTCCCCAGCAGGAGCACTGGGCAGGGGGGCAGAACGGGGCAAGCCCTCATGCCCTGACCCCATTTCCCTGTCAGGAGCGTGGAGGGGTTGGGGGACTGCAGGCAGAAGGGGTGAAGAGGGGCCCCCACTTGCTCTGGCCCAGGGCCCCACAAAAGCTTAATCAGCCTCTGCATACAGGAGACATCACATAATGCAGTTTTTAATGCTCAGGCACTGCTGAGCTGAACACACCCCATCTGTGTGCCGCTCTGCTCAAGCCGTGCTCCCTCCACGAACCCCTTTGCTTCAGGGTGACCTTGTTTCTTGTATTTAATCTAGTAAATTGGCACAGGAGATCCCTGCGCAGGGTTCAGGCTAACTCCTGTGCTAGGCAAGGTCAGAACAAGGTGCACAGCATTAGCTTTCCTCCAGTGTGTGCAGAAATAGTAATTTCCGAGAGAACTGAGACATTGTGCACATGGATTTTTGTTCTAGTGTTTCTGTTTTGTGAAGCAAACCAAATACTTTCCAAGGGAGTGAACAAATCAGGGATATTCTATAAACACACCAGCCTTCAGTAGCAATGAACCTCATTATGGGGAGCTCTTCTAATAACAAGCTATTTTCTGCAGACCTGCTCTGCGTTCAGTGGCAGGCAAAGGGACTTTGGAGTATATCAGAGAATAGGATGCTTCCAGAGGGTTAACAGTGTTGGCACCTCGGACGTGGCTGTGTGCAGCTAACAAGAGTGTGGCTTTGAGAGAGATCTAGGACTGCAGGGACATATCTTTCTTACTCAGCCAAGCTGTTGTTCTACTGTTAGTGCTCGACAGAGACACGAAGCTAAGGACTGGAAGCTGGGTGTCTTCCCAGTTTGTCAAGCCAAGCTGAAGATGTCTGCGAGACCCCTCCCCGCATGGAGGAACACAATATGATATAAATGAGTCATGCCAAGTGGAAGAATGCTTTCTCTGACTTGCTGTGCATAGGTTTCCCCAGCCCCATACTGCTGTGATTAGCAGATAGGTCCTGAGGCAAGCAATCTCGTAATGACTTTGCATTCATTTACTGTTCCAATTGGGAAACAGGCAGCACCACTCATCCTCTGAGCAGCCCCAGCCCTCGCATCAGTTCTGACCCCTCTGGCCTATCATTCTCTCTGATTAGAGGAAGCTGTTCTTGTTACACGGAATTATCCAGGGCACATTAAATGGGGTGAAGTTAAAGCAGACAGCATTTCCCAGCCACGAGGAGCAAATACCCTGCGATGGCCCTGGAGTTGTATTGCTGCAAAGGGCAGAAGTGGAGGAGGTGTTGCTGGGGTGTTTTGGGGATCACCCAGACCAGTGAGGGGTTCTGGAACCAACTACCTTGGAACCATGGGTGCCTTTATGCTGTGCAGCTTTAGTGCAGAGCCCTGACACCAGTAACCTACCTATCACCACAGGCTCTCACCCCGGCTCCAACCAGCCTAGTACTTCTTGCAGGGTGAACCCAGGAGCCCTCCCAGTCCCAAGTCTCCCCAACTGTGTCCTTTCCAAGTTCTTAACTCCCAGACACTGACTTGGCCCCTCTGGTTCATCACTCCTGAAGCCATGTCACCAGCCTCCAGTTTGCTTTGGTGCACACACTCCACAGAGTTTGCACACAAGAGACCTGCATGGGGTAAAAATAAATGGGAAGTTTATGTAATGCAAAAATCACAGCTTCAAAGCTGAAATGCCAAGGGAAGCAATAGGTACAAGTCACAGAGCAAATAAACAGAATGGCACAACCTCCAGCTTCTCCCTTCCAAAATAGCTAAACAAATCCCTTTTCTACTACACCTCTACCCCGATATAACGTGACCCGATATAACATGAATTCAGATATAACACAGTAAAACAGTGCTCCGGGGGGGCGGGGCTGTGCACTCCAGTGGATCAAAGCAAATTCGATATAACGTGGTTTCACCTATAACATGGTAAGATTTTTTGGCTCCCAAGGACAGCGTTATATTGAGGTAGAGGTGTACAAGTTACCCACTGCCTGTGAACAGTCTCCCATTATGACCCCAGCCGTAGAGGGACCCAGCGTTTCACACACAGCTTCTGCCTAGATGCTGGCCCTCAATTGCTGGATAGATTTCACTTCAAATCCCTTCCCTTTTAAAAAGGTTTGCAGGGTGTTTTTCTTTCTCTTAGACTGTGGTGGTTCATGGTTATTCAGAACAGGGGGAAATTCCCTCTTAACCTGATAGCCAGGATGCCTCAGTGTCTTCCCATTAACTCTAATGACTCATTGTCTTTTCCTAGGTTGTACAATGCTAGGCAGTTGGAGCTAGGCTCGTCTGGCTGGGGAGGCAGCCCATCCATCTCTGACTGCCCACCACACTGCTTCTAGGTGGAGCTGAGTAGTTCAGCCCAAATTATAAGCCCACTGTACACATACAGTGCATATGTTCATAATCCCAGTCTGTGAACATATCTCAGCATGCCCATCGAGTTCAGAACATGACAAGCTTTCATAAAAGACTGTACTCCATAATAATATATGGAGCTATACCTAACTCATAGAGCTGGAAGGGACCCTGAAAGGTCATTGAGTCCAGCCCTCTGCCTTGATTAGCAGGACCAAGTACTGATTTTGCCCCAAATTGCTAAGTGGCCCCTTTAAGGATTGAACTCACAACCCTGGGTTTAGCAGGCCAATGACTCAAACCACAGAGCTATCCCTCCCTATATACATGTATAGTACAATAACACAGATATAATTAAGGCTAAAATTCTGTCATGGGTATTTTTATTAAAAGTCATGGACCAATTGCAGGTGGGGGGGAGGGGAAGGACTGAGAACCCTGAGCCCTGCCAGCTGAGGCTGAAGGTCACCTAAAATCATGGAATCTGTGCCCTCTGTGATGGACTCATTGCCTTATATATAATCAATTGATTCAAAAGCTTATTCTCTGAGGTTCATAGAATATCACATGGTTGGAAGGGACCTCAGGAGGTCATCTAGTCCAACCCCCTGCTCAAAGCAGGATCAATCCCCAGACAGATTTTTGCCCCCAGATCCCTAACTGGCCCCCTCAAGGATTGAACTCACCACCCCATGTTTAGCAGGCCAATGCTCAAACCACTGAGCTATCCCTCACCCCCTAATCTCCCTTTGGGGGCTGGACCTGGCTGGCACACTCAGACATAAGCTAAACACAGCTGGTCTGTATCTTGCAGCAGCATCTCCACAAAGATGCATTCTGTGATGCAGTGTAAACGTGACCAGCATGCTGAGCCAGTCAGCTGCATCACTTATTCTCTGGAGCTGGATATACTGCAGCCACCATCCAGAGATCCCTGCACTGGTGGGAACAAACGTGGATGGAAACAGTGGGGTCACAATGAACGGAGGGGATGTTGGCCGGAGCTGGCACCCGGGGGGTGAGGGCATCTGCCCTGCAGTCATTGGTCTCCTGCTGGGCTAAGCATAGCTCTAGACATGCAGATAGGCAGGATGGCAAGAAATGCCTTCCAATTTTGGAGAGTGAGAAGGCTGTGGCCACTCCACACAGAGGGGACCTGGCCACAGTGCTCTGCCTTTGTTACTTCCAGCTTCAATGAACACAGCATGCTCCACCTGGGGCTTACTGCAGAGCCCATGGAATCACAGGGTTAGATGGGATCGCAGGGGCCATCTAGTCTAACCCCCTGCCAAGATGCAGGATTTGTTGTGTCTAAATCATCCAAGACAGATGGCTATCCAGCCTCCTTTTGAAAACCTCCAGTGAAGAAGCTTTCAAAACCTCCTTAGGCAGTCTGTTCCATTGTCCTACTGTTTTTATAGTTAGGAAGGTTTTCCTGAGATTTAATCTAAATCTCCTATGCCAGCAGTTCTCAAACTGTGGGTCAGGACCCCAAAGTGGGTTGCAACCCCATTTTAATGGGGTCACCAGGGCTGGCGTTAGACTTGCTGTGGCCCGGGACCAAAGCCCGAGGGCTTCAGCCCTGGGCATTGGGACTCAGGTTACAGGCCCCCTGCCTGAGGCTGGAGCCCTTGGGCTTCAGCTATCCCCCCACTCTTCCCACCAAGGGCTCCGGCTGGCTCAGGCTTCGGTCCTCCCTCCTGGGGTGGTGTAGTCATTTTTATTATCCGAAGGGGGTCACAGTGCAATGAAGTTTGAGAACCCCTGTTCTATGCTGTAGTTTGAACCCATTGCCTCTTGTCCTCCCCTCTGCAGCCAGAGAGAACAACTTTTCTCCATCTCTGTTATAGCAGCCTTTCAAGTATTTGAAGACAGCTATCATGTCCTCCCCTTAATCTCCTTTTTTCCAAACTAAACATGCCCAGTTACTTCAGCCTTTGTTCATATGACATGTGTTCTATCCCTTTGATTATCTTCGTTGCTTGCCTCTGGATCCCTTCCAGTTTCTCTACCTATACATTGGTGACCAAAATTGGACACAGTACTCCAGCTGAGACCTAACCAGCGCTGAGTACTATCACCTCCTGTGATTTGTATGCTCTGCCTCTGTTAATGCAGCCTAAAACTGCATTTGCTTTTTTTGCAACAGCATCACATTGTTGACTTGTGTTGAGGTTGTGATTCACCACAACTCCCAGATCCTTCTCAGCAGTGCTGCTATGAAGCCAGTTTTCCCCCATTCTGCATTTGTTTTTTCTTCCCTATGTGTAGCACCTTACATTTGTCTTTGTTGAATTTCATTTTGTTGGCTAAAGCCCAGTTCTCCAATTTATTAAGATGCCTCTGAATTTTAGCTCTATCCTCCAAAGTGTTGGCAACCCCCCTTTAGCTTTGTGTCATCTGCAAACTTGACCAGTATGCTCTCTATTCCTACATTCAGGTTATTAATAAAGATGTTAAACAACACTGGGCCCAGAACAGATACCTGTAGCACCCCACTTGAGACCTTCCTCCAATCTGACATCATTCCTTTAATTGTTATGCTTTGTTTGCGGTTCTGTAATCAATTTTGTATCCACTTAATGGTAGTTCCACCAACCCTGCATTTCTCCAGCTTACTTAACAGAATGTCATGTGGGACTGTGTCAAAAGCCTTGGTGAAGTCCAGGTATATTATGTCCACTGCTTTCCTCCATCCACCAAATCCTGTCAAAGAAGGAAATCAAGTTGGTTCAGCATGATTTCTTCTTGGTAAATCCTGCTGACTGCTAGTGATCACCCTTCATCCTCCAGGTATTCACAAATGGAATGTTTTATCCATTGCTCTAGTAGCTTCCCAGATATTGAAGTCAGGCTGCCTGGTCTATAGTTCCCCAGCTCCTCCCTTTTCCCCCTTTTAAAGATGGGCACTACGTTAGCCCTTCACCAGTCTTCCAGGACCTCTCCTTATCAGGCTAAAGAGCCTGGGTAACACAATGATGGTTGCCTTGGAAATGCTGAGAGCAAGCCCTTTTCCTCAGTCACCATTCCAACATCTCACCAGGAGCCCAGCCCACCGCTCCTTCCAGAATCCCTTCCCAGCTTCCCTCTTCTTCCACATCTGGTTCATCTTTCTTATGCTCACCTTCAAGTCTGTACAATCCCACATCTTCTCTCCCTGGGCCCAAGTCCCTTCCTCCTCTCTTCCTTCCCTCTGTGCACCGTCTTGGGCAGGGGACAGGTACTGCTTCCCATGAGCCAAGTGCCCCCCACCCCAGTTCCAGATTCTCTTCTGCCTTCCTGTGCAGAGCTAGAACCTCCCCACCCATGGCATTCCACACTTATGCGCTGGCTGAGTGCCCGTTTGATGGCAGTCTCCTCAGGACAGGGTCCCTGGCTGTCAATGTGCGTTGTGATGTGGCTTGTGCTGCTGTGGAGATAATAATCAATCAGCACATTGAACAGCCAGTTTTCTTTTTGTCCCCAGAGGAATTCCAAGCGATGGAGGAGGAAGGTCCCTCGTTGTCATATTCAGTTGGAGCCCCTCTCCCCCCATCGAAAACTATTGGCTTGACTGTTAGAATTCATCTCTTGGTCGGGAGCCAGTGCACACTGGAGACACATCTTGAACAGTTGGCGTGGCAGGCACCTATGCCAAGCAGACTGTGAGCCAAATGCACAGGCTTCTGTAGGAGCTGCTGGGAGCTCAGCACATCTGAAAACCAGGTCACTTCCTTGGGGGCCTGAATTGGGAGCCTAGCTTTGGGCTCCTGATTTTGGAAATCATGATATATTAAAGGAGTATAGAGTTGGTAAGGAAAGTCCATCAGCTTCCAGTTAATGGTGGTTGAGTAAAGTCTCATGTAACCAAACTGGTTGGCCATTTTCAAGGGTCTCTAAACCAGAATCCTGGCTCTTGAGCCCTTTCAGTTCCAGGAGGAGCTGGATTTGAACCGACACATCTGATCCCACTACAGCAAGTTAAAGAAGCATGGATTGGATGAATGGACTATAAGGTGGATAGAAAGCTGGCTAGATTGTCAGGCTCAACGGGTAGTGATCAATGGCTCGATGTCTAGTTGGCAGCCAGTATCAAGCGGAGTGCCCCAGGGGTCGGTCCTGGGGCCGGTTTTGTTCAACATCTTTATTAATCATCTGGATGATGGGATGAATTGCAGTCTCAGCAAGTTCGCAGATGACACTAAACTGGGGGGAGAGGTAGATACGCTGGAGGGTAGGGATAGGGTCCAGAGTGACCTAGACAAATTGAAAAATTGGGCCAAAAGAAATCTGATGAGGTTCAACAAGGACAAGTGCAGAGTCCTGCACTTAGGAAGGAAGAATCGCATGCACGGCTACAGGCTGGGGACCAACTGGCTAAGCAGCCATTCTGCAGAAAAGAACCTGGGGATTACAGTGGATGAGAAGCTGGATATGAGTCAGCAGTGTGTCCTTGTTGCCAAGAAGGCTAACGGCATATTGAACTGCATTAGTAGGAGCACTGCCAGCAGATCGAGGGAAGTGATTATTCCCCTCTATTTGGCATTGGTGAGGCCTCATCTGGAGTACTGTGTCCAGTTTTGGGTACCACACTACAAGAAGGATGTGGAAAAATTGGAGAGAGTCCAGCGGAGGGCAACAAAAATGATTAGGGGGCTGGAGCACATGACTTATGAGGAGAGGCTGAGGGAACTGGGCTTATTTAGTCTGCAGAAGAGAAGAGTGAGGGGGGATTTGATAGCAGGCTTCAACTACCTGAAGGGGGGTTCCAAGGAGGATGGAGCTAGGCTGTTCTCAGTGGTGGCAGATGACAGAACAAGAAGCAATGGTCTCAAGTTGCAGTGGGGGAGGTCTAGGTTGGATATTAGGAAACACTATTTCACTAGGAGGTTGGTGAAGCACTGGAATGGGTTACCTAGGGAGGTGGTGGAATCTCCATCCTTAGAGGTTTTTAAGGCCCGGCTTGACAAAGCCCTGGCTGGGATGATTTAGTTGGTGTTGGTCCTGCTTTGAGCAGGGGATTGGACTAGATGACCTCCTGAGGTCTCTTCCAATCCTAATATTCTATGATTCTACTATAATTTGAGTCCCAGGTTGTATCTGGCTCAAGAGTGGGCCTGAAATATCATGAATGCAGCTATTTGAGGTGGCAGATCTCATGAGATCACCTGAGGCTTCCACCATTTGGGGCTGAACTTTCACAAGAACTAATTTTGGGGTAGTTTCGTCATGGCAATGGGATGGGCTGACTTCAGGGGAGTCTTTTGCAAATCCTCTCAGTGCGGAGAGCAGCTTGTTCCTGATGCAGTGGGATCTTGTCTGCTGGTGATCTCACACACCTAATCCTCCTTGCAGTCCTATGGAGCTGTTCCTTTTTGCTTTGGGAGATCACCCTGGTGGAGAATATCATGTGGAGGAAATGTGCTGTGACAGACAGAGTCAACTGCTTGTCATGCTTTCCACATGGCCACAGTAATGTTACTGTTCCACCTCATGGCATGAATTCTCTGCACAGCCCATCATGCTGTGGCATAACCTCTCCACAGGAGACTGTCCCCAGATGGTGCACCAGTATCTCTCATTTATTAATGCTCCAGCAAAGAATATTTGAAAAGGTTGACTTCAAGTGATAGCCTTGACACAAACACACATGCATACTCAGCAATCCTTTCATCCCAAGCTGGGCATCTGGGAATTGGAGGACATTTGGTTGATTTCATTACTGTGTCGGAAACTGGAATTATTCTTTCCAGGAGCCTGTGCAGGTGTATAAGATACTCCTGAGGGAATTCTGTGCCAAAAATTAAAAATTCTGCACACAATATTTTAAATTTCTGCAAAATTCTGCAAGTTTTATTTGTCAGTAAATAAATGTGGAGGCTCCAGCATGGCAGGGGGGCTCCAGATGCAGGGGTTGAGGTTCAGCAAGGTGGAGTTTGGGTGTGGAGGGCTGGGTAAGGGAGGTTCTGGGTGTACGGGGTGAGGCTTGGGGAGGGTCTGAGTATGGGGGTCCGATGCAGGGGGTTGGATGGACAGTGGAGCAGCTCCCCGTACAGTGACCCCTCCCCTGTGTCTGAGGAGCGATGAGGCAGGAAGCAGAGGAGGATGCTGAGCTTCCTGCAGCCGGGGGAAGTTTCTAGGGGTGGATCTAGCAGCTGATCGCGGTGCAGGGTAGGAGCCACCATGGTGCTTTACCTCTCCGCTGACTGCTCTGGGTGCCTGAAACGATATGCCTGCACTGCTACCGAGGGGTGTGTGACTGCTCTTGCAGCTTCCCTTTGCTTCCCTGTCAAAAAGTCATTTTTCTGCAGGGAAGCAAATAAATCTGTGGGGAACATGTATCCTGCATATGCACAGTGGTGCAGAATTCCCCCAGGAGTAATGAGATTCTTCTCTTGTTCTTTCATTGTTAAGAGATTTGGTTATCACTACAGTTGTGCAGAGAGTGAACTGTGACTTTGACGCAGAAGTGTATCTAGGACTGGGGGGAAATTTCTGATCCTTCCTCAGCATCTGCACTTTAAATTGTGCCTTTGACCCTCCCAGCTTGGGTGTAGTTACACTGAAAAACAAAGTTGGTTCATAGCTCTTCACCCTTCCAGTGGCATTTGAATACTTCAGCCCACTGCATCTGCTTTCCCTCTGGCCCATGAGCAGGGACGTTACTAGGAATGGGGTGTCAAGAGCTTGGCGCATATTGCAGCTGATCAGACAGGGAGATTTCCTGTGGTGTCCTGTGAAACCTCACTGATTGGGAGCCTGACAGTGCCTGTGAATATATCTGCTCCTGCCAGGCATTTCAGACTGGACTGTCTGACAGGTCTCTGGTTGAGGGGTTTATCAGCATCTCTCCTGCTCTTGCGCTCAGTGGTCCCCCAAAAACCCTTTCTGTGGATTCACTAGTGTAGAATGAACCCAACCCTTGTGTGACTCCACTGACACTAGTGCAGTTCCACCAGCAAGCTTCTGCTTCAGCTCCCTGGGCTGACCCGACTGTATGTGTGGGTTCTGAATGGTCAGTTGCCTCTTCACAGTGTCTTGCCTGCTGGGGCTCATTACCTGGCTCTCACTTGCCAAGTTGTAAAACGTCTTGAGTTGCAAACTGCTGAGCAAAAAATAACTGATTAATTCCCACAGTGCACCTCCATGCAGGAAACTGAGGCACAGGTGGGTGCCATCCCTCCTTCACTAAGCATCATCCATCCTGTGCACTGAAGGAAGGAGGTAGGGGTCTTGAGGAAAACAATGGTTTGTGACAATGTAATTAGAGACTGTCATATAATGCATATGCACAAGGGACTGAGTTAAGATTACATGAGCTCCCCTAATTTGGGCATTTCCTAACTTTTGTATACTTGATTTGGCAACCTAAATGATGTTCTTTGTTCCTCTAGACAAATTAGAGGATTGGGCCAAAAAAAATCGGATGAGGTTAACAAGGACAAGTGCAGAGTCCTGCACTTAGGACGGAAGAATCCCATGCACTGCTACAGACTAGGGACCGAAGGGCTAGGCAGCAGTTCTGCAGAAAAGGACCTAAGGGTTACAGTGGACGAGAAGCTGGATATGAGTCAACAGTGTGCCCTTGTTGCCAAGAAGGTTAACAGCATTTTGGGCTGTATAAGTAGGAGCATTGCCAGCAGATCGAGGGACGTGATCATTCCCCTTTATGCGACATTCGGGAGGCCTCATCTGGAGTACTGTGTCCAGTTTTGGGTACCACACTACAAGAAGGATGTGGAAAAATTGGAAAGAGTTCAGCGGAGAGCAACAAAAATGATTAGGGGTCTGGAGCACATGACTTATGAGGAGAGGCTGAGGGAACTGGGATTGTTTAGTCTGCAGAAGAGAAGAATGAGGGGGGATTTAATAGCTGCTTTCAAATACCTGAAAGGGGGTTCCAAAGAGGATGGATCTAGACTGTTCTCAGTGGTAGCAGATGACAGAACAAGGAGAAATGGTCTCAAGTTGCAGTGGGGGAGGTTTAGGTTGAATATTAGGAAAAACGTTTTCACTAGGAGGGTGGTGAAGCACTGGAATGGGTTACCTAGGGAGGTGGTGGAATCTCCTCCTGTCAAGGCTGTATCCCCACTTTGAACTTTAGGGTACAAATGTAGGGGCCTGCATGAAAACTTCTAAGCTTATCTACCAGCTTAGCTCTGGTCCGCTGCCACCATCTTAAGAATTCCCTCCCTGGGAAGCCTTGAGAAACCTTTCACCAATTCCCTGGTGAATACAGATCCAAACTCCTTGGATCTTAAACAAGGAGAAATTGACCCTTCCCCCCTCCTTCCTTTCACCAACTCCTGGTGAATACAGATCCAAACCCCCTTTGGATCTTAAAACAAGGAGAAATCAATCAGGTTCTTAAAAAGAAGGCTTTTAATTAAAGCAAAAGGTAAAAATCATCTCTGCAAAATCAGTATGGAAAATAACTTTACAGGGTAATCAAACTTAAAGAGCTCAGAGGAATCCCCTCTGTCTTAGGTTCAAAGTATAGCAAACAAGATAAGCACTTTAGTAAAAGGTACATTTACAAGTTGAGAAAACAAAGTAAATCTAAGACGCCTTGCCTGGCTTTGACTTACAATTTTGAAATAAGAGAGACTTGTTTAGAAAGATGGGGAGAACCTGGATTGATGTCTGGTCCCTCTCAGTCCCAAGAGCGAACAACCCCTTAAACAAAGGACACACACAAAAACCTTTCCCCCCCCAAGATTTGAAAGTATCTTGTCCCCTTATTGGTCCTTGGGGTCAGGTGTCAGCCAGGTTACCCGAGCTTCTTAACCCTTTACAGGTAAAAGGATTTGGAGTCTCTGGCTAGGAGGGATTCCATAGCACTGTACACAGGAGAGCTGTCACCCTTCCCTTTATAGTTATGACACGCCCCCCAAATCACAGATAGTGTTGGACGTCCGGTTCCACACTGGCTGTGATTTCTTCCTGGAGCTCTAGGAGAAAACAGAGTTAATAAAACACATGTACCTTTAGACATCTACTGATTATATAAAAACTAACAATATGTTTTATTTCAAGAACAATTGTTAACCAGTTAACTCTGGGAAACTTTCCCAGGAGAGTGCATCAGCCACTTTGTTAGAAGCTCCCGAAATGTGTTGTATTTTAAAATCAAAATCTTGGAGAGCTAAACTTCACCGAAGAAGTTTTTTGTTATTTCCCTTGGCGGTATGAAGCCACTGTAGCGCAGCATGGTTTGTTTGTAGTTGGAACCGCCGTCCCCAAACATATGGGCGTAGCTTTTTCAGCGCGTACACAATGGCGTAGCATTCCTTTTCGCTGATTGACCAGTGGCTTTCCCTCTCAGACAGTTTCTTGCTGAGAAACATGACAGGATGGAATTCTTGATCCGGTCCTTCCTGCATTAAAACTGCTCCCACGCCTCGCTCGGACGCATCTGTGGTTACTAGGAACGGTTTGTCAAAGTCTGGGGCCCTTAGCACAGGGTCAGACATGAGTGTTGCCTTAAGCTGGTTAAAGGCCTTTTGACACTTATCAGTCCACTGAACTGCATTTGGCTGTTTCTTTCTGGTTAGGTCTGTCAGCGGGGCGGCGATTTGGCTGTAGTGTGGTACAAATCGCCTATAATATCCGGCCAAGCCTAAGAAGGATTGGACCTGTTTTTTTGACTTTGGAATCGGCCACTTTTGGATAGCATCCACTTTGGCCTGTAGGGGATTTATAGTTTCTTGACCCACCTGGTGTCCCAGGTACGCCACTCTGTTTTGGCCTATTTGACACTTTTTAGCCTTAACAGTTAGTCCTGCCTGCCGGATGCGCTCGAAGACTTTTTTCAGGTGCTCCAGGTGTTCTGTCCATGAATCAGAAAAAATGGCCACATCATTGAGATAGGCAACGGCAGATTCTCCCAATTCCGCTAAGAGACCATCTACAAGTCTTTGGAAGGTGGCGGGTGCATTTCGCAACCTGAAAGGGAGTACATTGAATTCATACACCCCTGCCTGGGTGACGAAGGCGGACCTTTCCTTAGCGGGTTTATCTAGTGGTACTTGCCAGTACCCCTTGGTTAAGTCTAAAGTAGAGATGAATTGGGCATGTCCCAATTTCTCCAATAGCTCATCTGTGCGTGGCATTGGATAGTTGTCAGGACGAGTTACAGCATTTAGCTTACGGTAGTCCACGCAAAAGCGTATTTCCCCATTTGGTTTGGGAACTAGAACCACTGGAGATGCCCATGCACTGCTAGAGGGGCGGATTATACCCATCTGTAGCATGTCCTGGATCTCCCTTTGTATAGCCGCTTGGGCATGAGGTGACTCCCGGTAGGGTGGGGTTCTAATTGGGTGAGCATTACCTGTGTCAATGGAGTGGTATGCCCATTCGGTCCGTCCTGGAGTGGCTGAGAAAATCGGTGCAAAGCTTGTGCACAGCTCCTTTATTTGCTGTCGCTGCAGACGTCCCAGGGTCGTGGAGAGGTTCACCTCTTCCACGCCACCATTCCTTTTTCCTTCATAGTAGACACCTGCAGGCCACTCCGCGTCATCAGTTTTCTGGGCTGTAAACTGGCAAACGTTTAATTCTCTAGAATAAAAGGGCTTAAGAGAATTAACATGGTATACCTTAGGCTTTATGTTGGAGGTGGGGGAGGCTATGAGATAGTTAACAGCTCCTAGGCGCTCCTGGACCATGAATGGTCCTTCCCACGACGCTTTTATTTTATGAGCCTGGAGCGCCTTTAAGACCATGACTTGGTCTCCTACTTTGAAGGACCGTTCTCTGGAATGTTTATCATACCAGGCCTTTTGCTCTTCCTGAGCATCCTTTAGGTTTTCTTTAGCAAGGGCTAAAGAGTGTCGGAGGGTGTTTTGTAGGTTGCTTACAAAGTCTAGAATGTTAGTTCCTGGAGAAGGCGTAAACCCCTCCCATTGCTGCTTCACCAACTGTAATGGCCCCTTAACCTCGCGGCCATACACAAGTTCAAATGGTGAAAACCCTAAACTGGGATGTGGTACAGCCCTGTAGGCAAAAAGCAACTGCTGCAACACTAGGTCCCAATCATTGGAGTGTTCATTTACGAATTTACGTATCATGGCCCCCAAAGTTCCATTAAACCTCTCCACCAGACCATTGGTTTGATGGTGATGAGGGGTGGCAACCAAGTGATTCACCCCATGAGCTTCCCACAGGTTTTTCATGTTCCCTGCCAGGAAATTAGTTCCCGAATCTGTAAGGATGTCGGAGGGCCAACCTACCCTGGCAAAAATGTCTGCTAATGCCTGGCACACACTTTTAGCCTTGGTGTTGCTTAAGGGTACAGCTTCCGGCCATCGGGTAGCAAAATCCATGAAAGTCAGTACGTACTGCTTTCCTCTGGGTGTCTTCTTTGGGAAAGGACCCAGAATATCCACAGCTACTTGCTGAAATGGGACCTCAATTATGGGTAGTGGCTGGAGAGGGGCTTTAACCTGGTCTTGGGGCTTTCCCACTCGTTGGCACACCTCACAAGACCGGACATAATTAGCAACGTCCTTGCCCATTCCCTCCCAGTGGAAGGACTTCCCCAACCGGTCTTTGGTTCTGTTCACCCCAGAATGGCCACTGGGATGATCATGGGCTAAGCTCAAGAGTTTTACCCGATACTTAGTGGGAACTACCAGCTGTCTTTGAGGATGCCAGTCTTCCTGGTGCCCACCAGAAAGAGTCTCCTTGTATAAAAGTCCTTTTTCTACAACAAACCGGGATCGGTTAGAAGAGCTGAGAGGCGGTGGGGTGCTCCGCGCCGCCGCCCAAGCTTTCTGAAGGCTGTCATCTGCTTCCTGCTCGGCCTGGAACTGTTCCCTTGATGCTGGAGACATCAGTTCCTCCTTGGACCGTGGACTGGGGCTTGGTCCCTCTGGAAGCGATGCAGGTGCTGGGGCTGTTTCCATTGACTGTGAACCGCTGTTCGCTGGTGCACTATGTGTATCTCAGGCTCTGGCTGAGCCTCTTGGGTAAGGTTATCTGCTGCTTCCGCCAGTTCAGGCTCGCTGGTGTCCTCTGGCATTGGAGTGGTAGACGGGCTTGCAAGCGCTGGACACAGTGCTGACAATGGTTCTGGTGCTGGTTGCGTTGCCAGTTCCGGTTCTGGGACTGGCTTTGGCTGGGTCTCTGGGATTGGATCCACTACGGCTGTTGCAGTCGTTGGCAGGGGATCCGGGTCCACCACCTTTGTTTGGGTCTCTGGTAACACAGACGGGGTCCTGGTGGACGGCTCAGGAACAGGGATGGGGGTGGAAGCTTGCTTAGCCTGGCTGCGGGTGACTATTCCCACCCTCTTGGCTAGCTTCACATGGTTGGCCAAGTCTTCCCCCAGTAGCATGGGAATGGGATAATTGTCATAGACTGCAAAAGTCCACATTCCTGACCAGCCCTTGTACTGGACATGCAACTTGGCTGTAGGCAAGGTTACAGACTGTGACACGAAGGGTTGAATTGTTACTGTAGCCTCCGGGTTGATGAGTTTGGGGTCCACTAGGGATTGGTGAATAGTTGACACTTGTGCCCCAGTGTCCCTCCAAGCGATAACCTTCTTTCCACCCACTCTCAAGGTTTCCCTTCGCTCCGAGGGTATGAGAGAGGCATCTGGGTCTGGGGTTCTTTGGTGTGATTGGGGTGTAATGAACTGTAATCGGTTGGGGTTCTTGGGGCAGTGAGCCTTTATATGCCCCAGTTCATTACATTTAAAACATCGCCCTGCTAAGGTATCACCGGGGCGATGTTGGTTGATGGAGACTGGTGTGGTGGGGTGAGAAGGCGTCTGGGGTTTCCCTTGGGATGTGGGTGGGGCCTTGGGTTGTCCCCGGTGATAAGGTTTTATTTCGGCTTGCCCCTTCTGATATTCACTCCAACTGCTACTAGCTTTTTTCTTTTCTGTCACCTCCACCCATTTGGCTCCAATCTCCCCCGCCTCGGTTACAGTTTTGGGCTTCCCATCTAGGATGTACCTTTCTATTTCCTCAGGAACACCCTCTAAAAACTGCTCCATTTGCAATAGGAAGGGCAACTCTTCCGTAGATTTAACATTTGCTCCTGATATCCAGGCATCCCAATTTTTCCCAATGTGGTAGGCATGTCGGGTAAATGACACATCAGGTTTCCACCTTAGGGCTCTGAACCGCCGACGGGCATGCTCAGGTGTTAGCCCCATTCTGATTCTGGCCTTGTTTTTAAAAAGTTCATAACTGTTCATGTGTTCCTTAGGCATTTCAGCCGCCACCTCTGCTAAGGGTCCACTGAGCTGCGGCCTCAGCTCTACCATGTACTGGGTTGGAGGGATGTTGTATCCAAGGGAGGCCCTTTCAAAATTTTCTAAGAAGGCCTCAGTATCATCGCCTGCCTTGTAGGTGGGGAATTTCCTGGGATGGGAAGTGGTACCTGGAGAGGAGTTGTTAGGATGGTCTGATGCACCCTGCCTAGTCCTTGCTGCTTCCAGTTCCATCTCTTTTTCTTTCAGCTCCATCTCTCTTTCATGGGCCTCCTGTTTGGCTTTTTCTTCTCTTTCATGGGCCTCCTGTTTGGCTTTTTCTTCTCTTTCATGGGCCTCCTGTTTGGCTTTCTCTTCTCTGTCTCTCAGCTCCATCTCTCTCTTGTGGGCCCCCTCTTTGGCTTTCTCCAGCTCCATCTCTCTCTTGTGGGCCCCCTCTTTGGCTTTCTCTTCTCTGTCTCTCAGCTCTATCTCTTTTTCTTTCAGCTCCATAGCTCTCTTGTGGGCCTCCTCTTTAGCTTTTTCTTCTTTGGTAGTCATTTTCCTGGTTTTCTTGTGCTGGGTCTCACCCTCTGCAGTTGACTGAAACTGGGATGTATTTAGCTTAGGCTCCTGCTGAGTGCTGCTGAGTTAACAGAGACTTTCTAACTAGCTACTTCCGAGGATGTAAAAAGAAAAAAAAAAACCAGCTTGTAAATTACCTTTACCAGATCAAAGTTTGCTCACTTATTTGAACACTTCTCTTAACAAAGGACCTTGTTAAAAAAAACTTAACACCTCTGCCTTCAGGCAAGGAGAGATAAGATATGCATCTACCTTCAGCTCTGCTCTCCAAGCAGCTAGAAGGAAAAAAAAAATCTCTTACTGGCTTTTGGGTTTAAAACGATCCCACCGCTGTGCCACCATGTCAAGGCTGTATCCCCACTTTGAACTTTAGGGTACAAATGTAGGGGCCTGCATGAAAACTTCTAAGCTTATCTACCAGCTTAGCTCTGGTCCGCTGCCACCATCTTAAGAATTCCCTCCCTGGGAAGCCTTGAGAAACCTTTCACCAATTCCCTGGTGAATACAGATCCAAACTCCTTGGATCTTAAACAAGGAGAAATTGACCCTTCCCCCCTCCTTCCTTTCACCAACTCCTGGTGAATACAGATCCAAACCCCCTTTGGATCTTAAAACAAGGAGAAATCAATCAGGTTCTTAAAAAGAAGGCTTTTAATTAAAGCAAAAGGTAAAAATCATCTCTGCAAAATCAGTATGGAAAATAACTTTACAGGGTAATCAAACTTAAAGAGCTCAGAGGAATCCCCTCTGTCTTAGGTTCAAAGTATAGCAAACAAGATAAGCACTTTAGTAAAAGGTACATTTACAAGTTGAGAAAACAAAGTAAATCTAAGACGCCTTGCCTGGCTTTGACTTACAATTTTGAAATAAGAGAGACTTGTTTAGAAAGATGGGGAGAACCTGGATTGATGTCTGGTCCCTCTCAGTCCCAAGAGCGAACAACCCCTTAAACAAAGGACACACACAAAAACCTTTCCCCCCCCAAGATTTGAAAGTATCTTGTCCCCTTATTGGTCCTTGGGGTCAGGTGTCAGCCAGGTTACCCGAGCTTCTTAACCCTTTACAGGTAAAAGGATTTGGAGTCTCTGGCTAGGAGGGATTCCATAGCACTGTACACAGGAGAGCTGTCACCCTTCCCTTTATAGTTATGACACCTCCCTTAGAGGTTTTTAAGGTCAGGCTTGACAAAGCCCTGGCTGGGATGATTTAGTTGTGGATTGGTCCTGCTTTGAGCAAGGGGTTGGATTAGATGACCTCCTGAGGTCCCTTCCAACTCTGATATTCTATGAATGTCCTACTGTTTGTAAAAAGGCAAAACCAAGTCCTGGTATTTGCAACAGTCACACTGCTCCTACCATGCATTAGCAGCAGGGTTGGCACCCTAAGCTTGCAGCACAGACCTCTACCATGGAGCAAACAGACCTGAGCTGGTAGCAGGAGAAGGCTGTGGACTAGCCACTAGTTGAGGGCACATAACACCCTGACACAGTGTGGTACATTTGCAGGAGGTGCCATATTTTACAGACAGCATAGCCAAGCACAAAGATGTGGCAACTTCTTTCCTAGGGACAGGGTGACTGAGATCTGGATCTTCCATCTTAGAGACTTGGGCTCTGGTTCCAATTTGTGGAACCTCACAGGGGGATGTGAATCCTTGTCAATAAGAAGAACTGTAAAGGGCACACATTGATTAATCCTAGTCAGGAGAAGTGAGCCTAGAGCTCCCAGCTCTGAGCACTCTCCCCTAGGCCAAAGGGAATTGTGTTGAGGAGCAGAGAAGTTGATGATGATTCATGTTACCTGTGTCCCACCCAGAGGTTCAGTGGTGTGTGGCCAGCTGAATCGAGACACGGGCATGCATGTGTGGTTTTGCTGGATTGGGGATGGGTTTTGGCAGCAAGCCAGGAGCAAACTCCACTGAGCAGCATAGTGGTGCTGGAACCAGGGGGTGGGGAGGCAGGACCCATCCACTTTTCGCCGGAGCAGACCCTGCCCTTTTCCTGCCTCTTCCCCCCAAGACCACACCCCCTGGCCAGGCAGCGGGGAGCCCAGCCAATTGTGGGAGCTGCGCGGACCTTCCACCTGCCTATGGTGCGGGCGGGGAGGGCAAAAGCAGCCCCTGGCCCATGTCCCCACCTAGGGCAGGTGGAGGGACCCAGGCTCCCCACAGCTGCCCGCGCGACACGGCTCTTGCCCCCTCACACTGCAATAGAAAATGCCCTTTTCCTTAATTCCAGTCCATTTGGTCATTTGTAGCTGATTTTTTTACACTCAGATTTATAAAACTGTTCCTTTCGGAGTGCCCCGGGGCCCATGTACTAAACACAGTGCATGTTTCTGTAACAGAATGCACAGCAGACAGGAATAGCGGAACTCTAGAAAAGCTGGCAAAAACCAATGAGCTTGTACCCTCCCTGAAGGTGACCAGGCCCAACTGAGGAACCAAATTCCAGAAGTGGGAAAGGTAGGGGGCACCGCTGTTCAAGACAGCTGGGAGGTCACTAAGCAGCAAGGTAGTTATAGCTCTGGCATGTACTGGGATCACTTGCCTTGTGTTCCTAGCAGCCCACCAAGCATCCTGATGAACACAGTTGCTTTGGTTAAAGTGCTCTCTGCCTCATCCCAGCTCCTTCCCTCAGCGGCTGGGTCACAGAAGATCACCATGTCCTGACACTGAGTGGGGGCACTTGTAACACTCCATGCTGATGCAATGTCACCATGCAATAGAGTCTTAGGCCTGGTCTACACTAATCCCCAAATTCGAACTAAGGTACGCAACTTCAGCTACGTGAATAACGTAGCTGAAGTCGACATACCTTAGTTCGAACTTACCGCGGTTCAGACGCGGTCCACACGCGGCAGGCAGGCTCCCCGTCGACTCCGCGGTACTCCTTTCGCCGAGCTGGAGTACCGCAGTCGACGGCGAGCGCTTCCGGGATCGATATATCGCGTCCAGACCAGACGCGATAAATCGAACCCGGAAGTTCGATTGCCAGCTGTCGAACTACCGCGGTAGTGTAGACCTGGCCTTAGTGGATGCCGTTTGTCATTAATGTCAGTAAGAGCACAGGCAAGCCCATCCTCAGTAGACACAACACCGTGCTGTGACAGTATGTCATCATGTGGGGTGACATCAGCACACTCATCATGGGGCTGAATGGGGCCAGAGCCAGCAACACACATCGGGGGAGCACTGTCAGCCTCCCTCCCCGGGTGGATTTCAGCTCGCGGCCATCCAATCTCATCTCAGCACTCAGGAGGGTCGTCCGGGAACACAAAAGACAGAGTCCTTTGAATGGACTTTGCTCCCGTCATGCACGGAGCTGTGTGGATTGTTGTCACCTTATCAGGGTTCAGAATCTCTGCAGATTCTCATGGAGAGTCACATTCCCCAGGCCACACTTTTATTTCTGCTCATGGCATCTTTTCAGGTCAAAATGATAACATTGTGCCAGCAAGGAGTTCTGCCTGCTCCTCCTATGGAAACCCACCCACTTCCAAAGTGCATTAAGCGAAATTGGATTAAGTCCACTTAAATGCTGAATAAGAGCAGTTTAATCCTGTTAATAAATCCATTTTGAATTCACACTTTTAGTTAATTCGGATTAACTGTCCTGAGTGTCCTTGTGTGGGCAAGCCCAGACAGAACTGGAGTAGGTGAATGCTTTCCCCATCCCAGGTTCCAGTGCTGCCCTTCTGGATCCCCCAAATCCCATGCCGTCCCTTCTCCCTGGGACCTACTCCTCAGCCACCCTCCATAAATCTCCACAGAAGACATTAGAGATGGTTGGTATTCTCACTGGGCTTCTGCCTAGAAGACTTGGCCTTTGCCTTCGTTGTTCAACCAATGTAAGCTGTGGCTTGTTGGATTCCATCACTCTTAAAGGCTGAGATAAGATTTGAGGGTCAGAAGCTCAGGGGAGATCTCCTTCCATAGGACCACATCTTGTGTAGTTTTTCACCCAACCAGCCAGGTTATTTTGCAGTGAAAATAGATCATCTAAAATTCTCAAGTCAGCTCATAAGATGTTTCAGAGCCACAGAAAAGTGCCTTTTAGATGGTGTCTCTGCTCCCATCCTGGGCATTTGCACAGCTGTGTGTTGAGTGGCTTCCTTTCAATCCTAGGGAGGGTTTAACATACATCTCTGTATTGTAGTTTAACTGCCAAAGCCTTCCCAGGGGCCTTCTTATTGGACCCTAGAGAGGTTTGCCACTCCAACAACTCCCCCCAAGGCCTGTGGGCAGTTGTCTGTTGCAGAGCTCCACTAGTCCCACAGGAAAGGATGTTTCTCCTCCGTCCCACAAGTTACAATTGTCCCCTTAAAACCTCAGAACCAGTTTGGATTGTTTCTGTTCTGGTTCAGTTTGGGGAAAAGAGTAAAGTTGGCTCTTATTTTTTCTCATTGCTGGTGTGGCCATTTCCATGTGCACAGTGATAGTGCAGCAGATACATACTTCGCACTACAGCCGATGTACATGCTAATCAAAAGGCAGCAATGACCAACACCAGAGTTCCTCTGAGCCAATGGCTCCGCAGGCTGACCTGGTTAAGGTGTGCCAGTTTCACAGCTAACAGTGCACAAGGCATTGATGTGGCCAGCATCACGTTTGACCACCTCTGACTGCCGCTGGGTGACTTGGATGTGGAGTTTTAGTGTGCGATCAAGTGAGACTCAGCTTCCCCAACCTTCAGGATTGTAGTTAAGTGCCTTGCCCACTCCACCACACAGCCATGAGCACTGGGCAGCTGTTCATTTCCCACTGAAGGAAGCAGGGGATGAGGAGTCAGGCCTCTTGGACTCTATTTCCAGTGCTCACTCTCACTCTGTGATATTGGGCAGGTCGTGGCCTGTCCCTGTATCTCAGTTTCCCCATTTCTCCACTGACTGCAGTGATAACATGGGGATATGCCGAGGCTTAAGAAATGAACGTTTAAGCACTTTGATAAACTCTGCTGAAAGACACTACGGCAGGACAGAGTTCTTACCTCACCATTATCCCGAGGGAGTTGCAGCGCTCCCAGTGTCTAGGATTAATGCCAGTTTCAATTGTTTTCTAGATCTCTGCTTTGCAGTCAAACACTCTGATGCGGAAGGTGAAGCGGACACTGCCCAGCCCCCCTCCGGAGGAAGCTCACCTGCCCCTGGCCAGCCAAGCCCACTCCCAGCTGTACTTGCCCAGTTTCATGCAGAAGGGGGTAGGAGAGCAGGCCACTCAGGTAACCAAAGCCAGCCTTCTCAGAGACATCGACCGTGACCTGAAGCTGGTGGAGCATGAGTCCACGAAGCTGCGGAAGAAGCAAGCAGAGCTGGATGAGGAAGAGAAGGAGATCGATGCCAAGCTGAAGTACTTGGAGCTGGGCATTACTCAGAGGAAGGAGTCTCTTCTGAAGGAGAGGGGAGGGAGGGATTACCCTTACCTGAGATGCCTAGGTGAGAACCGGGACTACATGTCTGATAGTGAGCTGAACAATTTACGCCTCTCCAGCTATGAGGGCAGCAGTCTGCTCAGCAGGCCCAGCATTGCCCCCACTAACCATTATGCTGACTTCTCCAGCACGCAGTACACATCAGCCTCCTCCTACGCCCCCTACCCATACCCAGCAG
The DNA here is from genome assembly GCF_028017835.1 of Emys orbicularis. Taxonomy (NCBI): domain Eukaryota; kingdom Metazoa; phylum Chordata; order Testudines; family Emydidae; genus Emys; species Emys orbicularis. The sequence goes on along the minus strand of NC_088689.1, from coordinate 79,742,997 downwards.
CCCTACCAGGCCCTGCCGCCTTCCAGCAAACACGGTTCCAGCCCCCCCATTACCCTGTGGTCAGCAGTGGCACATCTCAGAATGGCTTCCAGGCTGGTCAGCTCCCCGCCTTCCCCTCCCAAGGTACATATCAGACACACAGCTTCCCTCCCAGCACTGGTTACCAGCCCCAGCTGGGCTTGCAGAGCCATCAAGGCTTTCGGCCACCTCATCACTACCAAGCTCAGACCACATATCCCAATCAGCCGCCCTCACAGCCGGCACAGAGTGCCCTCTTCCAAACACAGGCAGATGTGCACGCCATGCACCAGAAGCCACGGCAGACATCACTAGCAGACTTGGAACAAAAGATCCCCACCAATTATGAAGTGATTGGAAATCCCACCGTGGTGATCTCCTCAGCAGCCCCAGAAGTTACTTACAGCCCCACGACAGTGACCGGCAGCTATGCCCAGCACAAGGCCCCAGAGGCCAGTCCAGCTGACCAGAGCAATGCCGTGCAAAGCCCCTCAGCCAGTTACTCTTCAGATTCTCTGTACGCAAACCTGGAGCAGAACATTCCCCGCAACTATGTGATGATCGAGGACATCAGTGAGCTGACCAAAGAGAGCACTGCGGCAGACAGCCACAAGGGGGAGATGCAGGTGCAGAGCAGCACTGGCCGCCAGATCAAAGAGAAGAGTGAGCTGGTGGAGACGGAAGGCTCCAGCAGAACTTGCTGCTACTCCAAAGCAGAGGAGGAGTCAGAGGAGGATATGTATGATCAGCATGGTGCTGACCATCGGGGGAAGAACAGCTACCACAGGGGCATGGAGAGCAATGGCAGGATGTCAGGCAGCTCCAGTGGCCCCTGCTCCTATTACGGGGACGATTATCGGCACTCCACACGCTCAGACAAGCATGGCTCTGGACTGGGGATGCAGAAGCATTCCTCCAAAAACCTGGCTCCTGCTGTCATCTCGTCCAAACGCAGTAAACACAGGAAACAAGGCATGGAGCAAAAGATCTCCAAATTCTCCCCCATAGAAGAAGCCAAAGATGTGGAGTCAGACCTGGCCTCCTACACAGTGACTACGTCTATCAGCAGCAGCAATGTGGCATCCAGGGCAAAGAAGCTTCAGGACGAGATCACCTATGGCCTCAAGAAGAATGTGTATGAGCAGCAGAAATACTATGGCATGTCCAGCAGGGATATGACGGAAGAGGATGATCGAGCATACAGCACTGGAAGCAGATCTAGATCGTCTGGTTATGGGACAGAAAAAACATCAAGCCGCGATGCCAACAGCAGAAGCAAGTCCTATGAGAGAGAGTGCATGGAGAAGCCTCAGAAAGGAAGCTCCAAACCATCTTCCCTTAGTATGAGTCAGAGTCGTGGGCGGCCTTCGATTCGTACACAGACATCGGAAGAGGAAAGTCCCATCAGCCCTTTAGGAAAGTCTGTGGGTGTGTCCCGCTCCTCAGGTGGACCTCTCCCTCAGTCCTCTGGGGACAGCTGTTCCCAGTTCTGCTCCAGCCACTCGTTGCCTGATGTGCAAGAACATATCAAAGATGTGCCAAGGAACCACTCTTACAAGCATGAAGAAGGTTACATCATGGATGATTCACATTGTGTTGTTTCAGACAGTGAAGGTAACAGTTACCTGTGGTGACATACCCCAGAGCATGCTCCTACGGGTCATTTGCAAAGACAGTCTCACAGCCTGCATTTGCGTACCATGTGCCTTTCTCCCTTGTTCCACTGCATGTTCTGGGTGTCTGGTGGTAGCATGTTAGTGTTCAGTGCCTGCTGCATGTAACGATGTGTTGTATTTGATGGGGAGGGGTCTATGATGTGTCCCAGATGCATGTGATAAGCTGCTTGCATTCTTTTATCTCATTGCATGGCTTCCGTGTGGGATATGCTCCCACCTCGGGACCGAGAGACTGACTGTGCTCTGTGTTTGGTTTCTGAAGCCTATCATTTGGGTCAGGAGGAGACAGACTGGTTTGATAAGCCCAGGGAAGCTCGCTCAGAGCGGGTAAGGCACTACACTGGCCACTTCTCCTCCCAGAAGAGACCTCCCATCAAACACACCTTTCATGATTACGATGAGCCTCCAGATGAAGACCTGTGGCAGCACGATGACTATTCTCAGGCACGTCACTCTTCTTCCAAAGACCACCGGCACCATGGAGAGTATGGAAGGCACTCAGCCTCTTCCCGCCACCCGAGTGATGAACAGGCCAAGAGGACATCCAAGCAGCATGCCCGAGACCAGGGCCGTCATGAAGCCCGCACACACATGCAGCCATCTGCCCAGAAGAAGGCTCAGCAGTCAGACATGAGAGCCCAGACAGCTTTCCCCTCCAGCTCAGCAGAGTACTCGCAGCAGTCCCAGCAGCCGTCCAGCTACCACCATACCTCAGAGTCCCAGAAATCCCAACGGCAAGCGGAGCATGGGCCACTGCCCCAACAGCCGAAAGGAGAGCCCTTGCTGCACCATTCTCAGCAGCAGCCGCAAACAAGACAGCAGCAATCCGGGCAACAGCAGCTGCCATCCAGGCAGCAGCAGCCATCAGCCAGGCAGTCTCCACAACAACAAGCAGGCCCTTTGCAGCAACCTCCTCAGCCACAGAAGGAGCAGCAGCAGCAGCAAGCTAGGCTGCAGCAGCAGCCAGGGGCTCAAGGACTACCCTCTTCTCGGCCACCGCAACAACAACCCATCCAATCCCAGCATGTCGGGAAGCCCCAGTCAACCCTCCCTGCACAGCCAGGCAGTCACCAAATAGGGCTAGTAAGTGCACATGCTCTTTGGCCATTGGTTTATCACTTACACAGCAGGTGCCTGGCTGATGGTTTGTCCTGCAGCACTGGGGATGGCACCCTGGGAGGATCTGGTTGCACAGGAAGGAGGCAGAGGCTGGGAGCCCCTGGTGCATCCCAAGGCACAGGCCGTGCACTGTCATGATCTCCCCCAGTCCACAGCAGCACAGAGGAGTACATCGTGCAGTGAGGAGGGCCCCCGGCTGCTAGGTAGCTGATGTGTTCTGTCGCACAGGAGACAACTAGGATGTGCCACAGCAGGAAAGGAGTTAAATTATGGAGATCTCAGGGAAGCGGCAGAGCTGAGGCTGTGCCAAGATCAGCACTAAGAGCAGGAATAAAATCCCTCCATTTCACCCTTTATTGCCTGACTTCAGGCTCCAGTTGTCCAGTCAAACACACCCAGAGCTACCGCCTCCCCTCCCCCCACTTGGCCAGGACAAGCCAACTGCCTTACAGCACAATGAGCCAATGGCACTGCTCAGGTCTGCTGCTATTTCCATTCTCCAGCGCAGCCAGCTGAGCATGGAGGGCATAAGGGAGAGATGAGACTGGGGAAGATCGGAGGGCTGGGGGGAGCCAGGGAGGAGGGAGTGGGGAATGTGGGGATCAGGAGAGAGAACAGATGGGAGGGGCCATGTGAAGGAAGCAAGGATTTGGGGTAGGGGGTGGGGGGAGCAGATGAGATTGGGGAGCTGGGCAGACAATCCATGCCCCCAGACTGGTGCATAGGCCTCCCCCCGACCAGCTACCTCCTGAGCCAGGCCCAGCGCCTGCCCTCTGAGGAAGTGCAGAGGACGGAGCAGCTGACTGGGTGGCGTCGGCTGTGAATTGCGAGGGATGACAGAGGCTGGGCGATTGCCTTGGGGAGCCAGGCTGGCTTGCAAGGCAGGCCTTTGTGTGTGGGAGGCGATGTGCATGTGTGTGGCTGGGAGCTGGGGAGTGTCTGGCTGGGTTTCCCAGGAGGCAACATGCGTGATCCTGGGTTGATATAGTCTTTGGCCTGGTGCAAGGGCTGGATTTTCTGCCGGCGCTCACTGATGTGCCCCTATGCCCCTGGGACTGCTGTTCTGCCAGCCCCATGCCCTATTCACCTGCCCACCCATGCACAGAGAGACCAGGGGAATTCTGAAATATGCATTTCATGTTACAGCCAAAAGCGGATCAGGTGGATATGCCCAAACCCACCACAAAAGTGCCACCACCGCACAGGAGAGCGCCCCAAGCACAGCCACTGGGAACGACTGCAGCAGGTCAGTGAGCCAGATCAACACATTGGGCCCTGCCAGGCCACCTGCGCCCATGCTGGCTGGCAGTGCCCTTGGCACTGAAGGAGCAACCAGGCACCAGCTGTGTTCGCTAGGGCCATGGCTGCCTGATCTCTCCAAAGAGAAGATCCACTTTTATCCCTCCCTAGCACGTCACAGCATTCAGAGGCTGAGATCACTCAGGGCCTGGAAATAAATGCGTCCCGCCCTTGGCAGGCTATGGAATGGGGCCAGATCCCCAGCCTAGCACTGGGCGATCATGGTCCTCAGGGCAGGAGAGGGGTCAGCACTGACCCAGGGTGGGTTGGCATCCCCCAGTCAGGGAAGCAGATGTGCAGAAGGTGCCCAAAAGCAGCCTGCCCTAATATGTACCAGTCATGCCACAGACTCCTGGCAGCTGAAAGCACCTGGGCTCTGGCCCCAGCTCTAATACGTCACATAGGTGCTGCCCGTGCCGGGGAGGGGCTATGGCTGGGTTCTCCTCCTTACTATGGCTCTATATATTCCCTGGCAGGTATTAAAGTGGGTCAGAAGCCAGCAGGGGCTCCCCCACCCACTGGGGCAGCAGCTGGACAGCCTGGGGTGGATGGAGAGAGCATGTTCTCCAAAATCCTGCCAGGAGGAGCTGCAGAACAAGCAGGCAAACTGACAGAAGGTAAGGCTATGTCTACACTTGCAGAGTTTTTTTGCTGACAGTTTTGTCGGTGATAGAAAAGCGCTAAAAGAAAAGCACTGGTTTGTGTTCACATTGTTTTCCACAGGTGTCAGAGTGTGTTTACATATGCAGCACTTGCACTGCAGATGAGAGGAGTGCACTGTGGTAGCTATCCCACTATGCACTGCTCCGGGATACAAAGCAAATCATTATTATGGCAGGGGTGGATGTGTGTGTGTGTGAGTGAGACAGTCGCCGGAAGCAACCAGTCCTAACGCGGGGGGGGGGGGGGGGAAGACCCCCAACCCCAGGCCCGCCTCCCTCCCTGACTCTGCACAACACATTCTGTCTGCCTGCCTCTGTTTGCATTGTGGGAGGCAGCAGGAGCATTCCACAATAATGATTTGTTTTGTGTTCCAGAGCAGTGACAGCACCAGCTGTCAGAACGGAGCTAAAGGGGAGGGGCGCCTACGTGCAGGCAGGACTGCTGAATTTCAAAGATCGGCCATTCCCACTCTGCATTGTGGGACAGCTCTGGAGGGCAATTAGACCAGTAAAAGCAATCAAGAGTCTTCACTGGCACATCAGCGCAAAAGAATCAGCGCAAAAAGCAAAAAGACTCTCGTTGGGGTGGTTTTATTTTTGTGCTGAAACTGCTGAGTTTCAGCGCAAAATCTGGATTTCTAGTGAAGACGCTAGTGTATTTTTTGTGCAAAAATTACAATAGGACCTCAGAGGATCCCTCCTCCAGTTCAGTGTTACTTTCCATGTCTTTCAACTGTTGCTGATGCCATGAGCAGAGAGAAAGGAAGAAGTATTTTGAGGTGTCCATTCCCCTTTCTTATAGCTCTCTTTTTTTGAAAACCACCTCCAGCTGAGGTTCAGGCGACAGAAAGTTTGTTTGGGCAGGAATCTCAAGCTGTTCCTTTGTCAAAATGTAAATTTTTACCCACATTCTCTTTCCTGCTAAAGAATGGCCACTTAGCCAGGTGATGGTCCATTTGATTCTGTTGACATCTGGCTGAGGCATCAGTTTGCCATTTGTCTCTGAGGAACTGGTTTGTGGCTGTTTTTCCGGACTTGGAACGTCTCAGAAACATCATACAGTAGAATCTCATAACTTACATACAATGTTGTGACACACACTTTTCCAAGACAATAATGATCAGCAAAGTATGAGTTTTCAAAGGATACCTCGCAAGGCATACTTTTTACAAAATTTATCATAGTCTTTAAAAAGGGTGAACATAGGGGGACAGACTGTCACAAGAGTCGCTGCTGGCTCTCACTGTGCTGAGTGTCTGGCGGCCGGGAGTAAATTAGATGGGAAGGACAAGATCAGGAAAATGGGGCAGGATTGAACTTGACTCGAGTGAGGGGGGTGGAGGAGACCAGAGCCACAGGGGAATCTACTTAGTGAGAATCTGATCGAAGGATCTGCCGGGGGATTGCTAATGAAGTCCCTGCTCATGCTGAGAAACAGGTAGGTGGCACTTTGGGGACTTGTGCCCAATCTGACTGCATTCTCCCTTCAGAGCCCCCCCACCAGCCAGTGGGACAGCAGGCCTGCTGCCCTGCCAGACAGACCAGGCCAGAGCTCAGCAATGGATACCCAGCTCCTCCTGCTGCATTTGTGCCAGGAAAGGCTGTGCTGACCGCTGATGCCTGAGTCCAGCAGAAGGGCCTCAGCTGGGATTGTGCCTCCCTAAGTCCCTTTAAAGAGCGGGGCTTAGGCCTGTCAAGGCTAATTCCCCACTCTGGCACTTTGAGTGCAGAAGTGGGGCCCGCAAGGATTCTAAAAATTAATACTGGCCACTCCAGGCTTGTATTAAACTCCCACGGTTACAGCTTTTCTCTGACCTTGGATTGGTAGATGCTGCCACCACCCAAATGCAGAATCCCTTTGAGAGCCCAGGAAGGTGCACTTGGGAATTCCTTCCTGTGAGGTACCTTCAAGCCCTTTCACACACACACACCCCCAGGGAAGAGCTGAGAAAGAAGGGGGGGGAAAGGGAAATCAGCTATTGGCACCAGCTAATTAAACAATGTGCACAAACCTCTTCAGACACAAAAATCCAATTCTGTTCTTTAAAAAAGGTAAAATTTATTAATAAAAAAAGAAAGAAAATACATCTGGGAACTCAGGCTATTGCTAGAGTTTAAAAGAGCAACTACAAGAATTAAGCACCAAGAATAGCTTTCTTGAGGTCCAGCTTAAAGGTTACAAGCAAAACAAAAGCACCTGGGGTTAGCACAGAGGAATCCACAAGCCCCAACAAAATAAAAGGGATAAACCTAATGACGTCTTCCTAGACATTTCCTGATCTACTTACATATCTGGGGTTTTAAATGATTAGTTTCTAGGTATGATACTGATGATTTTTCATATCTGGCCCAAGCTTCTTATAGCATAGCTATGCCCTGTCCGCCTCTCCCTGGGAGAACAACAGACAGACAAAAGGGGAGTCTTTTTTCAATTTTAAAAAGTTCTAGCCTCCCTCTAGGCTCTTTTGGCCAGGTACCTTCCTTTTACCTATGCATAGCAGTGAGACTTTAACCCTTTACAGGTAGAGCAATTAGAGAACAGTTACTAAGAGGGGTTTTGTAGCTACTGGATGTCCATAAAAGAGAGTTACCCCACCACTTCATTTATCACCCCCCCCCCCATTTATCACACTACCCCCAAATCAGAGACGGTGTTGGACAGCCTGGTTCAGGTCAGGTCCACACGGCTGGGATTTCTTCCTGGAGGTTTAGGAAAACAGAGTTAATAAGATACATGCACCTCTAATTTTACTACTAATTACATGAAGAACTAAACAGTATTTTCCACATTTTAAGGACTACAATGACAGAATACAGGGACATTTTTACCCAGCTGATTCTGGGAAACCTTCCCCGGAGAGTGCATCAGCCACTTTGTTAGAGGCTCCTGAAATGTGTTGTATTTCAAAATCAAAGTCTTGAAGAGCTAAACTCCACTGAAGGTTTTTTGTTCGTCTCCTTGACTGTGTGAGGCCACTTCAGTGCAGCACGGTCAGTCTGCAGGTGGAAACGCCATCCCCAAATGTATGGGCGTAGCTTCTCCAGAGCATACACAATGGCGTAACATTCTTTTTCTGAGACTGACGAGTGGCTTTCCCTCTCAGAAAGTTTATTGCTGAGAAACACGACAGGATGGAATTGTTGATCTGGTCCTTCCTGCATTAAAACAGCTCCTACACCATGCTCGGACACATCTGTGGTTACAACAAAAGGTTGGTCGAAGTCTGGGGCCCTTAGTCCAGGGTCAGACGTAAGGGCTGCTTAAGCTGGTTAAAGGCTTTCTGACACTTCTCAGTCCACTGAACTGCATTTGACTGTTTTTTCCTGGTTAGGTCGGTCAGTGGGGTGGCAGTTTGGCTGTAGTGTGGTACAAATCTGTAATACCCGGCCAAGCCCAAGAAGGATTGGACCTGCTTCTTTGACTGAGGGACAGGCCAATTTTGGATAGCATTTACCTTAGCCTGTAGGGGGTTGATAGTTCCTTGACCCACCTGGTGTCCAAGGCACATTACCCTGTTTAGGCCTATTTGACATTTTTGGCCCTAACGGTTAATCCTGCCTCCCTTATGCGCTGGACGAGCTTTTCTAAATAATCCCGAACCACTTCTTTCTCCACAGAGTGGATGAGAAGCTGGATATGAGTCAGCAGTGTGTCCTTGTTGCCAAGAAGGCTAACGGCATATTGAACTGCATTAGTAAGAGCATTGCCAGCAGATCAAGTGAAGTGTTTATTCCCCTCTATTCAGCACTGGTGAGGCCACATCTGGAGTATTGCATCCAGTTTTGGGCCTCCCACTACAGAAAGGATATGGACAAATTGGAGGGAGTCCAGCAGAGGGCCAAAAAAAAAAATGATTAGGGGGCTGGAGCACATTACTTATGAGGAGAGGCTGAGGGAACTGGGATTATTTAGTCTGCAGAAGAGAAGAATGAGGGGGGATTTTATAGCTACTTTCGACTACCTGAAAGGGGGTTCCAAAGAGGATGGATCCTAGACTGTTCTCAGTGGTACCAGATGACAGAACAAGGAGTAATGGTCTCAAGTTGCAGTAGGTTGGATATTAGGAAAAACTTTTTCACTAGGAGGGTGGTGAAGCACTGGAATAGGTTACCTAGGGAGGTGGTGGAATCTCCTTCCTTAGGGGTTTTTAAGGTGAAGCTCGTCAAAGCCCTGGCTGGGATGGTTTAGTTGAGGATTGGTCCTGCTTTGAGCAGAGAGTTGGACTAGATGACCTCCTGAGGTCCCTTCCAACCCTGATATTCTATGTTACCTGCTGCCTGTTTCCACTCAGCCACGGACATTTATTCCTCAGGTGCTCAGTGGACTTACAATGATAGCACCTTTTGGGCTCCTCTGCTCGTACAGGAGACTTGGGACAAGTAAGAGGGATATGGGGAGATGAATGCCCAGCCTCCTTTTTCCCAGAGGTAAAACGGTGATTCTGCTTTCCACCAACCCTGTATCCTTCTGCCAGTGGTTTATGTTTAATTGCAGCTTGTGACTGCTTGTAAGAGTCTGAAAACCCAGCTAATTCCCCCACTGCATTCACCTTTTTGTCCCACAAATACTGTTTTACATCATCACTCCACATATTCAGGAACTGTTCCTGAGTAACTAAATCACACATTTCTTCCAGGCTTGTAATGCCTCACCCACTTGTCCAACAAATCTCTCATTTCATTTACATAAGCCACATTAGTCAATCCAGATCCCCTCTTAAGACTCCTGAATTTAACCCTGTAGGTTTCAGGTGAAATCTGAAACTGTTTTAAAACCAGTTCCTTAAATTTATCATAGTTTGAAGCATCAATAGGCATCTTATTGAATATGTCCAGAGCTCTCAGTCAATTTTGCAACTAAAGTAGTCATTTTTTGATCTCCAGGAATCGCATGGAGAGTGCACAGTCTCTCAAAGGTGATGAAATATTCAGCAATATCACTGGATTCATCATACTGTGGACATAACTGCTCCCATTTGTGGATTTTTGGGGAAGTGGAGCCAGCTGCTGAAGTGTTTTGTCTCTTTCACTCCATTACAGCCAGTTCATGCTTCTGGGTCTCAATCTGGGCCTGTATTTTTCTGTCTTTTAATTCCAGGGCTAGCTGCCTCTCTCTTTCCTTCTCCTCCTGAGCATCTTGCTGGGCTTCAAGCTCTTTGTCTTTTAACTCCATGGCTCTTTTGTGAGCAGCTTCCTCCCTGGCTGCTTCTGCTTCTTTGAGCCTCATTTGAAACTCGCGATGTGATGGGTTTGATCACAAAGACCCCCTTGGGACTGTCACCTGGTGTTTTGTGACTAACTCTGAGCCCGTTTTCCCTGCCTGCTTGGGACTCCAGAACCCTGTCTTGAGCCAGATACGCTAATCTGCTGCGACACAGGCCCTGGGTCTGACCCACACCCCCAAACCTGCAGACTTAACTGAAAACAGCTTAGCAAGTGCTCCTGTCTCTAGCACCCGGACACCCAGCTCCCAATGGGATCCAAACCCCAAATAAATCCATTTTACTCTTACTCATAAATTGTCCGCCCTCTATTACACTGATAGCTGTTTGCTCCCCCAGGTATTAATTGCTTATTCTCGGTTAATTAATAAGCAAAATTGATTTTATTAAGTATAAAAAGTAGGATTTAAGTGGTTCCAAGTAATAACAGACAGAACAAAGTAAGTTACCAAGCAAAATAAAGCAAAACACGCAAGGCTAACTTAATACACTAAGGATCTAGTTACAAATACTAACTTCTCATGCTAGATGTTATCTCAGGGTATGTCTACACTACGAGGGTATTTCGATTTCACTTAAATCGAATATGTGGAATCGATATTGCAAATTCGAACGTGTGTGTCCACACTAAGGACAGTAATTCGACTTTGTGAGTCCACACTAACGGGGAAAGCGTCGACATTGGAAGCGGTGCACTGTGGGCAGCTATCCCACAGTTCCCGCAGTCCCCGCTGCCCATTGGAATTCTGGGTCGAGCCGCCAATGCCTTCTGGGTAAAAAAAAAAGGGTCGAGGGTGCTTTTGGGTAATTGTCGTCATCCGTCTGTCACTACCGCCCTCCCTCCCTCCCTGAAAGCGCCAGCGGGAAATCAGTTCGCGCACTTTTCGGGTCAGTGACAGCGCGGACGCCACAGCACTGCGAGCATGGATCCCGCTGCGACCATCGCTGCAGTTGTGGCCGTTCTCAACGCCTCGCAGGTTATCATCCACCTTTCCCAGAGGCAGATGCAGATAAACCAGGCGAGGAGGCTACGGCACCGCTGTGAGGGCCTGAAGTCTGAGAGTAGCACAGGCCTGTCAGAAAGCATGGGACCCAGCTCCGAGGACATCACGGTGACAATGGGTCATGTGGATGTTGTGGAACGGCGATTCTGGGCACGGGAAACAAGCACGGACTGGTGGGACCGCATAGTGCTGCAGGTCTGGGACGAATCCCAGTGGCTGCGAAACTTTTGCATGCGGAAGGCGACTTTCCTGGAACTTTGTGAGTTGCTGTCCCCTGCCCTGAAGCGCAATGACACCCGGATGCGAGCAGCCCTGACTGTCCAGAAGCGAGTGGCCATAGCCCTCTGGAAGCTTGCAACGCCAGACAGCTACCGGTCTGTCGCGAACCAGTTTGGCGTGGGCAAATCTACCGTGGGGGTTGTTGTGATGCAAGTAGCCAACGCAATCGTTGAGGTACTGCTCTCAAAGGTAGTGACCCTGGGAAACGTGGATGTCATCAGAGATGGCTTCGCCGCGATGGGATTCCCAAACTGCGGTGGGGCTATAGATGGAACTCACATCCCTATCCTGGGACCGGACCACCAGGCCAGCCAGTACATTAACAGAAAGGGCTACTTTTCAATGGTGCTGCAAGCACTGGTGGACCATCGGGGACGTTTTACAAACATCAACGTCGGATGGCCGGGCAAGGTTCATGACGCTCGCGTCTTCAGGAACTCTGGTCTGTTTAGACGGCTGCAGGAAGGTATTTACTTCCCGGACCACAAAATAAGTCTTGGGGATGTGGAGATGCCTACAGTGATCCTTGGGGACCCAGCCTACCCGCTAATGCCCTGGCTCATGAAGCCCTACACTGGCGCCCTATACACTGAAAAAGAACTCTTCAACTACCGGCTGAGCAAGTGCAGAATGGTGGTGGAGTGTGCTTTTGGACGTCTCAAGGGGAGATGGAGAAGCTTACTGACTCGCTGTGATCTCAGCGAAACCAATATCCCCATTGTTATAGCTGCTTGCTGTGTGCTCCACAATCTGTGTGAGAGCAAGGGGGAGACCTTTATGGCGGGGTGGGAGGTTGAGGCAAATAGCCTGGCATCTGATTACGCCCAGCCAGACAGCCGGGCGATTAGAAGAGCCCAGCGGGATGCGCTGTGCAGCCGGGAGGCTTTGACAGCTAGGTTCCACAGTGAGCAGGGTAACCAGTGACTTTTAAGTTTCTGTACAGAGAAGCTGAACCTGCCCCCGTTTCTTTACCCAGTTAAGGATGACTATCCTCTCCAGTCACAGACCCCCTCCACCCCCTTCCAAAAAAATAAAATCAGTTTTATTTTGTTATTGAACACCGTTGTCTTTAGTACTGTTTTCGCGGGAATGTTTGAAACCTGGGACGCAGACTGTGGTGGGGAGCGGGTGTAGTGTACTGATGCAAATGATCCTTCTAAACTCCAGGAATGACAGGATTCGCAGGGGCGGACTGGTTGTTTCAACGGAGCCTGCCAGCCCTCCTGAGCGGGACTGCGTGTATGTGGGGGCTATGTGACTTTATGGCAGGGGGAGGAGGGTTACAGATCCCCTGCTGCGTGGCTCTGTGATCCAGGACAAGGACCGCTGCATAAGATCTGTAACTGCCCTCCCCCGCCACAAAGTCACAGAGCAACCAACCCCCCCCCCCCCCGCCCCCCACAGAACATGAAAACCACCTCCCAGACTGACCAGGGTAACTAGTCACTGCACTGTGTATGTGCCCTGCTGCTGGACCTGCCCCCGCCTCTGTACCCTGCTAAAGGTGACTGTCCTGTCCAATTACCACGCCCCTTCCCCCCCTTCAGACAGACTCTCCCTCAAAAGAACCTGACTGAAACAGTAATGAACAGAAACGTATTTTTTATTAACAACCAGACAGGAAACTGGGGGGTGAAAGTTGGACGGGGGCTTGGGTGAGGCGGGCAGGAAAGGACTTTTCAAATTTTGGGGAATGACAGCCTTCTGGTGCTTGAGCAGTCTGCAGGGGTGGAGTGAGAGTTTTCACGGACTCTGCCGCCCCTCCTTCTTTGGACTTTGGGCGAGGGGGGTATGGGACTTGGTGGCGGGGGAGGGCGGTTACTGATAGACTGCAGCGGGGCTCTGTCCTCCTGCCTCCGTTCCTGCAGAACATCAACAAGGCGCCGGAGCGTGTCCGTTTGCTCCCTCAGAAGTCCAAGCAGCATTTGAGTCGCCTGCTGGTCTTCCTGCCGCCACCTCTCCTCACGTTCCATGTGTGTCCGGTGCATTTGGGACAAATTCTCCCTCCACTGGTTCTGCTGTGCTGCCTGGGCTCGGGAGCAACCCATTAGTTCTGAGAACATGTCCTCTCGCGTCTTCTTCTTCCTCCGCCTAATGTGCGCTAGCCTCTGGGAGTGTGATGCCAGGCTGGGTTGGGAGACAGTTGCAGATGTGGCTGTGGGAATGAGGAAAAGGCAGTGAATTCCTCCGAAAGATAAATGTAGTTGTGAACCAAGAACATAGTCTTTCACTGTGAACAAGACCATGAACCACACCTATCACATGCGCACTCAGGACAAGGTCGAATTTTTGGACCTCGCCTTCAGTGCCTGGGCTTTTGCACTGCCGATCTGGGAAGCGGGGCAGGACACGGTAATCTCTGTAGCAGGCAAACATGGTAAGCCGTAGACTTGTGGCTGCTTAAAACTTTAGGAGTACCACTGGCCTCCTTTCACATTGAAAGCACTGCCAGTCTCTGCTGCCAGCAATCGGCCAAGCAGGAACTCTGGCCCTGTCCCACCCCCTCGCGGATGTCCCAGGGAAAGATCCCTGTATGCTGCCCCTCTCCCGCCCCCACCGCGTGGCTGTAAACCAGCGGTCACAGTTCTGTAAAGGAACTTGTTGCAAGCAGTCCCAATACTAACAGTCCCCTACCTAATTCAAAGCAGGTCATCATGAGCGACATAACTCTCATGAGGATCCCGGACACCGAGAAGCAACGGATGCTTCGAGAAAGCCTGCAGAGACCGGGGCCCTATGCCGCCATGCTATGCAAGGCGATGATACCGGAGTACTTGCTTGTCTCCTGGCGTGGGAACGTCTCGTACTTCGGAGGACCCAGTAAGGCAGCTCTCCCCAGGAACCTGATGAACAGGCTTTCCCATTATCTGCAGGAGAGCTTTGTGGAAATGTCCGTGGAGGATTACTGCTCTATCCCCGGACATATAGACAGTATTCTAATATAGCTGCAGTAGCAGGGACTAAAGAGTGGAGCAGCTTGGGCAGCAGAATCATGCACAACCGGACACTGTTTGATTTTTTTAAAATAGTTGTTACTGATTACTTAAGAGCCCAGGGGGAAGAAATCATGAATCACACATTGTTCTTAGTCTTAATATTCCAGTTTTGTAAAAAATAAAGGTTTATATGTTTAAAGCACTTACCGCTTGATCCTTCCCCTGAATCTGTGTCCGGGTTACATGCTGGGGAGGGTTGGTAGGGGATCTCTGTAAGGGTGATGAAGAGCTCCTGGCTGTCGGGGAAATCAGCTTGGAAAGCGCTGTCGACTGCCTCGTCCTCCTCATCTTCCCCGTCCGCTAACATGTCCGAGGAAGCGGCCGTGGACAATATCCCATCCTCTGAGTCCACGGTCAGTGGTGGGGTAGTGGTGGCGGCCGCACCTAGGATGGAATGCAGTGCCTCGTAGAAACGGGATGTGTGGGGCTGGGATCCGGATCGTCCGTTTGCCTCTTTGGTCTTCTGGTAGCCTTGTCTCAGCTCCTTGATTTTCACGCGGCACTGCGTTGCATCCCGGCTGTATCCTCTCTCTGCCATGGCTTTAGAGATCTTCTCATAGATCTTTGCGTTCCGTCTTTTGGAGCGCAGCTCGGAAAGCACGGACTCATCGCCCCACACAGCGATGAGATCCAAGACTTCCCGATCAGTCCATGCTGGGGCCCTCTTTCTATTCTGGGATTTCACGGCCATCTCTGCTGGAGAGCTCTGCATCGTTGCCAGTGCTGCTGAGCTCGCCACGCTGTCCAAACAGGAAATGAGATTCAAACTGCCCAGACAGGAAAAGGAATTCAAATTTTCCCGGGGCTTTTCCTGTGTGGCTGTCAGAGCATCCGAGCTCGGACTGCTGTCCAGAGCGTCAACAGAGTGGTGCACTGTGGGATAGCTCCCGGAGCTATTACCATCGATTTCCATCCACACCAAGCCTAATTCGATATGGCCATGTCGAATTTAGCGCTACTCCCCTCATTGGGGAGGAGTACAGAAGTCGAATTTAAGAGCCCTCTATGTCAAACTAAATAGCCTCGTGGTGTGGACGGGTGCAGGGTTAATTCGATTTAACGGCGCTAAATTCGACATAAACGCCTAGTGTAGACCAGGGCTCAGGTACAATACTTTTAAGACCAACATTGTAGTTTATGGCCTAGGTCCAGCAATCACTCACATCCCCATAGTTACAGTTCTTTGTTCCAGTTTCTTTCAGGCATCTCTTTGGAGTGGAGAGGCCATCTCTTGAGCCAGCTGAAGACAAAAATGAAGAGGCTTCCATGGCCTTTTATATTCTCTCTCTTGTGGGCAGAAACCCCTTTGTTCTTCTGTGCAAAAATCACAGCAACAAGATGGAGTTTGTAGCCAACTGGGCAAGTCACATGCCCATGAATGCTTCAGCTTTTTGCAGGTCGATGCCATTGTTTACATGTTAGTTTGAACGTTCCCAGGAAAGCTCAGATGTGGATTTGCGTCTCCCAAAATCCATTGTTAGTTAAGTACTCCTAATTACTTGAATAGCCCCTTCACAATATATTGGCCAAACCTCCCTTATGTGTTTCATAGAATCATAGGGTTGGAAGGGACCTCAGGAGGTCATCTAGTCCACCCCCCTGCTCAAAGCAGGACCTAATCCCCAACTAAATCATCCCAGCCAGAGCTTTGTTAAGCCTGACCTGTCCAGATCTGATGCCCACACATTACAAATTGGGAAACTCATGGTGATCGGGCGAGGTCCCGGATGACTGAAAAAAGGCTAATGTAGTTTCCTACAGCAAACACTTCAAATACAAGCATAGAGCCAATGCTCATAACTTCAGATATACAAATCATACATATAGGATGAATATATTCAATAGATATGTTTGCATACCTTTGCAAAGATATGTTACATGGCATATCTAGCACAAAGCATATTCCAATTAGGTTATATTTATACTTATAAGCATATTTCCATAAACATATGGAGTGCAACATCACAGTCAGTATGTACAGCTTTCCTCTGGGTGTCTTCTTAGGGAAAGGACCCAGAATATCCACAGCTATGTGCTGAAATGGAACCTCAATTATGGGGAGCGGCTGGAGAGGGGCCTTGACCTGGTCTTGGTGCTTTCCCTCTGGCATACCTCACAAGACCGGACATAGGTAGAAACATCTTTGCCCATTCCCTCCCAGTGGAATGACTTTTCCAAATGGTCTTTGGTCCTATTCACCCCAGCATGGCCACTAGGGTGATCGTGGGCTAAGCTCAAGAGCTTTTCCCTATACTTAGTTGGAACTACCAACTGTCTCTGAGGAAGCCAGTCCTCCTTGTGCCCACCAGAAAGGGTTTCCTTATACAAGAATCCTCCTTCTACAACAAACCTGGACCTATTAGAAGAGCTGGTGGGTCGTTCCGTGCCGCTGTCCAAGGTCCCTTGAGTCTCTCATCCGCTTCCTGCTCTGCCTGGAATTGCTCCCTTGATGCTGGAGACATTAGCTCTTCTTCGAGTGATTGTTCATGTCCATTCCAAGCAGGTGTGTGCGCGCCGCGTGCATGCCAGCCGGAAGATTTTACTATAGCAGCGCCCGTAGGGTCGACTTCGGCGCCCCCTGGAGTGGCGCCTTCATGGCGCTGTATATAGGGGCCAGCCGACCCTCCACCCCTTCAGTTCCTTCTTACCACCGGTGACGGCTAGCTGGAACTTCGCTTGCTTTTCAGCGATCATGGCAGTGTTCCGTCTTAGTTGTAAATAGTTAGTCAGTTTGTTAGTTTAGAGTTAGTTTAGATAGATAGTTGTTGGGGGTTTTTTCCCCGCAACGTTTTCGTCGCCCCACTGGGGCATGCCCGGGTCCCCAGGGTTCAAATTCTGCAGGGACTGCGGGAAATTCATGTTTAAGAGTGACCCGCACTCTTCGTGCTTAAGGTGCCTCGGGGAGAGCCACCAAAGAGACAGGTGCAGTATCTGCAGGGCATTTCGCCCCAGGACTCTCAAAAGATAGAGAGCAGAGACTTAAAGTCCTCCTAATGGAAGCGGCCCTGCGGCCACAATCGGATCCTGGGCCTGCCGATCCGGCACCCAGCACTTCATCCTCGGTGCGCAGTGCCCCGGCACCGGCGATAAGTCGTGAGGCCAAAGCCTCCAAACCCCGGCACCGGAGAGAGCTGGCGCACAAGAAATCGGCCTCGGTGAGACATCGTTCACCATCGCCAGTGCCGGTTAAAAAGAAGAGGCCAGTGAGAGAACATTCCCCCCCACCAGGACCATAAGGGGCCGGCGCCGTCCACGAGTGCTGCGGACAGGCCGCGCCGCAGACCCATTCTGCTATCCCGATGACTCCCGCCCCGGAGAGGGTACGGTTGAGTCCGGACAGGCCTAGATCCCCAGACATTATAGAGGAAGTGCGCCTCCCATCGACGCCAGAGGCGTTTGAGGCTGCCTCAGACCTCTTGAGCCTCCCGGTGCCGGCGTTGCCGCACCGGTGGAGAGAACCTCCGGATTCCGCTCGACCCCAGTTACAATCTCGGGGCAAACCAGCAATGCTATCACCGCGCTCCCCCAGCGGCACCAGTGCAGAGGGAACTTTCTCCGGTCCGGCGGCACCGGTCCCCGGCGACAGTGGGTACCGCCCCTTCTATGTCCTCGTACTCAGAGACCTCTGACTCGGAGGCGGACTCGTACCACTCCAATAGATCGAGGAGCAGACGATCGTCCTTGCGTGTGAGTGCCCAGCCTTAAACGCCGCAGTGGCAGCAACAGTGGCAAACCCGCCCCTCCCCCCCATGGCCGTTCTGGACGCCATGGGCCTACCACAAGTCACTGGGTCAGGCGTATGGACCCCACTCACGGGCCGCATCGGTCTCCTCGACGTCGGTGGCCCTGCCGCTGATGTCCCCACCACTGGCACCACCGTCTGACAGGAGTGTGCCACAACGGGACACGGCACCGCCTAGTCAGGCACCGGCAGGGACCATGCTCCCAACGCCACAGGCACCGCCCAGCACGCCTCGTCGCTCGGTGTTGACCCCGGTACCGGCCGCAGTGCCGCATCCTGAACCCGCACCGGCTGCGCAGCCTGAGTACCGTGTGCCGCAGGCCCTGGTAGAGGTAGAGGGTATAGAAGAAGGCCCTCTTCAGATGATCTCCTTCTCTTCCTCGCCGGATGAGGCAGTGGCGGGAACGTCAGCAGCGGGAACGTCAGCGGCACCGGCTCTAGAGGTCAATAGGATCCTCCAACAGCTGCTTACTCGAGCAGCCCAGAGCCTCTCAATCCAAACGGAGGAGATTGAGGTGGATACTGATCCAGTGGTGGACATCCTGACCCCATCGGGCCCATCCAGGGTGGCCCTGCCTCTCATAAAGACCATTGCGGACACAACCTGCACTTTGTGGCAGACGCCAGCCTCATTGGCCCCCACGGCTGAAAGGACTGAGAGGCGATATTTTGTTCCATCCAAGGGCTATGAACATCTTTATACACACCCTCCCCCGAACTCCCTAGTAGTAGTAGATGTAGTAGTAGTAGATGCAGCCAACCAGAGGGAACGCCAAAGGTTCCAGGGAGCTACGCCAAAAAATAGAGAGGCCAAGAGATTGGACCTGTTCGGGCGAAAGGTGTATTCGACAGGGGGTCTGCAGTTGCGCATAGCCAATCAGCAGGCCATAGTGAGCCGGTATGGACACAACACGTGTTTGGCTTTGTCTAGGTTCGCGGAACTCCTTCCCCAGGAATCGCGAACCGAGTTTTCAGCCCTGGTCGAGGAGGGAAAATTGATTACCCAAGCTTCCCTCCAGGCAGCCTTGGACGTGGCCAATTCAGCCTCGCGCACGCTGGCGACTGGTCTGGTCATGAGGCGGGGAGCCTGGCTTCAAGTTTCAGGCCTCCCACATGAGGTCCAACAGACAATCCAAGACCTCCCCTTCGAAGGGCCCATGCTCTTCTCGGAGAAGACGGATAAGAGGCTACATAGCCTAAAGGATTCATGGGCTACCCTTCGCTCACTAGGCCTACACACCCCGGTCACTCAGCGTAGGCAGTTCAGGCCGCCACAGGCCCCACAGCCGTACCAGCCTCAAAATCACGCGGACGCATTGCACAGAAGGGCAAGGACAGGCAGAAAGAGGCAACAACAGCAGCCCTCCGGCCAGTCATCTGCCCAACCAAGGCCTCCACAGGGGCCTAGACCACCATTTTGATGGCCCGGTCGAGGACGACCTACCGGTCAGAACTCTGGATCCTACCTTACCTTTTCGTCACGTCTGTCCCCCTTCTATCGTGCGTGGGCCTGGATCACATCGGACAGTTGGGTGCTTTGCACAGTAGAGAGGGGATATTCTATCCAGTTCTCCTCCCTCCTGCCCCACCAGCCCCCCTCCCCATCCCTCTTCAGGGACCCCTCTCACGAGCAACTTCTAATTCAGGAAGTGCAGTCCCTCCTCGCAGCAGGGGCAGTAGAGGAGGTTCCTCAGGAGCTCAGGGGCAGGGGCTTCTATTCCCATTATTTCCTAATACCGAAAGTGAAAGGGGGCCTCGGACCTATTTTGGACTTGCGGCGTCTCAACAAGTTTGTAAAGAAGCTCAAGTTCCGCATGGTCTCCCTGTCCTCCATCATACCTTCCATGGATCCAGGAGACTGGTATGTCGCCCTCGACTTAAAGGACGCATACTTTCACATTGCAATAATCCCTCAGCACAGGCGTTACCTCAGATTTGTCGTGGGCAACGCCCATCTACAGTTTACCGTTCTTCCTTTTGGACTGTCAGCAGCCCCAAGGATCTTCACGAAGTGCATGGCAGTCATGGCAGCCTTCCTGCGCAAGCAGGGTATTCAGGTGTTTCCCTACCTGGACGATTGGCTCACCAAGGGCCGTGCCAAGGCACAGGTGGAGGCTCAGGTGGTCTTCATCAGGCAGACCTTCCTCGAGCTCGGCCTCTTACTGAATGAGGCCAAGTCCACACTTTCTCCAACCCAAAGAATCGAATTTATAGGGGCAGTTCTGGACTCGACACACGCCAGAGCATACCTCTCAGAGGCCAGGTTCCAGACTATATCCAACATTATTCTCGGCCTCCAACGTTACCCGACCACCACAGCAAGAAATTGCCTCAAGTTGCTAGGGCACATGGCGGCATGTACCTATGTGGTGAGCCACGCCAGACTCAGACTGTGTCCGCTCCAGTCCTGTTGGCAGGGGTGTATCGGCCGGGCAGGGACTCCCTAGAATCAGTGGTGACGCTACCTCAGCCACTGTTGGACTCCCTCCAATGGTGGCTCGACCCGCGGGAGGTCTGCACGGGAGTGCCTTTCCTCGGCCCCGAGCCCTCCCTATCCCTGGTAATGGACGCATCGGATGTGGGATGGGGTGCACATCTGGGCGACCTCAGGACCCAAGGCCTGGTCATGGGAAGACCTTTCGTTACACATCAATGTCAGGGAATTACGAGCGGTGCGCCTCGCATGCATAGCCTTCAAATCCCAGCTGGCGGGCAGGTGCGTTTCTGTCCTCACAGACAACACTCCAACGATGTTCTATATCAACAAACAGGGTGGTGCTCGCTCCTCTCCCCTGTGCCGGGAAGCCCTCGCATTATGGGACTTTTGCGTACAGAACGTAATTCACCTGACAGCATCCTACCTCCGGGGATGCAGAACGGGCTTGCAGACGCCCTCAGCCGCTCGTTCCAAGGTCATGAGTGGTCTATCCGCTGGGATATAGTACTCTCAATTTTCCGGCTCTGGGGTCATCCCCAGGTGGACCTGTTTGCCTCCAGAGAGAACAGGAAGTGTCGCCAATTCTGCTCCCTCATGGGACGCAATCCGGGGTCTCTAACGGATGCCTTCCTCCTTTCTTGGGCAGACGGGTTATTTTACGCCTTTCCCCCCGATTCCTATGGTTCACAGAGTAATCCTCAAGGCCCGCAGAGATCACGCTCGTGTCATCCTGATAGCGCCGGCGTGGCCGCGCCAGCACTGGTACACGTCGCTCCTGCATATGTCTACACGGGTACCCCTCAGGTTGCCCCTACTCCCGGACTTGATCACACAGGATTGGGGTTGCCTGCGTCACCCGAACCTGGAGTCGCTCCACCTCACAGCCTGGATGCTCCATGGCTAAACCCCGTGGAGATGCAATGCTCGCACCAGGTCAGGCAGGTCCTTCTTGGTAGCAGGAAGCCCTCAACAAGGACCACATACTTGGCCAAGTGGAAGCGCTTCTCCCTCTGGGCCACACAATGGGGTCAGTCTCCCTTGCTCGCCCCGGTCCCTCTCATATTGGACTATTTGCTACATCTGAGACACCTGGGACTCTCCCTGTCTTCGGTTCGAGTACACCTTGCTGCAATCTTGGTGTTCCACCCTGGAGCGGGGGGGTACCTCAGTGTTTGCGGACCCACTCATTGGTCGCTTCCTCAAGGGTTGTTCCCGCACATTCGTCAACCTGTCCCTGCTTGGGACCTCAATTTGGTCCTGTCCGTCCTCACAGGGCCCCCCTTCGAGCCGCTGGCTTCATGCTCGCTGTTATATCTTTCATATAAGGTCACGTTCTTGGTGGCTATCACATCAGCCCGGAGGGTGTTGGAACTCAGAGCACTGACATCTGAACCTCCATACACCGTCTTCCACAAAGACAAGGTCCAACTCAGGCCGCACCCAGCGTTCCTTCCTAAGGTGGTTTCCCCATTTCACATGGGTCAAGACATTTTTCTCCCGGTGTTCTATCCGAAACCGCACTCCTCGGCTAAGGAGCATAGGCTGCATTCCCTGGATGTTCACAGGGCCCTCGCATTCTACATTGAAAGGACAAGACGCTTCAGGAAATCAACCCAACTTTTTGTTGCCATGGCCAACAGGATGAAGGGGCTCCCGGTCTCTTCACAGCGGATCTCCTCTTGGATCAAAACCTGCATCCAGGAATGCTACAGTCGGGCTAACATTCCAGCCCCGCCTATCACAGCCCACTCCACAAGAGCACAGGCCTCTTCCGCTGCGTTCCTGGCCCAGGTCCTGATGCAGGAAATATGTAGAGCGGCCACGTGGTCCTCAATCCACACTTTTACGGCACATATGCCATCACGCACCAGGCCAGAGATGATGCAGCCTTTGGCCGCGCAGTACTCCAGTCTGCAGTGACCTCCGACCCCACCGCCTAGGTTCAGGCTTGTGAGTCACCTGCTTGGAATGGACATGAACAATCACTCGAAGAAGAAAAAACGGTTACTCACCTTTTTGTAACTGTTGTTCTTCGAGATGTGTTGTTCATGTCCATTCCAATACCCACCCTCCTGCCCTTCTGTTGGAGTGTCAGCAAGAAGGAACTGAGGGGGTGGCGGGTCGGCTGGCCCCTATATACAGCGCCATGAATGCGCCACTCCAGGGGGCGCTGAAGCCGACCCTACGGACGCTGCTATAGTAAAATCTTCCGGCTGGTGTGCACGCGGCGCGCACACACCTGCTTGGAATGGACATGAACAACACATCTCGAAGAACAACAGTTACAAAAAGGTGAGTAACCGTTTTTTCCTCGCTGGGTTGTGGATTGGGCTTGGTGCTACTGGAAGCAATGCCTGTGATGGGGGTGTCTCCATCAACTGAGCTGCTTTCCACTGGTGCACTAGGTTGTATTTCAGGCTCCAGTTGAGCTTCTTGCGCTGGTTTAGCAGCTGCTGCAGGTGCAGGCTCTATGGCACCCTTTGGTGTTGGCTCCCCTGACTCTGGTGCGGTTGCAAGCACAGGCTCTGGTGCTGACAGCTCCACCAGTTCCGATCCTTGGGCTGGTTCTGGCTGGGTCTCAGGAACTGGATCTACAACCACTGCCATAGACTCTGGTCTGGGGTCTGGTTTCATCACCTTTGGAGGCTCAGGAATGGAGTTAGGTGTGGAGCCTGTTTAGCCTGGCTGTGGGTGACCATCCCCACCCTTTTGGTTAGCCTCAGTTGGTTGGCTAAGTCTTCTCCCAGCAGTATGGGAATGGGATAATCGTCATAGTCCATATTCCTGACCAGCCCTTGTACTGGACAGGCAACTTGGCTGTGGGCGAGTTAAAAGAGTTGGCCTTAAAGGGTTGCACTGTCACTTGGGCCTCTGGGTGATGAATTTGGGGTCCACCAGGGATTAGTGGATAGCTGACACCTGTGCTCTAGTGTCACGCAGTAATCTTTCTCCCGCCCACACTCACAGTTCCCACCCACCCCCCCGTCAAGGCTAATACCCCCCCCCTTCATTTATCACAAGGCCACCCCCCTCTCCTCGGCATTTCCTATTAGCTAGCTGAGGCGGCTCGCCATTCAGTTTGCTGGCTTCTGTGGATCCCATTTTCAGTGCCTAACTCTCCCCATGAAGTGTATGGGGCACCCAGGCCAAATGGGGCTGTGGATCACTGAGTCAGAGTACTCTGCTAGCCTAGGCCCCCTTTTCACCTGGTCTAGGTGGGATAGGCTCCCCAACCTTTTCCAGGCAAGCACACAGGCAGGGCCACACCCACTTCCACAGAAAGACAGTGATCCGCTCTGGGAAGGCTCATCTTAAGAAGCTTGCCACAGCACCCAGATGTCCACACAGAACAAGGCAGGTTACTAAGAAAATAAAACAGAGCACGCAAACTAAGCTTAATACACTAAAGAACCTAGTTACATGTGAGTTCTCACCCTAAATATGGTTCTAATAATCTTTTTCACAGGCCAGATGCCCTTCCAGCCTGGGCCCAGTTCTTTCCCCCTGTTCAGTCTTAGTTGTTTCCAGCAGTCATCTTGGGTTGGGTAGCAGGTGAGAACTGATGACCCGGATTACCTCACTCCCAACCCTTAAATAGGATTTGCATAAGGCAGGAGTCCTTTGTTTCCTAATTTAACCCCCCGCCCCCCCAGTTTCTCGTGGAAAAGTACAAAACTCAAGATGGGATCCAGTATCAGGTGACATGGTTACATGCCTCTGTAGGGCCCTTGTACCCATTCTTCACAGGCTGACCCACACATTCACAGGAAGACTAAGCTCTTTTACAGTCCATTGTCCTTGTTGTTGGGCCATCCACCCTGTCTGGCTTTTCCATTGTTGTACCTGAAGTGTTAGCCGTGGGCATCATCCAAAGTAGCATAGTTGAAATACAGATACATAGTCAGTATTCCTAACTTCAAATACAGAAGTTATACAAGCATACAAATAGGATAATCACATTCAGTAAA
This sequence comes from Emys orbicularis, assembly GCF_028017835.1. NCBI lineage: Eukaryota > Metazoa > Chordata > Testudines > Emydidae > Emys > Emys orbicularis. The sequence continues at coordinate 79,718,575 of NC_088689.1, read as the reverse complement.
TCATAACCTTTCCAATATCATCTCACATGAGCCACCTTGCATAAAGCATCTCAGTTATATCATATTCATATTATAAGCATATTTTCATAAAGAATGTGGAATGACATGTTACACCCTCCCCCTTCTCTGGGCTCCCCTCTTGGGCACATCACCCTTTCCAAGAAGGATGTGGAAAAATTGGAAAGAGTCCAGCGGAGGGCAACAAAAATGATTAGGGGTCTGGAGCACATGACTTATGAGGAGAGGCTGAGGGAACTGGGATTGTTTAGTCTCCAGAAGAGAAGAATGAGGGGGGATTTGATAGCAGCCTTCAACTACCTGAAGGGGGGTTCCAAAGAGGATGGAGCTCGGCTGTTCTCAGTGGTGGCAGATGACAGAACAAGGAGCAATGGTCTCAAGTTGCAGTGAGGGAGGTCCAGGTTGGATATTAGGAAACACTATTTCACTAGGAGGGTGGTGAAGCACTGGAATGCGTTACCTAGGGAGGTGGTGGAGTCTCCTTCCTTGGAGGTTTTTAAGGCCCGGCTTGACAAAGCCCTGGCTGGGATGATTTAGTTGGGAATTGGTCCTGCTTTGAGCAGGGGGTTGGACTAGATGACCTCTTGAGGTCCCTTCCAACCCTGATATTCTATGATTATATGATTCTTTGCTCCTTAGAGTGGAATCCGTCTCTGGTTCAGCTGTGACCTGCAGGTAGCTAACAACCTAGGTCAGTGGTTCCCAAACTTGTTCCATCGCTTGTGCGGGGAAAGCCCCTGGCGGGCCTGCCCGGTTTGTTTACCTGCCACGTCCGCAGGTTCGGCCGATCGCGGCTCCCAGTGGCTGCGGTTCGCTGCTCCAGGCCAATGGGAGCTGCTGGAAGTGGCGCGGGCCGAGGGACGTACTGGCCGCCGCTTCCAGCAGCTCCCATTGGCCTGGAGCAGCGAACCGCGGCCACTGGGAGCCGCGATCGGCCGAACCTGCGGACGCGGCAGGTAAACAAACCGGGCGGGCCCGCCAGGGGCTTTCCCCGCACAAGCGGTGGAACAAGTTTGGGAACCACTGACCTAGACAGTTGTCTCCCTGGCAGGCACCACACTCCCATCCCTTCCTGAGGTGGTGTTGCCTCCAGCTGAAATGCAGGAGCTGGTCTCAGCCAACCTCCCAGCTGCAAGCATGTGGCTTCCCCCTGCTGCAGAGGAATCAAGGAGGCTCTCTCCCATTCTCTCAGCAGTTCCTGAGACCTTACCCTTTCCTTTGGGGGTCCCAGCATAACACTCCCTCCTGCTTCAGGCAAATACTTTAACCTGAGCTACGTGGAAGAATCATAACCAAGAAGCAGGTCAACTAGGAGGTGTTCCATTATCCCCACAGTCAAAACATTTCCAAATCTTCCTACACCACATGGATTTTAGCTAGTGGTACAAGGAATCTGCTTTCACCAACCCTCACAAGCTCTGCCATTTCACCAGGTAATATACTAGCCTTTGGGACCACACTCTGCTTAACCAGAGAGATCTGGGTCCATGTATCCTTCTGCCCCAGGTACTCCCTGCCATTAGCTCTGACAACCTTAACATGCTCCATATCTGGTTCTGCAGAGGCTAATCTCACAAAACCAATATGATAGTGTAATCAGGCACAGACTCACCCCTGCGGCGCCTCCTGCTGGTCGTCTCGGGAATTAGCTCACCAGTCGTCAGAGCGCCCTCTTCAGGCCAGGTGTCCGCCTGTCGTTGGCCCCCATGTCCCTCCTGGACCCCGGTGCCCTTGGCTTGGGTGTTGCCCCCCCTGGCAGTACCCCACTCTCTCTCTTGGTCTCCCCACCCAGGGGAACCCCCACCCCCTATCCCCACGTTGCCTCAGTCGTGGCTACTGCCAGTCACCATCTAGCCCCCGCGCCCTGGGGCGGACTGCAGCCAATCATCACAGGCAACAAGGGGTTCGGACTGGCTGCCTTTACCCACCAGAGGCTGCCCCTCTGCAACCCCAATACCTATGTGGGCCTAGGACCAGGCCCTGCAGCCTGGGGAGTTGCTGGCCTAGGGCTTCCCTGCCCCCAAGGGCTTTCCCTAGCCCTGCCTCACTCTAGGTTCCCGGTGAGTTCCCCGGCCGGCCTGCCTGCCTGCCTCTCTCTCTCCAGTCAGAGTGAGACTCCTCAGCTTCTGGCTGCCCTGGCCTTCTTATAAGGCCGAGTTGCTCTGTTTGGGTCGTGGCCCCAGCTGCAGCCACTTCGCCAATCGCCGGGGTTTTGCTCCTCTCCCCAGCCCCAGCCCTCTACAGGGCTTTTCCAACCCCTTCAGGGCTGGAGCGGGTGTTCACCCCGCTACAGATAGGTTTCAATCGCCTGGGGGGTTCTGTGTTGAGGACAGCAGAACTAACATGAGCTATTGGTTGCCTGCTTCCTCCTAGCACAGGGCATTTATGCCTCATATTGGTGGAATTACACCAATAGCACCTTTTGGGATCTTCTTCTTTTTACAGGAGATTTGGGGTGAGGGTTAGAGGAATGATTTTGGGAAGGTGAGTACTCAGCCTCCCAGCCACCCTCTTTCTTGACAGGGATAAAACAGGATCCTCCCTTCCCACCATGTTTAAACCCCTCTTTTGGTGGTTTGCTTTCAATAGATGCCTGGGTCTGTTCAAAGGCATCAGCTAGAGATACCATCTCATCTACAGATTTTTACATTTTTGTCCCATAGGCACGGAAATGCTCTTGAGCAATAAGATCAAACATTCCTTCAAAGCTTGTAACATCTTTGCCCCTCACCCATTTTCCCATCATAACTTTCATTTTGTTCACATATTCCCCATGACTCATACCAATATCCATCCCTCTTGAGATTCCTAAATTTAACTCTATACATTTCAGGGGTAATCTGAAACCTTTGCAAAACATCCTCAATGGGCATTTCATTGAATACACTTAGAGCTTTACCAGTTAATTTTGCAATTAGGGTAGGAATTCTCTTGTCATCAGGGATTTCATGCACTGCACACAGCCTTTCAAAGGTAGTCAGATATTCAGCAATATCATCTGCCTCATTGTATGCAGGACATAAATGGTCCCAATTGTGGATTTTTGGAGTGATGGGAATCACTGGCATCGGTGGATTCTGTTTTTGCTTCTCTAGCAGGTCCAGTTGGTGTTTTCGCTCTCTCTCTCTTTCCTTTATCTCCAGTTCTTTCAGTTCCAATATTTTATGGTGCTCTCCCTCTCTCAAAGCTCCAACTTTACAATAGCTTCACTGCTTTCACTCATTTTCCTGCTTTTCTGTCCCTACTTCCTTTCCCAAAATAAGCGAACAGAAAATAACAAACTGGTAGCCTCCTCCTGACTGTCCTTAGCCACTACACTTAAAGCCTCACTTAAAATCATTACACCAGTGTATGAAGTGCAAATCTTGCTCAGTACAACAATCTCTGTATTTCACCCTGCTCGCTGCACCACTGATGGGATCCCCGGGGTGCAGCCTGGGACTGTGGAACTGCTGTGTGCCTTAACTCACCAGCCTGGGCTGTCTCTCAAAATGCTTTGCTAGTAACAAGCAACAAGCCCCTCCAGACGCGATCACTCAGCACAAACACATGTGGAGCCCCACACCCAGCTAGATTGCATGAATGCTTCCAGAGGCACTCATGAATCACACAGAGAAAGGCACTAGCCAAATCCCCCCAGTTCCCAGCCTTGTACCTCAGGATATACCGTCTTGCACTGCTCAAGATGAACAGTGCAAGTTTATTAATTAGTTCACCACTTCATCAATGGAAAGTGGATATACATCAGCCTTTGTAAACCTGAGCAAACACTCTTACCAAACACTTCAGGCAAACTCACTGGTAAAGATAAAGAGTTAAACAAATATATTGACTATAAAAGATAGATTTTAAGTGATTATAAGTGATAGGCAAAAAGTCAGAGTTAGTTACCAAAATAAAATAAAATATAAGCACACAGTCTAAACTCTCAACCCTATTAGACTGGGCAACATCTAGATTAAGCAGTTTTTCTCACCCCACTGGATATTGCAGTCTTTAATATACAGGTTTGTCCCTTAAACCTGGGCCAGTCTCCTCAGTTGGAATCTTCAGTCTTTTGAGTGTCCTTGTTGCTTGAAGCATAGGTGGGGGAAGGAGAAAGGCCAAACATGGGGCCCCTGTGTTCTGTTTTATACCCTTAATCCCATGTGCTTGGAGAACACAAGTCCAGGCATGTCTGGTGATCATTGCTGAGTCACAAGATGAAGCAATATCCTGGTGTGTCTCCTGTGAGTGAGTCATTGAATTGTAACTCCTCTGCTGGACAATGACTGGTGATGTCTGTTCAGCACCCACCCAGGTGTTGATTACCTCTTTCCCTGTCATTGTCTCTGGAGAGTTAGTATCTGGGTGCTTCCCAAACCCACAGCATATAACACATTCTCATATCTTCATATGCATTAATGATGTACATATTTAGATGGGACAGTGGGTTTCAGCAGATCATAACCTTTCCCATGATACCTCACATGGCATACTTTATATGCAATATCACAATTATATATAAATGAGGAATATGGGGGTTACAGGGCGCTCCCCCAAGGTATAGAATGTCACACCTATCCAGCAGGGATGGCCTGCATTCTTTTTCCTAGACGAATGCCTTTGCATTGTGCTGTATTAAGACATGTTCAGGTGGGCTTAGTCTACTGTAAGGCATTTGACTCAGTCCCACACAACATCCTAAATAAAAAATATAAGCACTATCCACAGTCCTTGCAAGGTGGAGGCGCTGCAGCAGGTTAACAGGTCCTGGCTGGTCCTGTGGCTGCTTGGGCCAGAGTATAAAAGGAAGGGGAAGGACATGCCTTCTCCTCATGGGGCTGGCTGAAGCCTCTGCACATTCTCCCCAGTCTTTTCAGTTGATTTACTTTGTGAGTGTTTGGGTAAAAAGCAAGTCCAGGCCAGGGCTGTAAAAACACTGATCCCTGTAGGGCTAGTTCCATTGCCTGCCTGGGGAACCCAGCTTGGTATCTTGATAGCTTTTTTGACAAGATTACAAATTTGGTTGTTAAAGGTCACAGAGCTGATGTAAGGTTTCATCCGAAGAAGTGGGTTGTAGCCCACGAAAGCTTATGCTCTAATAAATTTGTTAGTCTCTAAGGTGCCACAAGTACTCCTGTTCTTAGAGCTGATGTAAGGTTCTTAGACGCCTGGAAGGCCTTTGACTTGGGACTGCATGACACTGAGTAAAAAACTAGAATGATATAAAATTAACATGGCAAATGATGAATGGATTAAATGCTGGCTGGCAGATAGGGCTCAAAATGGAACTGAGAATGGGAAATCATCATCGAGTGGGTGTGTTTCCAGTGGGTCCCACAGGGATCAGTTCTTGGCCCTATGCTATTTAACATGCTTATTAATGACCTGGAAGAAAATGTGTAATCATCACCGATAAAGTTTGCAGATGATCCAAAAATTGGGGGAGTGATAAATAATGAAGAGAACAGATCATTGATAGAGTGATAAGGATCACTTGGTAAATGGGAAGCAAGCAAATAATATGCATTTTAATATGGCTAAATGTAAATGTACACATCTAGGAACACAGAATGCAGGCAATACTTACACAGTGGGGACTCTATCCTGGAAAGCAGTGACTCTGAAAAAGATTTGGGGCGATGGTGGATACTCAGTTGAATATGAGCTGCCTGTGTGACCGGTGGCCAAAAGGGCTAATGCAATCCTGGGATGCATAAAGAGACGAATCTCAAGTGGTAGAGAGATTATTTTACCTCTGGATTTGGCACTGGTGTGAACGCTCTAGAATAGTGTGTCCAGTTCTCAAGAAGGATGTTGATAAATTGGAGAGGGTTCTGAGAAGAGCCATGAGAACAGCCTCACCTCAGTCCCTGGAAAAATCATGGAGCAGGTCCTGAAGGAATCCATTTTGAAGCACTTGGAGGAGAGGAAGGTGATCAGGAACAGTCAACATGGATTCACCAAGGGCAAGTCATGCCTGACCAACCTGATTGCCTTCTATGATGAGATAACTGGCTCTGTGAATATGGGGAAAGCGGTGGACGTGATATATCTTGACTTTAGCAAAGCTTTTGATACAGTCTCCCACAATATTCTTGCCAGCAAGTTAAAAAAGTATGGATTGAATGAATGGACTATACGGTGGTGTGGCGGGGTTACAATTTACCGGTGTGGCACCGCCTGCTGGTCGTCTCAGGAATTAGCTCTTCCAGCCTCTGGAGCGCCCTCTGCAGGCTCGTGTCTCACCTGCCGCTGGCCCCCATGTCCCTCCCGGACCCCGGTGCCCTTCTGTGTCAGGGTTCTGCCTCCTAGCAGCAACCCACAATCTGGGTCTCCCCACCAGGGCCAGATTAACCTTTTGTGGGCCCGGCGCCAAACATATTTCGAGCATGAAGTGGGACTGTCAGTCCCCAGACTGAGGGGCCAGCCAGGGGCATGGGGCATGGCATGGCAGGGGCAGCCCCGCTCCACCCAGCCCAGTGCGAGGGCACTATTTACAAACCAGCAGTTGCCAGACGCACAGTGGCCCGCCCAGCCCTGTGCTGCCAGCGTGTCCCTTCCCCTCAGGGGCGGGCCCAAGCCGTGCCACACATCCCTCTGCCCAACACAAACACCCCCCTGACTCCCTATGACCAGAGCCCTCCTGGACCTGCTATGCCCAGCGTCCCCACCCACCCTCCCTCACAAATGCCCAGCGCCCTGCACAACACCACCCCTTCCCAGCATCCCCCATAGACCCACTCCCTAGTGCCCCAACACACACAGATCTTCCCTGCCCCCTCACAGCCCAGCACCCCCCATAGACCCCCTCTCCCATGTCCTTTCCCCCCCGGCTGCACTCACTGGCCCTGCTGGGAGGTGACTGTATCTGCCAGGCTGAGCTGGCAGTGCAGCCAGGGCTGGTCCCGGGGCAGGGAATCGCTCCGGCCCTTCAGGAGTGGTGCGATCAGCCAGGCCAGCCTCCCTCAGGACCCACTTGCCTGGAGGGGCCCAGCCAAGCCCCCCACACTGTCCCCCGCCCCCAACTGACCGAGACTGGCCAGGCTTCTGCACCAGTTCCAGGCGGCTCAGCTCCAGGGAGACAGGGGTGGGGCCCCACAGGTGGTGGGAAGGAGAGATTGCCCAGAGCCGGAGGTGCACTGGGGTGGGGCCAGGGGACTGAGAGGAGCAGGGAGGACGGCAGGGGGGTCCAGCCAGGGGGCAAAGAGGAGCAGGGGGTGGGGCCCGGAGGCAGAGAGCAGCGAGTGGTGGGCGGGGGGAGCCAGCGGGGTCTCGGGGCGCAGTGCAAGCGGAGCAGGCCAGGGCCCCTTCTGAGCATGGGCCTGGCTCCAGGGCGCCACTGTAAACCCGGGACTGCTCCCCACCCAGGGGAACCCCCAGCCCCCTATCTCCACCTTGCCTCAGTGGCTACTGCCAGTCATCATCTAGCCCCCACTCCCTGGTGCAGACTGCAGTCTGTCATGGCCACTCATCATTGGCTAGGGGGGTTACCACCTGCTGCCTTTGCCTATCTCTGGGCTGCCCCTCTGCAGCCCCAGTACCTTCTTATAGGCACTTTTCAAGGCCTGCAGCCTGGGGTTTTTCCAGGCTGGAGCTCCCCAGCTCCCTCTGCCCTTCCACTGCCCTGCTCCACTCTAGGTACCCTGCTCAGCTCCCAGGCAGCCAGGTCCTTCTCTCTCAGAAGCTAGAGAGAGAGAGTATCAGGAGGTAGCCGTGTTAGTCTGTATCCACAAAAACAACAAGGAGTCCGGTGGCACCTTAAAGACTAACAGATTTATTTGGGTATAAGCTTTCGTGGGTAAAAAACCTCACTTCTTCAGATGGGGAGAGAGAGAGAGGGTGTTTCCTTCTGGCCCACCGCCCTCTTATAAGGGCCAGCTGGGACCTGATTGCACTGGCTACAGCTGTGGCTGTTTTCCCAATGCCTAGCTTCTCAGCCACAGCCCTCTCCAGGGCTGCTTTAACCCCTTCAGGGCTGGAGCGAAATGGATAGAAAGCTGGCTAGATCATCAGGCTCAATAGGCAGTGATCAACGGCTCGATGTCTAGTTGGCAGCCGGTATCAAGTGGAGTGCCCCAGGGGTCTGTCTTGAGGCCAGTTTTGTTCCACATCTTCACTAATGATCTGGATGATGGGATGGATTGCACCCTCAACAAGTTTGTGGATGACACTAAGTTGGGAGGAGAGGTAAATACACTGGAGGGTAGGGATAGGGTCCAAAGTGACCTAGAGAAATTGGAGGATTGGGCCAAAAGAAATCTGATGAGGTTCAACAAGGACAAGTGTAGAGTCCTGCACTTAAGGATGGAACAATCCCATGCACTGCTACTGGCTGGGGCCCGACTGGCTTAGTGGCAGTTCTGCAGAAAAGGACCCGAGGATTACAGTGGACAAGAAGCTGGATATGAGTCAACAGTGTGCCCTTGTTGCCAAGAAAGCTAACGGCATATTGGGCTGTATTAGTAGGAACATTGCCAGCAGATCGAGGGAAGTGATTATTCCCCTCTATTCAGCACTGGTGAGGCCACATCTGGAGTACTGCGTCCAGTTTTGGGATCCCCGCTACAGAAAGGATGTGGACAAATTGGAGAGAGTCCAGCGGAGGGCAACGAAAATGATTAGGGGGCTGGGGCACATGACTTATGAGGAGAGGCTGAGGGAACTGGGCTTATTTAGTCTGCAGAAGAGAAGAGTGAGGGGGGATTTGATAGCAGCCTTCAACTACCTGAATGGGGGTTCTAAAGAGGCTGTTCAAAGTCATGGCAGATGTCAGAACAAGGAGCAATGGTCTCAAGTTGCAGTGGGGGAGGTCTAGGTTGGATATTAGGAAAAACTATTTCACTAGGAGGGTGGTGAAGCACTGGAATGGGTTACTTAGGGAGGTGGTGGAATCTCCATCCGTAGAGGTTTTTAAGGCCCGGCTTGACAAAGTCCTGGCTGAGATGATTTATTTGGGGTTGGTCCTGCTTTGAGCAGGGGATTGGACTAAATGACCTTCTGAGGTCTCTTCCAACCCTAATCTTCTATGATTCTATGAATGAGTAACTAACCCATCCTTAGGTTATCTACCAACACCCCCCAGCTGCATGTCACCAGCACACGTTACCCACAAGGACTGTACATTTTCTTCCAAATCTTTGGTAAAGATCTGGAACAGCAGTGGGCTGAGAACAGATCCCCACAAGACCCAAAAGAACCCTCCCCCCCCACTGGCTGATAATTTCCTGTTGACAAGCTGTGATGGGTGTCCACCCCACACAGGACTGGAAGGGGTTAAGGTGGCCAGGCAGGCCAATTAACTGCCCAGGCTGCACCTGGAGGAGGAGCTTCACAGCAAACAAATATTTCAATCTTGGCTCCTCAGGCTGGCAGAGAAAGCACTAACACCCTCCAATGGCTGGACACTGAAGCTGGACAAAGTCAGTCTAGAAATCAGGCATACATTTGCAACAGCTGGAAGAATTAATCATTGGTGCCATTTATTGGGGTCCTGGTGGATTCTCTGGCACTGTCAATTTCTAACTCATGACTTGCTCTGCTCTAGGAAGTGTTGTGGGGCCGCTCTCTCACCTGGGCCAAACGGGCTCAACCGAGTTGATCACAGGGACCCTTCTGGCCTTCAAAGCAGGAATCTGTATAAATAAACTCCAGCGCAATTCCTGTGAATGAGGCTCTAGGGTAGTGTTGCCAGGCATCCGGTTTTCGACTGGAACACCTGGTTGGAAAGGGACTCTAGCAACTCTGGTTGGCACCGCTGACCTGGCTGTTAAAAGGCTGGTCGGCGGCACAGCAGGGGTCCAAGTCTAAGGCAAGCTCCCTACCTACCCTAGCTCCATGCAGCTCCTGGAAGCCGCCTCCGGGTCCCAGCGGCCCCTAGGCTCATGGGTGGCCAGGAAGGCTCTGCCCGTGCCCCATGTGCTGGCTAAGCAGCTCCCATTGGCTGGGAACTGCGACCAATGGGAGCTGCGGGGCCGGTGCCTGCAGACAAGAGGGCAGCGCGCGGAACTTTACTGGCCACACCTGCATCTAGGAGCCGTAAGCGCTGCCAGGATCCCACACCCCCTCCCTCACTTAAACTCCCTCCCAGAGCCTTCACCCCACAACCCCTCCACACCCCAACCCGCTGCCCCAGCCCTAAGCCCTGCTCCTGCACCCAAAACCCCTCATACCTGGCCCCACCCCAGAGCCCACACCCCCAGCCAGAGCCCTCACCCCTCCATACCCCAACTCCTTGTCCCAGCCCAGAGCCCTCTCCTGCACCTCAAACCTCATCCCTGGCCCCGCCCCAGAGCCTGCACCCCCCAGCCAGAGCCCTCACCCCCCCATACCCCAACTCCTTGTCCCAGCCCAGAGCCCTCTCCTGCAACCCGGACCCCACATCCCTGGCCTCACCCTAGAGCCCGCACCCCCAACCAGAGCCCTAACCCTCCTGCTCCAGCCCTGTGAAAGTGAGTGAGGGTGGGGGAGAGTGATCAACGGAGGGAGGGGGGATGGAGTGAGCAGGGGTGGGACCTCGGGGAAGGGGCAGGGCAGCGATGTTCGGTTTTGTGCAATTAGAAAGTTCACTCCCTAGAGTAGGGTTGCCATCCATTGTGTGGGATGTGGCTACATTGCAATGAGACCTGTGGCTGGTCCATGTCAGCTGATGCATGCTCACGAGGCTTGGGCTGGAAAACTGCAGTGTAGACATCTGGTCTCGGACTGGCGGCTAGGCTCTGGGACCCTCTCCTGTTGCCCTATTTTACAGAGAACCATGTTGACTGGCGTTATTCAGGCGCATTTATTCTTTGCTCCTTGTGTCAGCCATTCAATAGCTTTGCCCAACCGTTTGCCCAACCCTGTTTGCCTTTTCCAGGTGGTGGCACAACATTAGCATATCTCTAGTCCCCTGGGCCTGGGAAGGGTAATGGGAGGAGGGGGAGGTAGGGCAGGCTCAGAATTTCTCCCTATTTTGTTCTTACGTTGTAGATGGTGTTGTTGTTTTAGAAACAATCAAGCAATTGCAGAGCCAACCTGGCTGTCACCGTGGAGCCAAGGTTACAACCAGGGGTGAAAGTAACTTAAAGGACTTACTGGTACGCCGGAGTCCTGAGCGGGGGCGTGGTCTCAACCGGAAGAGGTGGGGCCTTTCAATATTTAAAGGCCCTGGGGCTCCGGCTGTGGCTGGGAGCTCCAGGGCCTTTAAACCACCCTGGAGCTACCAGCTGCAGAGGCAGCTGGAAGCCCCGGGGCTCAGGAGTGAATTAAAGGGCCTGGGGCTCTGGCTGCCGCGGAGCTCCGGGCCCTTTAAATCACTGCGGGAGTCCTGCCGCCGCTACCCCAAGGCAGCAGGGCTCGGGCGGGGATTTAAAGGGCCCGGAGCTCTGGCTGCTGCGGGGAGCCCCAGGCCCTTTAAAGTGCCACCGGAGCCCTGCTGCCGGAGCTCCAGCGGCGCTTTAAAGGGCCCGGGGCTCCCCGCAGCGGCCGGAGCTCCGGCCTCTTTAAATCCCCACCTGAGCCTGGCTGCCGGAGCTCCAGTGGTGATTGAAAGGGCCTGGGGCTCCCCGCAGCGGCTGGAGCCCTGGGCCCTTTAAATCACCGCTGGGGAAGCTGGTCCAGTCCGGCATGGTGTACTGGCTCTTACCAGTGTGCCGTACCGGACTGTACCGGCTTACTTTCACCTCTGGTTACAGCAGAAAGAGCTAGTGCCCGCATGGGCTTGACTCAGGGAGAGCAGCTTTGCCGTCAGGGCCCAGAGCTGCAGTGCAGTTACCGGGGGCTGCCCTGTCACTCCCCTAGAGGCCACGCCCTGACCCCAGACAATGCTGATACTGCACAGTGCCATTGCATGCCTCACCTCCTCTTTTCTTTGCCCATCACAGCTGTGTCGGCGTTCGGAAAGAAATTCACATCGTTCTGGTGAGCGAATGCCGGAAGGTGAGTCACACTCAACTGCCCCAATGCCCCACCCCATGGCCATCCTGATGTACGAACCTTTGCCTCCCCACAGCTACTCTGATGCACCAGCCCTCACCACCCCAGAGCCACCCCAACACGCCAGCCCTCGCCTCCCCACAACTGCCCTGATGCACAAATCCTACAGCCACCCAACGTCCCAGGCAAAACCACCCCGCAGTGTACCAGCCCTCGCCATCCCATTGTCATCCCAAAGCACTAGCCCTTGCATCCCCACAGTTGCCCTGATGCACCAGCCCACACCTCCCCACAGCCACCCCAAAGCACCAGCCATTGCATCCCCACAATTGTCCCGACGCACCAGCCCTCGTCCCCCCACAGCCGCTCTGAGGCGCCAGCCCTCGCCTCCCTACAGCTGCCCCAAAGTACCAGTCCTGGCCTCCACACAGCCATCCTGATGCGCCAGCCCTCACCCCCCTACAGCTGCCCCAAACCACCACTCCTCACCTCCCCACAACCGCCCTCAACCACAAATCCTTCCCTCCCCATTGCCACCCTGATGCACCAGCGCTCCCCTCCCCATACTGGCGCCGATACACCTGCCTTCACGTCCCACAATGGCCCCGACGCACCAGCCCTCAAATACCCACAGCTACCCTGACACGCCAGCCCTCGCCTCCCCACAGCTGCCCTGACGTGCCAACCCTCGCCTCCCAACTGCCGCACTGACACACCAGCCCTCACCTCCCCATAACTGCCCTGACACCCAGCTATCGCCTCCCCACAGACGCCCTGACATGCCAGCCCTTGCCTCCCCATGGCCGCCCCAAAGCACCAGGCATCCTCTCCCCATAACCGCCCCAATGCTCCAGCCCTCATTTCCCCACAGCTGTCTTGATGCGCCAGCCCTCGCCTCCCCATAACTGCCCTGACACACCAGCCCTCCCTTCCACACAGACGCTGATTCTCTAGCCCTTCTCTCCCCACAGCCACCCTAATGTGCCAGCCCTCACTTCCCCAATCCGCCCAGACATGCCATTCCGCGCCTCCCCACAGCCGACCTGACGTGCCAGCCGTTGCCTCCCCATAACTCTTCTGACTCGCCAGCCCTGGACTCCACACAGGAACCCTGATGCACCAGGCCATGGCCACACAACATGCCAGCCAACACCACATATAGTATGCCAGCTCACATCACCTAATAGCCACCCCGAAGCACCAGCCCTCTCTTCCCCACAGGTACCTGGAATGACGACGGCTCATGTAATAAAGCAGCCTTTGGCGGGACACTACCAAGAGTATCAATTCAGGACACATTGCTTAGAACAGGGCAGTCACAGCCTAAGGCTGGGGATCCTTCACTACTAAGGCACATCAAACCAGACAAATAGAGAGGACTTCAGTTTTACCTCACTGGCTAACCAGAAGTCATACAAGCAATTCCCTCAGACACTCCAGTTTCCCAGTATCACCACCAGCACCACTCCTTATGGGGATGAATGGTTATGAAAACCAATACCCCAGTAAAAGAAAAAGGGTTCTCCTGATCCCAAAGGACCAAGCCCCAGACCCAGGTCAATATACCAGCTAGATCTTACCCACTGTTGCCAATCCTTTAGAATCTAAAATCTAACGGTTTATTCAGAAAAAGAAAGAAATATAGTTGAGAGCTAAAATTGGTTAAATTGAATCAATTACATTCAGCAAAGTTCTTGGTTCAGGCTTGTAGCAGTGATGAAATAAACTGCAGGTCCAAATCAAGTCTCTGGAGTACATCCACAGCTGGGATGGGTCATTCAGTCCTTTGTTCAGAGCTTCAGTTTGTAGCAAAGTTCCTCCAGAGGTAAGAAGCAGGATTGAAGACCAAAATGGAGGGGTTTCCAGGACCTTTTCTGTCCTCTGCCATGTGGAAGAACACCTCTTTGTTCTTACTGTGGAAAATCACAGCAGCAAGATGGAGTTTGGAGTCACATGGGCAAGTGGATGGTCAGGTTAAAGCCCTAACTGAGGAAGGAAAGGGTAGATTTTTGATGGGTGATGGATTGTTGGCTAATACAGCTTATAAAAGCAAACCTGAAAAGGGTGACTGTGATTTGCTGGAAGTAGCTCAGTATAGTGACAAGAGCAGCAGTTTATCTGTAGGGCGTGGCAATGTGCCTGGTAAGAAAGCTGCCCCACTATCCCAGTATTTGTCTGTAACCAGCCCTGTGTGCTGGGACAAGGGAGAGGAGAACAAAGAAAGTTTGGATGAGCCTAGGCAGCCTTGTGAGCTGATGGTTTTGTCTAGTCAGCAGTTTGGGAAGGCGAGGATAGTGGAAGATGAGTATCCCTATACCTTACCTGTTACCTGTGTGGAGAATTGTGACAGTGAAGGAAATGTGCCTGTGTCTGTTAGGGGTATTGACTTGCGTATGGAGGGATCTACCCCAGTCTCCAAGCAGTTGTCTGTGAACAGCCCTGTGTGCTGGGACAAGGAAAATGAGATCCCAAGCTGTGTGTCTGTTAAAGGGGAAGGTTTCTCCAGCTGTTCTTTGTCTGTGGAGCAGACAGAAGGTGCCTTTAAGCCTGTGATGGTTGCGGGTAGTGCAGTTGTCTCAGAGTTGGTTCTGGATTCAACTAAAGCCCAGGAAGGGAATGGTCCTAAGTTTGTGTCTGCTAGGGAGAATGACACGGTAACTAGGTTGCATCCAGTTAGTGTCCTAGCAAAATCCCAGAGACCAGACAATTCTGGTGCTTGTATTTTGCCTGTTGCTAATGTGTGGCTGGAAAAGGGTGTAGCAACTCTGTCTGATCAGGGTGATATCCTAGCCAGGGCACAAGGAAAGCATAAAGGTGATTTGATTGTGTTACCTACTGACAGTTTGAACACTTGTAGCAAGAAGGAAAAGATTCCTAAACTTGTGTGTGGGACAGGGAAGGAGAATGCTTCTAACCTTTTGACTATGAAATCTAGCAGTTTGCCTGAAAGGGGATTGTGTAGGAATCTACCTGATAAGCCAAAGATGATCCTGGATATAAGTGAGACCCAGAAAGAGTCTGTTGTTGCTCAGGAAAGTGTTCCTTTAGAGCAAGCCCTAGGTGAAGAAGGTAAGGGCAGAATTTCTGTGAGGGGTAAATTGTTGCTTAGAGAAGCTCCTAGGGAAAGGAATCCTCATGGTAATCTGTGCAAGCAATTTGCTGTAGCTGAAGAGTGGGAAAGTGATTTAATCAAGGAAGTTTCAGTTCCTGAGAGGCAGACATTTTCTGCTAAGAATGAATTCATGGACTTTGCTTTGGAAAGATCCAGTGTGGATAGCTCTGAGAAGGCTTCAGATGGAATGAAAATTGTTAGGGAATTTGCACAGCCCTATAACCAAGTGCTTGACCAATTTGTTAGGAAAACAATGTTGTTGGGACAGAAATATCTCCATGTAGATTCTTTGAGTGAACAGTGTGTGTCTCAGGTTCAGAGGGAAGAATGGCTAGCTAAGGCTGCAGAGCAGAAAAGCTGTGTAGTTAATCTCTCGAGAATGCAGGGGATGGCAGATATACTCTCATCTCTAGACACTTTGGATATGACTTGTAATCTCTCAATGGACTTAACATCTGATTCCATGTGGAAGCAGAGGTTGGTAAGGGAAGGACCACAGAACTTTAAGTCTAACTTGTTAGTAAAAATCGATGGTATCTCTTTAAGACAGAGTCCAGCCTTGGAATTGGTAGTGATTAAGGATCTGAAAACTAGTGAACAGGCTCCTGTCTGTGTTGATGCAAATTACCTGGCTGACAGGGAGAAGAAAGACTTGCTAATAGCTGTTAGCAAACAGAGTATACCCAATCAACCAGTGAATTCTGTTAAGCAAGAGAAATCAGGCTTTAATCCTACAAAACAAGGAGGAAAAAGATAACTTAATTTTGCAAAGGGAAGCCACAGGGTAACCTTAAAAGGCCCAGACCCCAATGGTATTGAGCTAAAGATGTGGCATGACAAAATGATTGTAGATGGACACTTGCAATGAATTTGTTGTTATGGCTAATGGTAATTTTGTAACATTAATATCTACAGTCACGGCCGGCTTTAGGCCGATTCAACCGATTCCCCTGAATCGGGCCCCGCGCCCAAGCCCTGGTACGGCGTAGCGGCAAGGGCCCCAGGCCCTTTAAATTGCCACCAGAGCCCCACTGCTGGAGTAGGGCTGCGGAGCCCTGGGGGCTATTTAAAAAGTCCGGGGCTCCCACTGCCTCTACCGCCCCGGTCCTTTAAATAGTCGCCAGAGCCCCGCCGCTTCCCCAGGGCTCCCGCGGCTATTTAAAGGGCCGGGGCGGTAGAAGGAGGGGCGCCCCGGGCCCTTTAAATAGCCCCCAGAGCCCTGGGGTAGTGGGGGGCTCCGGGGGCTATTTAAAGGGCCAGGGCTCCAGCTGCCTCTGCTGCACCCCTTGCCCGCACCAGCCCCGCACCCCCTGCCCGCAGCCAGCCCGTCTCCAGCCAGCCCTGCACCCCCCTGCCCGCAGCCAGCCCCTGCCGCACCCCCTGCCCTGTCTCCAGCCAACCCCTGCCGCACCCCCCTGTGGCCCTGCCCGAAGCCAGCCAGCCCCACACACACCCCTGCCCGCACCAGCCCTGCACACCCTGCCCTTCCCACACCAGCCCTGCACCCCCTGCCCTGCCTGCAGCCAACCCCGCACCCACTGCCCTGTCTCCAGCCAATCCCTGCCACACACCCCTGCCTGAAGCCAGCCAGTCCCACACTCCACTGTCTCCAGCCCAACCAACCCCTGCCGCACCCCCCTGCAGCCCTGCCTGCAGCCAGCCAGCCCGCCCCACACATCCCTGTCTCCAGCCAGCCCCGCACCCCTTGCCCTGCCTGCAGCCAGACCCTACCTCCAGTCAGCCCCTGCCCTGCCTCCAGCCAGCCCCATGTCCACTGGTGCCCTGCAGTTCCCAGGGCAGTAATCCTGCACACCTGCTTCAATGAGGGGGGCAGGGAGCAGCTGGGACCCACACATGTGCACACCCCAGGGAATGGCGGGGACCCACACGTGAAATGGAGCTCATTAATAACCAATCAACAGCATATATGAGGCAATGTACAGAATATATTTTATTATTTATATAGTTATGGAAAGTAAATAATACATGGAAGAAATGAAAGGCTTTTTTTTTTACATTTTTTTTTTTTAAGTCATCCCTGCCAGGCCAGGCCCCGCCAAAAATGTTCGAATTGGGCCCTGCACTTCTTAAAGCCAGCCCTGTCTACAGTAACTTGGTGTTAATTGGGTTCCAAATGTTTGCCAGAGTTTATCTAGATAAAGTAGCTATTTTCTTTAGCTCTTGGCAAGATCACATACGACATACAGGAACCATGCTCAAGAGCAGATCCAATCCACTGTTGTTCTAACCAAGTTTTACCTTGAGTTTGTAAAGAGATTCAATCATGTTATTGAACATGAATTTGATAAACCATTTCTGTTATACACTGATACTGCTTCTAACCCAGTACTAGCTGTAGTAAGACAGAACCAAGGATGAGGAGCTCTTGGGATGCAGTCAGTGATATTTGTGTCATCCTTTCCTGCATCAATTTTGTGTTGGGGGTGTGACATTGACATAAACTGTGACCATATAGATCATTGTTGCAACCACTGTTATATATTTGCAGCAAATATTGTACAAAGGTGGTCATCTGAGGTGTCTATGAAGAGGTTATGATTTGCTGGTTGTGATTATGCTATCTGTATGTGTGTACCATTTTTGTAGTTGAAGTTATGAATATTAGCTATGTACTTGTATCTTAATGTGTTTGATTCTAAATAGCATTAGTGAAGCATTTGGTCAGCTTCTTGAGAAAGGAATTTGCAAATTAAGTGCCCAATCAAGAAATATTTAACTGACAATGGACCATGGGAGACTCCAATCCACATAAGAAGTCTTCCTGGGAATGTTCAAGGTAGGATGTGAGCAATGGCTGCCGCCTGCAAACTGAGTCATGCATGGACATGTGACTTGCCCATGTGACTCCACACTCCATCTTGCTGCTGTGATTTTCCACAGTAAGAACAAAGGGGTGTTCTTCCACAGGGCAGAGAATATAAATGGCCCTGAAAACCCCTCCATTTTGTCTTCAATCCTGCTTCTTACTTCTGGAGGAACTTTGGTACAAACTGAAGCTCTTGACAAAGGAGTATCAATTCAGGACAAATTGCTTAGAGCAGGGCAGTTACAGCCCAAGGCTGGGGGTTCTTTGCACACCAAACCAGCTAAACAGAGAGGACTTCGGTCTCACCCCAGAGGCTACCCATAAGTCATACAAGCAATTCCCTTAGACACTCCAGTTTCTCAGTATCACCAACAGTGCCACTTGTTATGGGGATGAATGGTTATGAAAACAAATACCCCAGTAAAAGAAAAAAGGTTCCCCTGATCCCAAAGGACCAAGTCCCAGACCCAGGTCAATATACAAGTCAGATCTTACCCACAAATCACACTGTTGCCAATCCTTTAGAATCTAAAATCTAAAGGTTTATTTATAAAAAGAAAGAAATATAGATGAGAGCTAAAATCGATTAAATTGAATCAATTACATACAGTAATGGCAAAGTTCTTGGTTCTGGCTTGTAGCAGTGATGGAATAAACTGCAGGTTCAAATTAAGTCTCTGGAATACATCCACAGCTATGATGGATCATTCAGTCCTTTGTTCAAAGCATCAGTTTGTAGCAAAGTTCCTCCAGAGGTAGGAAGCAGGATTGAAGACCAAAATGGAGGGGTTTCCAGGGCCTTTTATATCCTTTGCCATGTGGAGGAACACTCCTTTGTTCTTACTGTGGAAAATCACAGCAGCAAGATGGAGTGTGGAGTCACATGGGCAAGTCACATGTCCATGCATGACTCAATTCTTTACAGGTAGAGCATCCATTGCTCACATGCTACCTTGAACGTCATATGTTGATTGGAGTCTCCCAAGGTCCATTGTCAGTTAAGTGTTTCTTGATTGAGCACTTAATCTGAAGAGTCCCTTCTCAATAAGCTAGCCAAATGCTTCACTGGTGCTACTTAGAATCAAACACATTGAGATACAAGTACATAGCCAATATTTATAACTTCAAATACAAAAATGACACGTGCATACAGATAGCATAATCATAACTAGCAAATCATAACCTTGTCTTAGATACCTTATTTGACCTCCTTTCTTATCCCAAAACTTAACATTAATACCAATTTTTTTAATACAGATGGGTATTTACCACTATCTTTATACCATGTTCTCTGTTCAGGTATTCTAGTTTGAGGTTAGTTTATTCATTACCCATGGTGTCCTTTGACTCTCTCCCATGTAATCAGTCACTGGCTTTTCCTTCCCTTCTGTATGGGCTCTAAATTTAATCATGTTTCTGGCATTTTGATGTATCAGGGTCTGGCAAGATAAGGGTCCAGGAGGACCTGCACATTGGCTGGCCCTTTGGGGAGCGATCTCCCAACCCCAGGACTATACATATGCAGAAAATCCAGCTCCCTTTTTGGAGTTACCCTCTGTTTCCCCCTCCCAGCACTGAATCCTTCCCTGCCCCCTAGAGGGCTAAGATCTGTGCTCTCTGGGCTAGGTGTGTTTATCCTTTAATCAGATTTACCTTTTCCCAGCAGCTTTCCCATAACTGCTCTCTGTGTTTCACCAGCCTGGGGGAAGACACCCCCTTCTCTGTCAGTTGGATCATTTGTGTTCTCACAAACTACCACCTGGCAATTTTCTGGACCCAACTCCTCTGTTATCACAGGCATTGGAGCTGCATCTTGATTTAAAGAGACACAGTTACTTTCCAAAAAACTATCAGAAATAGCATCCTGAAAAATTGCGACCTGGATTGGGGTACCCTCCGCCACCCCTTTGTCTGTCCCTGAGAAATCAGCTGTGTGACTGCTCCCCTCCAGGATGTCAGGTACACAGTTCCTTCTCAAAATCTGGATCACAGGCTGAGTGCCTGGGTGCACAGATGCTGACCCAGCCATCCTCCTAGTGTCCTGGGCATCCTGCTCCAAGTGACTAGTGAGGAGACATTCCTGTACCCCCACTATTCTTTCCCCAGTTTCCTCCTCTGGGCCCCCTCCTAAGACACATTTCTCTGTGCTCCTTAGGGAGGGTTCTGTCTCTTGTTCATCTGCAGAACTCTGCCAGCTAACAAGTGGGACAATTTCCTTAATCACTAACAACACCTCTCCTGCCCCTGCGCCTGAGGGCATGTTGCCTTCTGCTGGAAAGGAGCTAGTCTCAGCCCCTCCCATACTTGGAAGCACCCTGCGTCCCTGTGTTACAGTCACAGGAATCGTCACCCACTTCAATGTTTTCTGAGCTCCCCTGCCCCTTCTCTGGGCTCTTCTCTAGGACATATTTCTTTCTGCTCCCTAGAGCTGGGTTTGTCTCTGGTTCAGCCGTGACCTGCTGGCAGCTAACAACCTGGACAATTCTCTCCCTGGCAGGCATTACACCCCCATCCCTTCCTGATGAGGTGTTGCCTCCAGCTGCACCCTCCCACCTGGAAGCATGTGGTTTCTCCCTGCTGCAGAAGAATCAAGGAGACTCTCTCCCATTCTCTTGGCAGTTCCTGAGACCTTACCCTTTCCCTTGGGGGTCCCAGGATAACACTCCCTCCTGCTTCAGGCAAATACTTTAACCTGAGCTACACGGAAAAAATCATTACCAAGAAGCAGGTCAAATAGAAGGTGTTCTATTGCCCCCACAGTCAAAACACTATCCAAACCTTCCCAAACCACATGAATTTTAGCTAGCCAACACCACGCCTAGTGTGCCAGCCCTCACCACCTGATTGCCACCCTGAATCACCAGTACTCCCCCGCACCCTGAGCCACCTGGAACCATGAGCCCTCATCTCTCCAAAGCTGCTCCAACGCGCTAACCCTCCTCTCCTCACAACCGCTATGAACCACCAGCCCTCGACTCCCCACGGCCATCCTGATGCTCGAGCCCTCACCTCCTCACAGCCGCCCTGATGCTCCAGCCCTCACCTCCCCATGGCTGCCCCAACGCTCCAGCCCTCACCTCCCCACAGCCGTGCGGAAGCACCAGCCCTTGCCACCCTGATTTGCCAGCTGTCGTCACCCTCAACACACCACAACTGTCCCGAAGCACCAGTCCACGCCTCCCCACAGCCACCGTGACTCGCCAGTACTCAACTACCAACACCCGCCCAGAGGGGCCACCCCTTATCTCCCCTTATCTCCCCACAATCGCTCTGAACCACCAGCCCTCATCTCTCCATGGCCACCCTGACACACCAGCCCTCTCCACCCCACAGCCGTCCTGACATGCCAGCCCTCGCCTCCCGAAAGCAGCCCTGATGCACCAACCCTTACCTCCCCACAACCGCCCTGACGCGCGGGCCCTAGCCTCCCCACAGCCGCCCTGAGGCACCAGCCCTCGCCTCCCCACAGCCACCCTGATGCTCCAGCCCTTGCGTTCCCGCAGCGGCCCTGACGCGTCAGACATCACCTCCCCAGAGCCACCCTGACGTGTCAGACCTCACCTCCCCACAACTGCCCTGACGTGCCAGCCCTTGCCTCCCCACAGCCACCCTGACACACCAACCCTCACCTCCCCACAGCCACCTTGACTCACCAGCCCTCGTCTCGCCACAGCTGCCCTGATGTTCCATCCCTTGCATCCCCACAGCCGCCCTGACGCGCGGGCCCTCGCCTCCCCACAGCCGCCCTGATGTGCCAGCCTTCACCTCCCCACAGCCACCCTGACGCTCCAGCCCTCGCCTCCCCTCTAACACGCCAGCCCTCGCCTCCCCACAGCCGCCCTGATGTGCCAGCCTTTGCCTCCCCACGGCCACCCTGATGCTCCAGCCCTCGCTTTCTGGCAGTGGCCCTGACACGTCAGACCTCGCCTCCCCACAGCTGCCCCAATGCGCCAACCCTCGCCTCCCCACAGCTGCCCCAATGCGCCAGCCCTCACCTCCCCACAGCCACCCGGATGTGTCAGCCTTCGCCTCCCGACAGCCACCCTCACATGCCAGCCTATGGCGACCCATAATGCCAGCCAACACCATGCCTAGAGTGCCATCCCTCACCACCTGATTGCTGCCCCGAATCACCAGTATTCCCCCCTCCCCCAGCCACCTGGAACCATGAGCCCTCGTCTCTCCAAAGCCACTCCAACATGCTATCCCTCCTCTCCACACAACCGATCTGAACTAGCCCTGATGCACCAGCCCTCAACTCTCAACAGCTGCCCTGACGCACCAGACCTCGCCTCCCCACAGCCGCCCTGATGCTCCAACCCTCGGCTCCCCAGAGCCGCCCTGATGCTCCAGCCCTCACCTGACAGTGGCCCTGATGCACCAGCCCTCGCCTCCCCATGGCCGCCCCAATGCCCCAGCCCTTGCCTCCCACAGCCGTGCTGACGTGCCAGACCGCACCTCCCCGCAACCGCCCTGATGCTCCAGCCCTCGCCTCCCCACAGCCACCCAAACACACCAGCCCTCGCCCCCCACTGCTGCCCCGACGCTCCAACCCTCGCCTCCCCACAGCCGCCCCGACGCTCCAGCCCTCGCCTCCCCACAGCCGCCCCGACGCTCCAGCCCTCGCCTCCCCACAGCCGCCCCGACGCTCCAGCCCTCGCCTCCCCACAGCCGCCCCGACGCTCCAGCCCTCGCCTCCCCACAGCCGCCCCGACGCTCCAGCCCTCGCCTCCCCATGGCCACCCTGATGCTCCAGCTGTCGTCCCCACGGCCAAGCTGACATGCCAGACCTCACCTCCCACAACCACCCCAATGTGCCAGCCATCGCATCCCCACAGCCGCCCTGATGTACCAGCCCTTGCTGTAACGATGAGACACTTCTGAGAGTATCAATTCAGGACAAATTGCTTAGAGCAGGGCAGTTACAGCCCAAGGCTGGGGTTTCTCCACTTCTAAGGCACACCAAACCATCCAGTCAGAGAGGACTTTGGTTTTACCCCCCGGCTAACCATAACTCATACAAGCAATTCTCTTAGACACTTCAGTTTCCCAGTATCACCCCAGTGCCACTCGTTATGGGGACGAATGGTTATGAAAATCAATATCCCAGTAAAAGAAAAAAGGTTCTCCCGATACCAAAGGGCCAAGCACCAGACCCAGGTCAATATACCAGTTAGATCTTACCCACAAATCACTCTGTTGCCAATCCTTTAGAAATATAAATGAGAGCTAAAATTGATTAAATTGAATCAATTACGTACAGTAATGGCAAAGTTCTTGGTTCTGGCTTGTAGCAGTGATGGAATAAACTGCAGGTTCAAATCAAGTCTCTGGAGTACATCCACAACTGGGATGGGTCATTCGGTTCTTTGTTCAGAGCTTCAGTTTGCAGCAAGGCTCCTCCAGAGGTCAGACGCAGGATTGAAGACAAGATGGAGGAGATGCAGCAGCCTTTTATAGTCTCTTGCCATGTGGCCTCTGCTTTCTTTGTCCCAAAGATAGGTTTTTCTATGCCATGTGCTGGATAGCTTGAGAGTTCTCTCCATAGGCATGTCCCTGCATGCCTTGCTGCGTCACAAGGTGTATCTGCCTTCTCTCAATGGGTCAGTTGTGTAGCTGATGGTCCTTAATGGGCCATCAAGCAGGCTAGGCAGTGCTGATGCCAAATTGTCTGGGGTGTCACCCAGAAGCATAGCACATGTTTGAAATACAGACAGTATAGAGCCAATACTTACAACTTTAAATACAAAAATGATACATGCATACAGATAGCATAATCATAACCAGTAAATCATAACCTCCTCATAGACACCTTACTTGACCTCCTTTGTACAAGATTTGGTGCCACTAAAGGATCTTGGTTGCAACAATGGTCTATACGGTCAGAGTTCGTGTCAATAACGTCACACCTCGCCTCCCCACAGCCACCCTGACGCACCAGCCATCCTCTCCTCACAACCACTCAGAACCACCAACCCTCATCATCCCACAGCTGCCCCAAAGCACCAACCTTTGCCTTCTCATAGTCGCCCCGAAGCACCAGCCCTCTCCTGCTCACAGCCGCCCGGAAGCACCAGCCCTCGCCACCCTACAGACACCCTGATTTGCCAGTTGTAGTCACCCCATGGCTCCCTGATGCGCCAGCCCTCGACTCCCCACAACTGTCCCGACGCACCAGTCCTCAGCTCCCCACAGCCACCCAGATGTGCCAGCCCTCGACTCCCCACAACTGCTCTGAACCACCAGCCCTCGTCTCTCTATGACCGCCCTGACGCACCAGCCCTCACCTCCCCACAACAGTCCCAGCACACCAGCTCAAGCCACCTCACAGCCGTCCTGACATCCAAGCTCTCGCCTCCTCACAGCCACCCTGACGCGCGCACCCTTGCCTCCCCACAGCCACCCTGACATGCCAGCCATCACCTCCCCACAACCGCCCCAACACTCTCCCCACATCCACCCTTACGTGCCAGCCCTCGCTTCCCCAGAGCTGCCCTGATGCACCAGCCCTCTCCCCCCCACAGCCACCCTGATGTTCCATCCCTCGCCTCCCCACAGCCGCCCTGATGCTCCAGCTCTTGCTTCCCCGACGCACCAGCCATCTCCTCCCCACAACTACTCGGAACCACCAGCTCTTGCCTCCCCACAGATGCCCTGACGCACCAGCCCTCGTATTCTCACAGCTGCCTCGAAGCACCAGCCTTCACCTCCTCACGGCCACCCCGAAGCACCAGCCCTCACCACCCCACAGCTGCCCTGACACGCCAGCTCTCACCTACCCACAACGGACCTGACACACAAGCCCTCGCCTCCCCAGAGCTGCCCTGACGCATCAGCCCTTGCCTCCCCACAACTGCCACGACACTCTAGCCCTCGTCTCCCCACATCCGCCCTTATGTGCCAGCCCTCACCTCCCCAGAGCTGCCCTGACGTGCCAGCCGTCACCCCTCACAACTGCCCCAACGCACCAGCCCTTGCCTCTCCACAGCCGCCCGGACGCGCCAGCCCTCTTCTCCCTGCAACTCTCCTGACAAACCAGCCCTCGCCTCCCCACAACCGCCCCGAAGCATCAGCCCTCGCCACCCCACAACTGCCCCGACAAACTAGCCCTCGGTTCAACACATCCACCCTGATGCCCCAGCCTTCGCTACCCTACTACTGCCCTGCTGTATTGGCCTTGTGCCTGATGTTCCGGACTAGGTGTGTGGGCTTTATAGTGTCTGCTGGATGCTGGGAATGGGTGAAAGCTTCCCAAGCAATGTCTGCAATGTCACACTAGGGAGATGAGAATCAGCCCATCCAGCCCCCATCCATGTGCCCCCATTATCCCCCACCACTCGCACAAGTCACTGTCCCTCCAACCACTCTCTTTCTCCATACCCCACCAGCAGTCACCTACCGTGTGCCCCTATCATTCTCCACCCACTCCCCAACCCCTGCACACCGCACTGACCTCCCATCCTCTCTCCTGCCCAGTAGCCCACCTGCTATTTGCTGACTGCACTACCCTGCTCAGGCAGGAATTGCCTGGGGGTGCCTTTCATTAGCTGCCGGCCCCCTCTCTGCCCCAACCCACCCTCTTTCCCCAACAGGAGGCTGGGAAAGCAGGTGGCGATCTAGTCTTTGCAGTGGAAAAACCTATGAAGAAACCAGTGAATTCAGTAGGCAACGTTGGACTCTGGGTATAACAGTGAGTGTCGCTGGGGATACAGTCGCGAAACGGGGGGGGTCTGTTTGGGGTATAGCTGCAAGGGGGTCTGCTCGGGGGGGTACATCCACAAGGGGGACTGCTAGGGATACAGCCACATGGGGGTCTGAGGGTACAGTTGCATGGGGGTCTGAGGGTACAGCTGCATGGGGAACTGCTGCTTTTTGCCTTTTACAGATTGGATTATGTGGAAATTTAGTGCTCATGAAATTAATGCCCATGGGCAGGGTCAGGCACACAGCAAGCTTCCTCCCCCAGCTCTGCCAGTGCCTCTCAAACACCTGCCTTGCAGCCACCGGCTAGCCCAGCCCCAACCCGCAGCCTGTGCTAGCCCAGCCCCGGGATCGCCCCTACCCCAGCTCTGCCAGTGCCCCTCTCTCCCAACCCACAGCCCTCTGCTATTTCAGCCCTGGGCTCCCCCCTCCCCCAGCTCTGCTGGTGCCCCGCATTCCCGACCCACAGCCCCCTGCTGTTCCTGAAAAAAGTGTGCCCGTCGTTAAAGCTGTGTGCGGGCTTTCTGCTGGTACCAGAACGCACAGGCTCATTTTCCATGTGCCATCAGTCTCAGTGCACTGGAGAGCAAAACGCCTGCGGTGTGGTACGTTTGCTGTATGATGAGGTTGGCGGGGCGAAGGTGGCTGGAACAGGGCAGTGTCCCCCAGGCCGGGAGTGGATGGGCCATTTGAGAGGCCCTTGTCCCAGTGGGAAGAATAAAGTGTGGGAGAGGCTCGGCCCATCACTCCCTTCCTTGGGAACCAGACCCTGCCCCATGCCATCTCCTGGACATGGCAACCAGGCAGCCATTGCCTAGGCTGCTCAGTGTCCAGGCCGGCTCCCCCAGCCCTGCTCTCACCGACATTCGCGCCCCACATTGCCGTTCACACGGGTACAGCAGAAGTCTGACAGGGCAGGCTGGTCCCTGTGGTGTGGGCACTGCACGGAACATAACAACAGTCCCTGCCTGGGAGAGCTGGGAGTGAGAGACGGGACTGCCCAGAGCATGTGACCAACAAGCCACTGGAGTACCGAACCCACAGGGAGGTCGCGGCCCCACTGGGAAGACCTCCTTGCTGGCTGGCCCATATTCCCCCACAGAGATGAGCTGATCTCTCTTTGGCTGCCACTGCCTCAGCACCCTCCCCGCCAGCCCTTTGCCAAGGGGGATTGGTGGACATTGTGGCTGCTGAATCATGGCATGCCCAGGCCACTCCTCTTGCTTGGAGCATCACCCACTGCTTGGGTGTTGCTGGGCTGCTGAGCCCCTGCCTGGCAATGGGTAGCCGAACACCAGAGTTATGGCAGGAGATCTGCAGGAGCCTGGCCTGGTGTCAAGGTTCCTTCCCCACTCTGAACTCAAGGTGGAAGTTTCGCCTAAGGCGCAAAATATCCTTGCACCGGCCTGCTCCCAAGTACTATAACCCTTCCCTGGGTAGCCTTGAGAGACTTCTCCACCAATTTCCTGGTGAACACCGATCCAAACCCTTGGATCTTAAAACAAGGAAAAATCAATCAGGTTCTTAAAAAGAAGGCTTTTAATTAAAGAAAGAAAGGTAAAAATCATCTCTGTAAAATCAGGATGGAAAATAACTTTACAGGGTAATCAGATTCAAAGAGCCCAGAGGACCCCCCTCTAGCCTTAGGTTCAAAGTTACAGCAAACAGAGGTAAACCCTCTAGCAAAAGAAACATTTACAAGTTGAGAAAACAAAGATAAAACTAATACGCCTTGCCTGGCTGTTACTTACAAGTTTGAAATATGAGAGACTTGTTTAGAAAGATTTGGAGAGCATGGATTGATGTCTGGTCCCTCTTAGTCCCAAGAGCGAACAACCCCCCCCCCCAAAAAAAAAAAGCCTTCCCCCCCCCCAAGATTTGAAAGTATCTTGTCCCCTTATTGGTCCTTTGGGTCAGGTGTCAGCCAGGTTACCTGAGCTTCTTAACCCTTTACAAGTAAGAGGATTTTGGTGTCTCTGGCCAGGAGGGATTTTATAGTATTGTACACAGGAGGGATGTTACCCTTCCCTTTATAGTTATGATATCTGGCCTGCTGGGGAGGTGGCAGGGGGGCCTGCAGTGCCGATTTGCAGAGGGTGAAATGCACAGCTCTGAGCCCAGATTTAAGCTAAGGGTCCCCTGGGGCTGCGCAGTTCATTGGGTCAGGAGCCATCTCCTTGATTGTAAACAGGCTACACACTCCTCCCGCTGGCCACTGTGCCTGCAGCTGTTCCCAAGCCAGAGCACTGTGCATGCCGGGGGGGGGCAGGAGTGATAGTGAAAGTGCTTGGAGCTCAGTCATGGACCAGGGCCCATTGCACCCGGCGCTGCACACACAAACAGTTGTCAATTATCTTTCTATCTCTTTCTGTCTCTCATCAAGCTTTTGAAACCATGGAAACCACTAGGCTGCTTCACAGATTGCAAGGCCAGAAGGGCCCAGCATGACCTGGAAGGCCGAAGACAGGATGTTGGGTCTCACTGAGCAAACCAGGCCTTTACCCGTAGCAAGCTTCTTCAGAGCCTGAGGCAGCACTGCAGGAGGGCGTGGGGAGCGACCTCTTCTCGGCCCTGTGCACTGTCTGGAGCAAGCCATGGGAACACATGCCCAGCGCGCAGGCTTGGTGTCCATCAGGAACATTGACAAAGTATGGGCCTGTGCCACAATGTGACTGTCATGGAGGTGGGGTTTGCCCTGCTCTCAGAGGATACTTCTGAGCTTGTGCAGGACTGCTCCCTCCTGTGGTCTCCTTGGGCTGGGGATCTGATGGGGGGACCCTGGCCCTTTCTTGAGATTATACACAGAGTTGCTCACTCATTGAATCTTAACTCTAGTATCTTCATAGGTTTTTCCCTCTCTCTGAGCCATGTACGAGTCGAGGGCTGGGAGCTGAAGGCTACAATCTCCTTCACATTCCAGTTTGCCCCATCGGCCCCTCCGCATGCACAGCGTTCCTGTACTCTCACCATCCCTGCGACGGAAAGTGTTCCACACCCCCATCCGGGGGATTGAGAGAACTTCAATTAGGACCTAACACTGTTTCCTTACTGAGATACGAGGCCATAGGACTCTGAAAGGCAGTGCGTAAACTGGCTGACTTTTCCCAAAGCAGATACTGGCCAGGCATGTCTCTCAGCCGCCCCAAAGCCATCCTGAAGCCATTCTAAAGCATTCAAATGGCAGTGCTATCCATTGGTAACGTCACACATTGTTTTACGTATGCCTGGGTATTATTTTTATTTCCAGAACAGCCTTAATCATTCCACTTTGATTTACATCTATACCTCATCAACACCCAGGGGCTGGAGGTTTCTTGTTTCTTTTTGGTTTGGTTTCCTTTGTACTGAATTCTCTTTCCTTTCTGCTTTGTGCTGAGTTAGCACCCAGGCTGTTGTCTGTAGAAGCAATAGAGTCCAGAAGGCTATAAAGAGCACAAGGTCAGGAGAGCGCTGCCTCTGCCATTCTCCTTCTTATTACTGTGCAATTCAAGTCCTTCTTAAGCCATTGCCGGTGGGCATGCTCAGAAAGATGGAGGAGCTACTCACAACAAAATGTTTAACCTGCCAGGATGAAGTTCCTTGGACCATAACCCAGGAGAGCAGAAGGAAACCAAATGGAAAGCTTGTTTCACCGTAGAAAAATCAGCAAGTGTACAAATGTTCTGGTTTTCATTTGTTTGTGTTGTCAGTTTCCTGCCAGTCTCTCATTCATGCTGAGCATGCTCAAAACAACAGTTGGTGTGATCCATTGGAGCTTCCATCCACCTTGGGTAACCGCGAGTGAGTCTCATGTCTAATGTTCTATGCAATGAAATACAAAATTGAAAAAATCCTGTTAATATTTACTACGTTCAATGTTCTGTATAAGGATTTAATTGCAACTGTGCTATTGATACTGGATAGTGATCTTTATATCAAACACCCGTGCGTATAACATTTCAATTAGTGGCATGTTTGACCCATCGAGGGACACTTTGCCAAAGGCCTGTGACTGTCCTGTAGTAGAGCATGGCTTGCTACTTTTCTGCACGCTCTCATCTACATTTAACGCTTGCAGTTCTTTGCTTGGAGGATTTTTTTCTCATGGTTCATCTTCGATGTTGAATGCTAGTAGCAGATTTATGCACTTGTTATTGATGGCGCAGTCCCAATGTGAAGCAGAACATCCTGCAGCTGATGCATCTGAACTCTCTGCAGTGGCTACCAAGGTCCAATACACAGCACCACCAGGGATTCCCTGAGATAGACCTTTGTCCAGCCCTGGCCCATCTCAGAATAGGTAACCGGGCAATGGGGGGCGAGACCAGTAGCCAGCTGGGCAGGGTAGCTGGAACAGCTCTGGAAATTGGTTTTAGAATTTCTGCACTGAAGCCTCCCTGCGCTGCCCTGCTTTGTGAGGCTGAGAGGTCTCATAGTGGTGTCAGCTCTCAGTGCCGCTCCTTCCAGTGCAGTATTACCAGTGACTGAAGAGCCCTGAACAACTACCCCAGGAATCCATGGAGAGAGAACTGAGCATGGCCCAGTGATAGTAAAGCGAAGCAGACTGCCCCGCAGTTGCAGTGCCCTCCCTGCCCATAGCCACCTGGCTGAGCCCTGTGTTTGCACAAGCTAGATGAAGCCTGTAAAGCTCTTTCAGGTGAGAGGGCATTGCAAAGAGATGGGGCCAGAGCCTTCTCTGTGCCCCTGGGCACTGTGAGCCTGTGGGGACTGGGCAGGACCTGGGGGTGCCCACCACAGCACTCACTCTGCAGTGTGCACCAGCTTGGCTATGCCAGATTGGTGAGTGATTGGCCCAGCCAACACCCTCCTTCTTGGATCCCAAAGCACCTCTGGTCAGGGATCTTGGGCTCCACACTCTGCTTAGGGCTTGCTGCACTGTCCTCCCATTCTCTCAGCCAGGGGTACCCGAACCTGCCCAAGCCAGGCTTATGTCAGCAGCCTGCCCAAAGGCCAGCATTAACTGGGACAGAATGAAGCCACCCTCCCCGTTAGTAGAGAGGTGCCACCAACAGAGACTTCAGGTCTCGGTATGCAATGCTCTGTGTTGGAGCTGGAAATGGTTGCCACCATGGGCCATGTTGTCTTGAAGGAGGCACTTCAGCCATCCTTGCAGAACAGCAGGTGCCAAGCGATTCCATGGATGGTTCCAGGTGCAGATGGTTGGAACAAGCACCAGCGTCTGCACTGTTCTGGGTCGGGTACCATGGCCGGGTTGGGATCCTATGCACATACCAAGACTCCCCTGAGGTATGGCCGGAGCTGCTGCACATTGACACTGGGTGACCTGCCAACCCAGGCTCTCTGTGCGGTGCAGAGACCTTCACATCACAGAGGGGAGCCCTCCAGGGCTGTGACACCCGTGCTGCAGCTGGGAGGAACCCCAGGCTCTGCAGGCAGCTGCTGAGATCCAAGCTGGAGGCCGTGGAAAGGAATGGGACCCCCCATTATTGATCCCCATGGGACCCAGGAGGGTGCAGCTGATACCCCATGTCTGAGGTCAGGGAGCATGGAGGGATGTTGCAGACGCTGCATGCTTCTGGGATCATGTGCAGGCTCAGAGTAGTGTTCTGCCTGGGCATGGCCTGGAGGTGGGTCTGCACTAGCTGTGGATCTGTGCAGATCACTGTGGCCTTGTCCACGGGGGGGGGGGGGGGGGGGCATCTTGACAGGTAGCACTGCTGATGGCTGCTCAGTTCACTGCAGCCAACTGCTTGCAGCGCCATAGTCAGTGACTGAGCCCCTGGGTGGTGTCTCGGCACAGAAGCCACATCCTTGTGGCCATGGAGGCTGAGTTCTCCTCTCGCCATGCAGGGCGGAGCGTCACTGTCGCTGGGGGACTGTGAGTCAGTCCCTCCCCAGCTGTGCCAGGAGCACATCCTCTCCCACCTCCTGCTTAGGTGCTGCAGCTCAGAGAAGAGGTAAAACCAGGCCCCCGTCCAGGGTGTGCCAGAGTGAGCAGGGACAGAGCCCTTTGCCTGGCCAGGCTGTCGGAGAGTGCAGAGCAGCAGCCCCCAGGTCAGAGCTTGGCAGGGTCAGCCTGGCCAACGTGGCGCTGCCAACAAGTGTGCGGTCACTGCAGACATGGCCACACTGCAGTTGGCAGGCAAGCAGCTAATCATGGACCCAGCAGAGCTGCTGGGCACTACGCCTGCTGATCTGCACTGGCCACACTTGTGGGCAGCATGGTGCCAGCCCCGCAGGTGATGCAGAACAGAGAAACCTGACTCCCTTAACATCCCGCCTGGCTGGGGCATTGCCAGAGGCTTGCTTGGGGTACTGGTTTGGGTATAAGAGTGAGCTAGTCCTGAACACAGAGCCTCGCGCTTGGGCTCCTGCTGCTCGGCGCCTTCGAAGGGGGCAGGCGTGGCTGTTCTTGCCCCAGGCAGCAGGATGTTCTAGGGCCCGCCAGGATGTTTCCCCCAATGACAAGTGCATAGTCTGCAGATGCTTCTCCAGGGCTCTAGCTGGACTCCTGCACTCCGCTGGTTTGCTCAGCAGTGGCTGCACCAGCCCCCTTCTTTCCTGCCATGTAAATAGTTGTACAGTGTGGAATTTCCAGTGGTACTGAGGAAAAACCCAGCGAGGCCACGGAGCACTTCTCACTGCCCAGCACACAGGCCACACGTCTGTAGTGGGCTCACTGGGCTGACCGCTCTTGCCATCCCCTCCCCGCGCTCACATCCCCGGGGGCTTTCCTTTGCATTGGCTTTTGGAGGGGGGGAGGGGGTGCTGTACAAAGCTCAAACAAAAGAACAAATTGCCAGTTGTAAGTGCAATGACCTTGTGAATGGTGTGTAGTCCTGCTGTGCTCTGTGAGAACGTGTATTTCAGTGTGCCACCTCCTGTATCGTGACTCCCTCCGAGACATTGCCCCTACAAGGTATTTCTGTGAGAACAGAATAAAAGGACTTGATAGAAATCAGAGGGTGCCATGACTTGATCTGTATCGAGCGAGACTACACAGCAAAGTGGGGCTGGAGTGCACTGAGGAGAGCCAGGCAGCCCAGAAGGTGACAGGCACTAGCAACTAGCAGCTGCTGCTGGATTGAGCTGAATGGGCATGTCCAGCAGCACTGGGGTCCCTGGTGAGCAAGTCTGGGTTCAGTCAGGTTTGGTGGGACAATGGCTTTTCCTCCTAGCATAGCTGTGTTCATTGTGGGACAGGTGGGGAGCAGAGTTGCCTGCAGCCCTGAGCTGCTGGATCCAAGCCGCAGTCTATACTACCATGGTAAGTCAACCTACACTACGCAATTCCAGCTACATGAATAACATCCCTTAGGTCGAGTTACCGGGGGGTCTACACCATGGGGGGTAGATGGGAAAAAATCTTACCTTACTCTTCTTACCGGGGGTAGAGTACAGGGGTCAACTGGAGAGCGAACTGCAGTCTTTACTAGACCCGCTAAATCGACCGCCGGTAGATCGATCTCAGAGCGTCGATCCCCACGGTAGTGTAGACCTGTCCCTCATTGGGGGTAGAGTACAGGGGTCCACTTGAGAGCGATCTGCTGTTGATTTGGCGGGTCTTCACGTCTCAGAGCATTGATCCCGCTGTAGTGTAGACATAGCCTGATGAGTCACAGGGGACTCTTGGCTAAAGGGCTGGCTACCTGGCTCGAGGAGACTGGCTGTCATGGAGTCACAGGCTGGGTGCTCTGGAACTGCTCTGAATTAAGTCAGGCAGGACTCTGGGGCAGCATGTCTCCCCTCAAGGGCCACTCTCACCAGAGCAACCGGCTCGCCTTCAGTGCCTTCTGGGTCTGACCTCGGAGCATTCAGCCCTCTGTGAGCTTGTAGCAGGGTGGACACCTGCTCCTGCCTGGAAGGGCCTGAGATAGCCCAGGGAGCAGGCAGCGTGAAGGCTGAGCTGATCGGGGGAAGTGGCTGCAGCTGGGGCCACGCCCCAAACAGACTCAGCTGGCCTGTATAAAGAGGCTGGGAACCAGGAGCTCAGCAGTCTCTATCTGTGTTCAGGGAGAGAAGGGCCTGGCTGCAGGGAGCAGAGACAGGGTACCTGAGTTGGGCTGAGGAGCTCCAGCCTGGATAGCCCCAGGTTGTGGCCTAGTAGGAGGCCAAGGGGTACTGGGGGTTGCAGAGGGCAGCCCAGGGCTAGTCCAAGGCAGCAGGTCCAAACCCCCCTTGCCAGTGATGAGTGGCCTATACTGCAGTCTGCCCCAGGGAGCGGGGGCTAGTTGGTGACTGGCAGTGGCCTAGTGCTGAGGCAAGGTGGGGATAGTGGGTGGGGGTTCCCCAGAGAGGGGAGACCCAGATCTGTGGGGTACTGCCAGGGGGCAGCATCCCAGTAATAGGGGCACCAGGTCCTGGGAGGGACATGGGCCAGAAGTAGGGACAAGGCGGATCACTGGCCTGAAAAGGCGCTCCAGATGCTGGACGAGCTGATTCCCCGAAGCAACCAGTAGGGGGCGCCGCAGGGGTGAGTCCGGACCTCTACAGAGCTCCCCACAGCAAGTCCCCCTGGATGGGCCACCTGGGGAAGCCTCACCCCCCCCCCACAAAGGGTCCCTGCACCCCACTTCACAGTCAGCAGTGACTCTCAGGCAGCATAGTGAAATAGAAGTGTTTATTAGTCGACAAGAACACAGCGTACAGCACAGCTTGTTAGCACATAAAGCAGGAAGTTACAGCAAAGTCCATCTTGGAGGGATCCAGAGCTGTGGGCTGTCCTGCTGTGTCCCAAACCAGGAGACTAACTAGCCTCCAGCAGCTTGTCCTTAGTCCTTTGTCTCTTTTCCAGGCAAAAAGGTCACCTGGTCTCCACCTCGCTCCTTGTTCTAACTTGTCACAGCTGGCTGGCTTCTGGTAGAGGGGCCCTGGCCATCAGTTTCCAGGTTACAAACTGTCCAACCATCATGGCCAGATTAACTCTCCTGTGGGCCCGGGGCTATTAGATTTTGTGGGGCCCCTGTATACAAGCTTTTTCCTGGGAGGGAGTTTGGTGCAGGGGATTGGGGTGCAGGAGGGAGTGCAGGGTCTGGGAGGGAGTTTGGGTGCAGGAGAGGATTCTGACCTGGGGCAGGGGATTGGGGTGCAGGAGGGGGTGCAATGGGAACCAATGGGAGCTGTAGGGACTGTGCTGGGGGTAGGGGCAGTGTGCGGACCCCCCCCCCCCCCGAAGCCACAGAGACATGCCAGCAGCTGGCTGTTTCTGGGAGAGGCATGGGGCCACAACATGCAGGCAGCCTGCCTGAGCGCCCCTTTGATCGCTACCTGTGATTTATTTTTCTGGGCCCCCCCTTGAGCCAGGGCCCTGGGCTGCAGACCCTAAAGCCTCTGCTTTTATCAGGCCCTGCCAACCATTATCTGTGTGCAGGCAACTAGTGGCAGCCACACCTGCCCACTAGAGTCTCAGTAAAAATCACACATCCTTGTCTCACCACCTAGGTATTTGTGTAACACGGGAAACTGTGGCACACACAGTATTCATGCAAAACATTAAGAAAAAACCCTCCCACTTTGTCACATCTCTTCCCCCTTTGAGACTGAACTGAGCAGGGTCAGTTTAGCCAGTGACCTGGGGAACTTCAGGCCCCGTCTCTTCATGACAAAGCATTGGCTATAACATTGGCACTGCCACTCACATGGACCACCTCCATCTCATACTCTTGGAGGACCACACTCCACCTCAGGAGTTTGGCGTTGCCCCCTTTCATCTGGTGCAGCCACAGCAGGGGCAAGTGGTCAGTGTACCAGTGAAGTGCCACCCAAATAGATACGTCTGCAGCTTTTTAAGAGCCCACACCAGAGCCAGGCATTCCTTCTCTATGACCACATAGCTCTGCTCCAGGAGCAGCAGCTTCCTGCTCAGGTACATGATGGGGTGTCTCTCCCCCTTCGCATCAGCACCGCACCCAGCGCGGTGTCTGAGGCATCAGTGAACACCATGAAGGGTTTGTCAAAGACTGGGTTTACCAGAACTGTGCACTTGACTAGAGCCTCCTTCAGAGCACAGAGAGCCCTCTGGCACTGCTTGGTCCAGACCACTTTATCTGGCTTGCCCTTCTTACATAGCTCAGTGATGGGGGCATCTAGGGAACTAATGTGGGGGTACAAACCCACCATCCCTGTTAAGATCTGGACCTGTTTCTTAGTCTTGGGAGTGGGCCAGTCTCTGAGCACCTCCACCTTGGCCGACTCTGGCTTTAGGCAGCTGTGCCTCCACCTTGTGGCCCAGGTATGACACTTCTGCCAGCCCCCCCCCCCCCCCCCCGTTACACTTTTCAGCTTTAATAGTCAGTCCTGCATCCCAGAGGCGACCCAGCATCCTCTTCACCTGGGACACATGATCCTCCCATGTCTGGATAAAGACACAGATATCATCAATATACACTAGGGCAAAGAAAGTCCTCCATCCCCCTCAGTAACTTGTTCACCAGGTGCTGGGAAGTGGCAGGTGCCCTCTTGAGGCTGAAAGGCAGGACCAAGAACTCATAGAGCCTCAGAGGGGTGATAAAAGCAGATTTCAATCTGGCTCCAAAGGCACCTGCTAGTAACCCTTGGTGAGATCCATAGGTACCAAGCTCCCTGCAACTTGTCTAGGAGCTCATCAGGCCTAGGCATGGGTTAGGCATTGAACACGGTGATGGAATTGAGCTTCCACACAGAACCGGATCAACCCATCCTTCTTGGGGCCCAGCACCAAGGGCAAGGCCCAGGGGCTGAAGGATGGCTGGATCACCCCTAAAGCCAGCATGTCTCTGACCTCTCTTGACAGGTCCTGGGTTTTCCCAGTGACTCTGAACGGGGAACACCTGATGGGAAGATTGGCTCCCATCTCCACACAGTGGGACAGCTAAGTTAGTGAGCCCAGGCCGGTTGGAAAACAGCTGCTGGTACGAATGCAGCCCCTCTCTGATCTCTGCCTGCAAGGCAGGGAATAGCTGCTCAAAGAGGGGAATTGATTCCAGAGGGAGGTTGGCCTCTGTCACAGGGAAGAGCTCCACTAGGTGATCTTCCCTCTTCTTCTCCCACTGGCCACACACTATCGGCACCAATTTTTCCCTGTCACAGTACGGCTTCATCATGTTGACCTGGTACCCTCGGTGGCTGAGAGCCCAGTTGTACAGTTCCACATAGTTCACCCCAAAGGGCCCATCCCAGGCAGCTTGTAGCTTATTCTTTCACATTGGGATGAGAGCACTGGGATGAGAACAATCACTTGGTCCCCAGTGGCATAGGAGCGGGCCTGTGCTGAGTGGTCATATCAGACCTTCTGCTTCCCTTGGGCCCTGGTTAGGTTCTCCCTGGCCAGACCCATGAGCTCAGTGAGCTTTTCCCGGAAAGTTAGTATGTACACCACCACTGATTCCCCATTGGGAGAGGCCTTCCCCTCCCATTCATCCCTCACCAAGTCCAGGAGTCCCCTCACATAGCAACTCGAAAGGGGAGGACTCCGTAGATTCCTGGGGCACTTCTTGGTATGCAAACAGCAGGTGGGGTAAATACTTGTCCCAGTCCTGCATATGCTGGTCCATAAGTCTTCAGCATCATCTTTGTTAGGGGGCTTATTCCTTCACCCTCTCACTTCCCTGGTCCTTCTCGCATGAACAGAGAGCAACAATATCCAAAGTCCAAAGGCACAAACAATTCGATGTTTATTGGGGTGAACTTCCAGCAAGCATGATTCCAGTTTCCTTCCTCAGTGTCCCCCTTCTCAGCTCTGACACCACAGAGCCTTACCTATTCCCATTCCTCCCTTAGCAAAACATGATTCCAGTTTCCCCACCCCCATTCCCTGTTCCCATTCCCCCTTAGCAAAACATGATTCCAATTTCCCCACCCCCATTCCCTGTTCCCATTCCCCCCTTACTTCCTGATTGACTGCAGACTATGTAGTAAAACTTGAGTTCTGCTTAGCTATACCTTAACCAATCATTTTACTGAAATTTAACTAACCAATCCTAACATACTGTAACATGGTTATTTAACCAATTATATTCCACCACCTTAATTGGTTTACACCCAACAAAATTAATTATACAGCAGACAGAAACAATCACAGAACCAGACAGAGACCATGCAAATAAACATACAAAACAATACAGAAGTGAGGATTTCACAACTACATTTATACAGACATAAGGGTTTTCCAGCTGTGTCTATTGATAAGATTCCTAACAGCCCAATAGCACCTTATTTCCATGTGACTAGTTTGGAATGTGAGGATGTGACCGTTCACTTCTCAGCCCATGGCTGCCTTTGCTACTTAGCCAAAGGCCTTACTTAGCCTAAGAACAGAGCCTCAGACTGTCCCTTACACATACAGAGAGTGATTTTGATTCTCTCTTTTATACTTCTATAACTAGCTAAGTGATAAGAATATACCTAAATTCTTAAAGACAAGCCTGAATATCTATATCCTAACAATCTTCAGGGTCCCATTAAACCTCTCCACCAGCCAGTTAGACTGAGGGTGATATGCAGAGGCCTAGGTGTGCCGGACCCCACATTTCTCCCACAAGCACTGCAGCGGCGCTGACATGAAATTGGGCCCCTAGTCTGTAAGGACCTCCCACAGGAACCCCACTCAGCTGAAGATGGTCAGCAACTCTTCTGCTATGGTGTCTGCCTTGGTGGAGGACAGAGCCATCGCCTCAGGGTAGTAGGTGGTGAACTCCACCACCACCAGAATGTATTTCTTCCCTGCCTGGGGTGCCTTGTTGAGGGACTCCACTATGTCCACAGCCACCTTCTGAAAAGCTTCCTCCATGATGGGCAGGGGCCTCAAAGCTCCCCCTGAGCTCAGCTTTGCCCCTGCTGTCCCAATGAGGGCAGGCAGCGAGCCCGCTGCTCTGGTCACAGCATCAGAGCCAGTGTGAGCCACCTTCCCCGTGTACGGGGGTGGGGGGTGGGGAGCATCTCTCTATCCCACTCAGCTCCAGGGCTCTGGTTACAGACAGGCAGGGCACCTGAGCTTAGCAGCTCCTCCTCCCTGCCAGCCAGGTCATTTGCATTTACACTGACAGCTTCAGTCCCAGCAGATTTATTCTCTGGATTCAAATTTGAATCCTTGGCTGTTACAGGAGCAGGGCCTGGATCCTGTCCCAGAGAAACACAGTCATCGTCCAACAGGACGTCAAAGCTGATATCTTGGATATCTACCAGCCAGCCCGACCCCTCCTGTCTGCACAGGGATCTGGGCCATAGGCAGGGTGAGTGGTTTCATTCCTGGGACCTTCACCCAGGTCACACAGCCCTGTAGCACTCAGGGCCTGACAAGGGGTTTCTTTCTCCCAGAATCTCGCCACTCCAGGAATGTCTCCACATTGACAACCACCTTCCCCTCCCACTGGGTGTCCGAGGGGCCTGAGGCCAGGAGAGTACATGCTGACATATATGCTGGGGCTGGGAGTGGAAGCCTGTCTGCTGATGGCGTCTATTGACTTGGGACCCAGTAAGGCAGCCAAATGCCAGAGCTTTTCCATGGGGTCAACTGTTGTGTATTTGGTTGTCGTGGTAATAGAATCTTGTGTTGCTATGGCAACTGAGTTAGATTATTAGGAAATAGCCCAGCCTGTTTTGGCTGGCTGTTGGTTAGTTCTGTGTGTAGCAATAAATGGCTGCTCCAAGGTTTACAGCTCTCTGTGTCTCCAGTGATTTCTTCCTAAAACTGTTGCCCCCCAAGGATATAACAATGTGGCGACGAGGATGGGATTTCTGTGCTGCCCCAGCAATAGAAGGAAGTAGAAGTTAAGGTACAAAAAAACAAAACAAAACAAACCTTGTTTGCTGCTGGAAGGGGGTGAGAACTGGCTTGTTTGCACTGACTGTGCAAACTGAAACTAAAATCATGGTTACACTTACAGGGCCACTGGAAGCATTTTGAGCTTTTTGTTATTGCAAATGACATTACAGAAGAGAAGAAGGTGCCAATAGTGTTGGGGCTAAGACCTACTCCCTGCTACGCAGCTTACTACACCCTGTTAAGCCAGAGACTAAATCTTACAGTGACATTGTGGAAATCCTGGGGTCCCATTTTTCTCCAAAACCACTGGTAATTGCTGAAAGATATAGGTTCCACAAAAGAGACCAGAAAGAAGACGAAACAGTTGTACAATTTGTAGCAACTTTGAGAAAGCTTGCAGAACACTGTGAATTTAAGGAGATGTTAAATGATGCCCTATGTGACAGGTTAGTGTGTGGCCTGCACAGTGAAGCTATACAGAAGCGCCTATTGACAGAGGCTCAGTTTACCTTACAGAAGGCCATTGATATTACTGTCTCCATGGAACTGGCTACAAAGGAGGCACAATCCATCCGTGCATCCCCTAGGGTGTATAAGGTGTCACAAGAACCTACCCAGAAAACTGGGGGGAGTCAGGAATGTTACCACTGTAGTAAGCCGGGTCACCCTGCATCAGAATACTGGTGTAAGGACCTGTTGTGTCGACACTGTGGCAAAAAGGGACACATTGCGTGTGCCTGTAAACAAAAGAAAAAGAGGCCTGTGGTCTGGCCGACCAAAAAGGGAAATCTGCATACCCTAGAGCAGACCCAGGATGACCAAGGAGACACCTCATCACAAGAAGAAGAGCCACTCCATGTTTTGTCTTTGGCAGTGGGCTCACATGAATACTGGGTAACCCTGTTGTTGGACGGCAAACCTATATGCATGGAACTGGACACCGGTGCAGCCATTTCGCTGGTCTCAGACACTGTGTATAAAGAAAAGCTACAGCATCTTCCGCTTAAAGCAACAAAAACAGTTCTGAAGACATATACGGGAGAAGCTGTGCCCATGTTGGGCACCACTGATGTTAAGGTGGAGCTCAATGGACAGGCTGCTAAATTGCCACTGTTTGTGGTGAGAGGTAATTACCCAGTCTTAATGGGTAGGTCTTGGCTTAGGAAGATCCAGCTGAATTGGGTAGAAGTGCACCGAGTGACTAAAGAAGAAACCAGTCTGACCACTATACTAAGGAAACATGCTGCTGTTTTTGGAGAGGATCTGGGAAGTATGAAGGGAATCACTGTGACATTGAACATTAAACCTGACAGTCAACCAAAATATCTGAAAGCCAGAACTGTGCCATATGCCCTCAGGCCGAAGGTTGAAGCGGACTTGGAACGCCTGGTCACAAATGGAGTCCTAATACCAATTACCCATAGCCCATGGGCAACTCCTATTGTTCCAATAATGAAGAAAGATGGCTCCCTCCGGATTTCCGGTGATTTTAAAGTCACTGTCAATCCAGTGTTGTGTGCAGCGCAATACCCGCTTCCCCACATCGACGACCTCTTTGCAGGCCTGGCTGGGGGACAAAAGTTCAGTAAGATTGATCTGAGTCAAGCATATTTACAGATGCACGTTGATGAAAAGTCCCAAGAGCTGTTGACTATTGTTACGCATAAGGGGCTTTATTGATACTGTCGCCTACCCTTCGGAATAACATCTGCTTCCGCCCTGTTCCAGAGGGCTATGGACCAGATCTTGTGTGGCTTGACAGGAGTCCAGTGCTATCTGGACGACATCCTGGTCACTGGAAGAAATGAGGAGGATCACCTAAAGAATTTAGAGGCTACCCTACAAAGACTGGAAGAGTATGGACTGCGAGTCCGCAAAGACAAGTGCGAATTCTTCCAGCCGTCTGTTGAATATTTGGGACACATCATTGATGCTACAGGTCTTCGTAAGGCCCCTGCCAAAGATAAGGCTATTGTGGAGGCTCCCCCGCCTCGAAATGTTAGCCAGCTTCGCTCGTTTCTAGGACTATTGAACTATTATGGAAAGTTCATCTCACAGTTAGCCACACTGCTAAAACCACTTCACGAACAACTTGGGCAGAACAAGGCCTGGAAGTGGACTGAAGCCTGTGATATTGCATTTAACAAAGCTAAGGATGCATTGCTAAATTCTGAAGTTCTAACGCAC
The DNA here is from genome assembly GCF_028017835.1 of Emys orbicularis. Classification (NCBI taxonomy): domain Eukaryota; kingdom Metazoa; phylum Chordata; order Testudines; family Emydidae; genus Emys; species Emys orbicularis. The sequence goes on along the minus strand of NC_088689.1, from coordinate 79,677,130 downwards.
TTTGATCAATCCTTACCCCTACAGTTGGCCTGCGATGCGTCCCCTTATGGAGTGGGAGCAGTCGTGTCACACATTATGCCTTCTGGAGAAGAGAGACCTATTGCTTTTGCTTCACGCACTCTAAGCAAAGCAGAAACTAACTATGCCCAAATCGAACATGCGGCATTGGGAATCATTTTCGAAATTCAGAAGTTTCATCAGTACCTGTTCGGACGGAAGTTTACTCTTCTCACAGACCATCGACCTCAGACTTCAATTTTTGGACCCCACACTGGCATTCCTCCATTAGCCGCTAATCGTATGCAACGGTGGGCATTGTTGCTTTCCACGCACACATATGAAATCAAATATCGAAAATCCACTCTGCACGGCAAGGCGGATGGTCTCTCAAGGCTGCCTTTGCCAGTCAACTGTCAAGATATTGCCCAAAAGGAAATCTTTTACTTTGAACAGGTAGAGAATACACCCATCACCGCTATTCAGGTAAAGAAGGCAACTCGAGTTGATCCAGTATTGTCCCAGGTTAGGGACCTGGTGATGCATGGAACATCTTGACGAACGACCTCTCTGGTCTCGCCCGATCTTGTTACCTACACGTCCAGGAGGACGGAGTTATCAATCCAATCTGGTTGGTTGTTGTGGGGGAGACATGTCCTTATCCCACCACCACTGAGATCACAGATGTTAGAACACTGTGGAATAGTGCGCATGAAGGAAATTGCACGAAGCTATTTTTGGTGGCCTGGATTGGACAGTGCTATTGAAGAGAAGGCAAGAGCTTGTATGTCATGTCAGGGTGTGAGGAATGCACCCCAGTGGGCACCCCTACATCCATGGGACTGGCCTGAAAACCCGTGGCAATGTATTCACGTTAACTTTGCTGGCCCCCTTGAAGGAAGCATGTTCTTGATGGTGATAGATGCCCATTCTAAGTGGCCAGAAGTCTCTATAATGCAGTCCACTACTGCAGAGAGTACTATCCAAAAACTTCGAGGACTCTTTAGTCATTTTGGTCTGCCAGAACAACTTGTGAGTGACAACGGACCGCAGTTTGTCTCTCAGGAGTTTCAAAAGTTTATGAAGGCGAATGGGATACACCACATCACTTCAGCACCATATCATCCATCCACCAATGGATTAGCTGAAAGATTTGTGCAGACAATGAAACAAGCTTTGAAATCGGCAAGGGGACAATTATCCATTCAAAAGCGTCTGGACACCTTCTTACTATCCTACAGAAACACACCTCATTCTACGACCAAGGCATCCCCGGCCTTTCTAATGATGGGATGACAACTGCGCACTTGCTTTGATCTGCTGAAACCTTCTGAACCCCGACAAATTGTGCAACGTCAGCAGCAAGATCAAGTCATCAGGCATGCACCCAGAGCAAAAGACCGAACCTTTGGCTTGGAATTATACTTCTGGAGCTAAATGGGTCCCTGCCACTGTCATCACTCAGACAGGACCTGTTTCCTACACAGTCCGGACTGCAGAGGATCTCACCTGGCAGCGACATATAGATCAGCTGCTGCCAGGTCATACCAGTCCTCAGGACACATTTTTAGTTGAGTTGCCAGACTTCACCACCTCTGGCGAGACACAGAATCAAGAGTCACCTGTTCCTGACTTTTCCCCTCCGTTACTGCCAGCGGCAGAAATACCACTCTGCCCAGCACGAGCTGATACCCCATCCTCACCCATTCGCCCTACGAACCCTGAACCCATTGTCAGGCCCGCGCCCAAGACACTTTCAGGTGCAACAACACCAGAAGTCTGCCGTAATCCACCTAGAGACAGAAGGCCTCCTCGTCGGCTGGATCTTTAGCTAGGGCGAACCCATGGTTACGGGGCAAAATAATCCCCAGGGTTTAGCCGGGAATGGAGGCAGTCTACCCTCCTTCTCTAGTTTAGTGTTTGTTTTATTTAGGGGACATTCTTATTAAGGGGGGAGGAATATGTTGTGTATTTGGTTGTCGTGGTAATAGAATCTTGTGTTGCTATGGCAACTGAGTTAGATTATTAGGGGATAGCCCAGCCTGTTTTGGCTGGCTGTTGGTTAGTTCTGTGTGTAGCAATAAATGGCTGCTCCAAGGTTTACAGCTCTCTGTGTCTCCAGTGATTTCTTCCTAAAACTGTTGCCCCCAAGGATATAACATCAACCTGGTTCAAATTACAAGCCCTTCCAAAGGCAGTGAGGTAGGCATCTATATCCCCCCTCCTAAAACTGGGACAGCAATTTAGTAGCTAGGTTCCCTGAAGAATTGGCAACCCAGGGTCTATCCCTACTTACCACTGGGAAAGGCCCTCTGCCTCTCGTCTTCACCATTGCCAGTTCCTGCTGCCATGGGCTCACCTGCTGGTCTTCCTTGTGCTTTCGCTGTTTCTCATGGGCCTCTCATTCCTTCTCACAGTCCTCAAGCTCTTTCAGTCTCAGCTCCAATTCCATCTGTTTCAGATCCACCAACGGGAACTCAGTGAAGACCTCCTGCTGGCTGGGGATGCAGGGCTTAGGGACACCCGCTGCTGCTCCAGCTGCTCCCAGACTCTCTTGTAGCTCCATTTGGGTCAGGAACCTGCTCCATAGAGCAATTCTCCTCCTCCAGCTGCACAACCAGCTGTGCCTTTGTGAATTTTCCAATGCACAGCCCTCTCTCTGCACAGCTCTACAATGCCCTTCTTAAGGAGATGGTTATAGGCCATTTTCCACTGTTCCCGGTAAGTCCCTGTTTTACTGCTACAAGTCACTTACTGCAGGATGCGCCTCGTGCCCTCAACAGTCACATCTATGGGGTTGTATTCTTCCGATCGCTGCCACTAGCTGTCCCGGAGTCACAAATTCGGTGCTCTGAAACTGCTCTGAAAGAAGTCAGTCAGGAATCTAGTGCTGTGTGTCTCCCCTCAGGGAATGCTGTCACCCAGGAAAGAAGCCTGCTTGGCTTCAACGCTTCCTGGATCTGACCTTGGAGCGCTCAGGACCCCTGTTCCATTTCATGAGCTCCCTCAGTGAGTCCACCTGGATGGAACACCTTGAGAAGCCTCTGGGTCTCTGCATCCCAACTTTGCAATCAGCCGTGACTCTCAGCCAGCATAGTGAAATAGAAGCATTTATTAATTGCTAGGAACATGGCATAGAACAGATCTTGTTAACACACAAAGCAGGAAGTTACAGCAAAGTCCATGTGGGGGGGAGGGGGCTCTTGCACTGAGTCCCAAACCAGGAGACTGACTAGCCTCCTGTAATCCAGCCTCAGACCCGCCCGTTGCTCTCCTCCATCATTTGTCTCTTTTCCCAGACAAAAAGGTCACCTGGTCTCCACCTTGCACCTTATTCCAACTTGCTGCTCCTGTTAGAGTGGCCCTGGCCATCAGTTACCAGGCTGCAAAAGTGTCCAACCACTATCTGTATTAATGCAAAACATTAAGACAAAACCTCTTACTTTGTCACATTGGCCCACAGCGTGACTGTGCTGAAAGCAGCAGGGGGCTGCGGCACCCACATCTAATGTGGGTGTGGTTCTGCAAGCTGCAGTTCACACCTACAACTCCAGTGCAGAAGGAAGGGGCAAGGCCAGAGCCAATGGGGGCAGCATGCCGATTCTTCTGCCCCTAATTGCGTGTCACAAGGCCCAGTGGTCCCCAGCCTCACTCTCACCTGCCCGGACCAGGGGCCCATCCCTGTCACACTGTCACAGGCGTACTGGCTGTCATGGAGTCACCGGGCCAATGTTCTGGAACTACTCCATACGAAGCCAGCCAGGCCTCTGGGGGAGCCTCCTCTCTCTGAGCACATGGTCACGAAGGCAAGAAGCTTACACAGCTTCGACCTTCCTGGATCTGACCTTGGAGCATTCAGCATCTCCTTCCAGAAGGCCCTGCACCCCAACTCTGCAGTCAGCAGTGATTCTCAGCCAGCTGGTAAAACAGAAAATTTATTAGTTGACATGAACGCAGTGTCGAACAGAGCTTGCTAGAAGAGAAATCAGTGACTTTCAGCCAAGTCCATCAGATGCCCTGGACTCCCCATCTTCCAGTCTCCCCAAGCAGACTGCCCAGCTTCCAGCAACCTGACCTCAGACACCCCTGTTGCTCCTCCTCCTGGTCTTTGTCTCACTTCCCGGGCAAAGAGTCACCTGGTCGCATCCCCCTCCTGGGTCTCAGGTTACAAAGGGCACCAGTCTTAGCATACGTGCAGGCAGCTGGAGAAGCCTCACCTGCCTCCAAGGGCCTCAGCCAAAGTCACACACCCCTATTCCAACCACCTAGGAATTGGTGCAGCACCCAAGGAAACTGAGGCACACACAGTATTCATGCAAAACAGTAAAACTCATATAGGTTCAACAGTAAGACTCACATAAAACGTAAAGAGGGAAAATCCCCACTTTGTCACACTGGCCTTATTGCCAGGCTTCCTGATGTACTGCTCCATGCTCCCTGGGTGCCTCCTGCAACTTTGACATGAGCGTCCCATGTCTGGTCCCTGGCATGGCTGGGGCGGCCACAGACTGCACTGCTAGGGATTGTTGGCTGTCCCTTCTCCCCACTCACTGCTGGGAGCAGACAGCTCCATTCAGCTCCTCAGGCATCTCACAGGATTGCAGTGATGGCACAATGCAACTCTCACCTAGTAATGATCCAAAGGGCTGAAACACCCACCCACGCTGCCCCAAAGGAGCAGAACTTTCCTCTGCACCAGAGTGCTCTCCCATTGTGCCCGCTTCCAGTGTCCCCCACACACTGACCCCCAGGCAGGGCTAGCACCACGTCACACACCCTGCTCCCCCCACACTGACCCCCGGGCAGGGCTAGCACCACATCCCCCGCCCTGCTTCCTCCACATCAACCCCAGGCAGGGCTAGTGCCACGTCCCCCTGTGACATTCTATACCTTGGGGAGCATATTGTAACCCACATATTCCTCATTTTCATATAATGCTCTTACATGTAAAGCATGCATTGTATGGTATCAGGGGAAAGGTTATGATCTGCTGAAAGTCATTTCTCTATCCATACGCATTAATGATATACATATATGAAGTTATGAGCATTGTGTTGTATGGTTGTCGCTAAAACATGCTGTAAATTGGGGAGTCAGCCAGATATTCGTTCCCCAGAGGCAACAGCAAGGAAAGTAACCAACACCCAGGTGGAGTTTCAAACAACCCATCAACAACCAGCAAGGGAGCTACAATTCAATGACTCACCTGCATGAGGCCACACCAGGGGAATTGTTCAACCTTGGCTGGGGACTCAGCAATGACCCCAGACATGCCTGGACTTGTGTTCTACAAGCACATGGACTGAGGGTCTAAAACAGACACAGAGGCCATGCGCTGGGTCTTTCTCCTGCTCCCACCCACACTGCAAGCAACTAAGGGCTTGTCTACACTGGCACTTTATAGCGTTGCAACTTTCTCGCTCAGGAGTGTGAAAAAACACCCCCGGACTGCTGCAAGTTTCAGCGCTGTAAAGTGCCAGTGTAGACAGTGCACCAGTGCTGGGAGCCACGCTCCCATCACTAGTACCTATTCCCCTCACAGAGGTGGTTTAACGTTGCCAGTGAAGACATGCCCTATGACACTGAGAAGAAGACAAGATTCCAACAGAGGATATTGGCTCAGGTTTAAGGAACAAACCTGTAAATTAAGGACTGCAATATCCAATGGGATGAGAAAAAAATGCTTAATCTAGTTGCTGCCCAGTCTAATAGGGTTGAGAGTTTAGACTGTGTGTTTGTTTTATTTCTTTTGGTAACTAACTCTGACTTTTTGCCTAGCACTTAATATCACTTAAAATCTACCTTTTGTAGTCAATAAATTTGTTTGTTTATCTTTACCTGTAAGTTTGTATGACATATGAGGAAAATCTGCTCAGGTTTTGGAAAGACTGATGTATATCCACTTTCCCATCTTGCACAATGCAAGACGGTATATTCCTGAGGTACAGTGCTAGGAGCTGGGGGGATTTGGCTCTGGTGTCTTTCTCTGTGTGATTCATGAGTGGCTCTGGGAGCATTCATGCAATATAGCTGGGTATGGGGGTCCACATGCTGTTGTGCTGAGTGATCACAACTCTTGGAGGGGTTTCCTGCTGGTCACTAGCAAGGCATTGTGAGAGACAACTCAGGCTGGAGAGAGTTAAGGGTGCACAGCAGTCCCACGGTCCCAGGCTGCACCCCAGGAGGCATCCCGTCACACACCCCCACTGATCCCCCCCACACCGACACCTTGGCAGGGCTAGCACCACATCCCCCGCCCTGCTCCCCCCACACCAACGGCCGGGCAGAGCTAGTGCCATCTCACCCGACCTCAGGTCCCAGCTACACCTGCTCCGACCGCACTGAGCCATGCCCTGGGGCACTTTGGCTGCAGCAGCTCAATACAGGGTGCTGGTGGGCAACTACCTCTGCGCTGCTGAGAAACTGTAAATTCCTCTGCTGTGTGGCTGCAGGGGCCTTGCTACTGCCCTGTGAGCTCTTTTGGCTGGTGGTGGGTTACAAATCACTGTAGTGCTGTGATACTGAACTGTTATTGTCATTATCGTATGAGCACAGGGCAGCAGATCTGCACTTAGGCTGCCCCAGTGTGAGGTCACCCTAAACTCAATCTCACTTGCTAAGCAGGTGTGGGGATGCCAAGTCCCAGTAGAGCTAAGAGGGGGGTGGGGCAGGGTGGCTAGCTGGGTGTATGGTGTTTGCCTGGAAAGTCCTCGATCCCTTTTGACTTTCCCTTTTCCAGTGTTTAAAGGCAGAGTCGGTTCAGCTCAGGTGAGCGTCACTGTGTCTGTTCCATGATGTCTGGAACTCAGTCACTAAAGGCTTTGCCTTAGCACTGGTGCAGGGCCAGTGGTGCGAGGAAAGACAAGCCATTGGCTGCCTGGCCATGAGGTTCCCTGTTCCCCACTGAACTCACTAAAAACCAGGGTTTAGCCGTGGAACCTCAGAACGTGGCCTCGCAGAAGTACTGGTGAGCATCCGACAGTGGCAGCAGTGTCAAGCAGCCAGTTACAGAGGCACACAGCGACCACAGAGACATTGCTAGACATCCCCCACATGATTTGTAAAGGTTCCTTCTACACAACCAAGCAGTGAGCATATGCATGCTGTTAAGCTTAATGGCAAAGTGCTCAAACGTTGGAGGGATACTGTGGTCTGGAGGGACCTGATCCATGAGAAGGATTTGACCAGGAAAAATGGCAGAATTAGAATTGGTGGGAGGTTACAAAGTCCTTGCACCTTTAGCTAAGGTACATATGGAAACTGGTGATTTGCAGGCTGAACTGACTGTTGCAGCAGTGGCACACAATTTTGCGCCGTTTCTACTGGGGAATGATTTTTTTGATGTGGCAGAATCTGTCCCAGGGTTTGTTAGCAACAAGAAGTAATCTTGTGCTGAAAGCCCCTGATGGGAGGGTGAAGTCACAGGTGCTGCTGGGGAAATAGGAGTGTGTCACTTTAATTCCTCTGTAGCAGTGGAGAACGCAGCTTTGGGGGCAGGGATGGTCATAGAATCATAGAATCATAGAATATCAGGGTTGGAAGGGACCTCAGGAGGTCATCTAGTCCAACCCCCTGCTCAAAGCAGGACCAATTCCCAACTAAATCATCCCAGCCAGGGCTTTGTCAAGCCGGGCCTTAAAAACCTCCAAAGAAGGAGACTCCACCACCTCCCTAGGTAACGCATTCCAGTGCTTCACCACACTCCTAGTGAAAAAGTTTTTCCTAATATCCAACCTAGACCTCCCCCACTGCAACTTGAGACCATTGCTCCTTGTTCTGTCATCTGCCACCACTGAGAACATAACCACTTCCTGTAGCCCTGGGGCTTCAGGCAGGTCCCTGCAGGAGGGGGTGGATAGAACCAGCTCCTATCCTGTGATCATCTCCCTGGGGGAGGGGGATGTTCCACCTTGTAATGGGGAGACTGCCCCAGCTGCTGACTGCCAGGAAGTTGCAGTTCAGCAGGGGACAGGTCCTGCCCTAGGGTGCACCAAAACATGTATCCTGGAGATGGAAGTTGGGGTCCTGATGACTGATGTGATGGGAACAGACCCCAAGGGCTCTGTAGCTGAAAGCAAGCCCAACCTCAGTGAAAGGGGGGGATTTTGCTGGACAGTGAAGGGTCTGTCATAGCTGGTAGCTGTGAGCCCACAACTAGATCAGGGTCACATTCCCTTTTGGGGGACACAGGAGAGTCTGCCTCAGAGGGGAGCCCAGAGAGGGAAGTGCAAACGGAAGGTGACGGGGGACAGGTGGGTCTGCCCACCTTTTGTGGGAAGACTTTTCCCCAGGACGAGAGTGAAGGATCTGCATCTGAAATTCCAGACCCCTCACCTGTGGATCAGGGTTTAAGGAAAGACTGAGGGTCAAATCTCCTGGAGGGAAGGAGCAGACCTTTTGGGAACAGAGAAGGCGGTGACCGAGGGGATCTTACCAATCCAAAGCACTCCATTGAGAAATGTTGTCCTGCTACCCTTGTAAAAGATAATACTGTGATGGTTTGGGTCACAGAAACCCCCTTGGGACTGTCACCTGATGTGCTGAGACTACCTCTAAGCCTGTTTTCCCTGCCAGCTTGGGACTCCAGTACCCTGTCTCATTCAGCCAGAAACACTAGCCTGCTACAAACACAGACCCAGGTATGAACCACGTCCCCCACAAGCTGCAGACTTAACTGAAAACAGCTTATGAAGTGCTCCTGTCTATAGAGTATATCAGATTTATTTGGGGTTTGGATAGCTAGGTTTGGATAGCTTGGTTTGCTAGCACCCAGACCCAATGGGATCCAAACCCCAAATAAATCTGATATACTCTATATAAAGCTTATACAGGGTAAACTCATAAATTGTTAGCCCTCTATAACACTGATAGCGAGATATGCACAGCTGTTTGCTCCCCTAGGTATTAATTATTTGCTCTGGGTTAATTAATAAGCAAAAAGTGATTTTATTAAGTATAAAAAGTAGGATTTAAGTGTTTCCAAGTAATAGACAGAACAAAGTAAATTACCAAGCGAAATAAAAAAAAACATGCAAGTCTAAGCCTACTACAGTAGGAAACTAAATGCAGGTAAATCTCACCCTCAGAGATGTTCCAATAAGCTTCGACAGACTAGACTCTGTCCTAGTCTGGGTCCAGCAATCACTCACACCTCGGTAGTTTACTGTCCTTTGTTTCAGTTACAGGCATCTCTTTGGGGTGGAGATGCTATCTTCTGAGCCAGCTGAAGACAAAATGGAGGGCTTTCCAGGGCCTTTTATATTCTGTCTCTTATGGGCGGAAACCCCTTTGTTCTCCTGTGCAAAATAACAGCAACAAGATGGAGTCTGTAGCCACCTGGGCAAGTCACATGTCTATGAATGATTCAGCTCTTTGCAGGCCAATGCCATTGTTTACATGTTAGTTTGAACGTTCCCAGGAAAGCTCAGATGTGGATTGGCATCTCCCAAAGTCCATTGTCAGTTAAGTGTTTCTTGGTTGGGCACTTACTGAGGATAGTCCTTTCTCAAGAAGCTGACCAAATGCTTCATTGAGGCTACTTAGAATCAAACAAGTACATAGCCAATATTCCTAACTTCAAATACAAAAATGATACACACATACAGAGAGCATTATCATAACCACCAAACTACAACCTTTCCATAGACACCACACTTGGTCTCCTCTGTACAAGAATTGGTGCAACCATAGGACCCTGGTTGCAACAATGATCTATACAGTCACAGTTTATGTCAATAACGTCACAAACACTGTCTCTTCAAGGCTGGAGGAAGAAAAAATTTGCATTTGGGAAACTTCACAAGGGATTGGGGCCCAACACAAAGAGATTCCAGAGGGAGCGGCCAAGGGCAGGCATGGTTGCAGTGCACCCTTTCCTTGCCTAAACCCCAAACACATACCTGAATTGAGAACCTTCTCCAAATAAACAGGAGACTCTGTATCGCACTTGGAGTTGCAGCTAGCAAGAGATGTTAAGAGTAACAAGAAGGGTTTCTTCAGGTATGTTAGACACAAGAAGAAAGTCAAGGAAAGTGTGGGCCCCTTACTGAATGAGGGAGGCAACCTAGTGACAGAGGATGTGGAAAAAGCTAATGTACTCAATGCTTTTTTTGCCTCTGTCTTCACAAACAAGGTCAGCTCCCAGACTGCTGGACTGGGCAGCACAGTATGGGGAGGAGGTGACCAGCCCTCCGTGGAGAAAGAAGTGGTTCGGGACTATTTAGAAAAACTGGACGAGCACAAATCCATGGGGCCGGATGCGCTGCATCCGAGGGTGCTAAGGGAGTTGGCGGATGTGATTGCAGAGCCATTGGCCATCATCTTTGAAAACTCATGGCGATCGGGGGAGGTCCCGGATGACTGGAAAAAGGCTAATGTAGTGCCCATCTTTAAAAAAGGGAAGAAGGGGGTCCCGGGGAACTACAGGCCAGTCAGCCTCACCTCAGTCCCTGGAAAAATCATGGAGCAGGTCCTCAAGGAATCAATTATGAAACATTTAGAGGAGAGGAAAGTGATCAGGAACAGTCAGCATGGATTCACCAAGGGGAAGTCGTGCCTGACTAACCTAATTGCCTTCTATGAGGAGATAACTGGCTCTGTGGATGAGGGGAAAGCAGTGGATGTGTTATTCCTTGACTTTACCAAAGCTTTTGATACGGTCTCCCACAGTATTCTTGCCGCCAAGTTAAAGAAGTATGGGCTGGATGAATGGACTGTAAGGTGGATAGAAAGCTGGCTAGATCGTCGGGCTCAACGGGTAGTGATCAATGGCTCCATGTCTAGTTGGCAGCCAGTTTCAAGCGGAGTCCCCCAAGGGTCGGTCCTGGGGCCGGTTTTGTTTAATATCTTTATTAATGATCTGGAGGATGGTGTGGACTGCACTCTCAGCAAGTTTGCAGATGACACTAAACTGGGAGGCCTGGTAGATACGCTGGAGGGTAGGGATCAGATACAGAGGGACCTAGACAAATTGGAGGATTGGGCCAAAAGAAACCTGATGAGGTTCAACAAGGACAAGTGCAGAGTCCTGCACTTAGGACGGAAGAATCCTATGCACTGCTACAGACTAGGGACCGAATGGCTAGGAAGCAGTTCTGCAGAAAAGGACCTAGGGGTCACAGTGGACGAGAAGCTGGATATGAGTCAACAGTGTGCTCTTGTTGCCAAGAAGGCTAATGGCATTTTGGGCTGTATAAGTAGGGGCATTGCCAGCAGATCGAGGGACGTGATCATTCCCCTTTATGCGACATTGGTGAGGCCTCATCTGGAGTACTGTGTCCAGTTTTGGGCCCCACACTACAAGAAGGATGTGGAAATATTGGAAAGAGTCCAGCGGAGGGCAACAAAAATGATTAGGGGTCTGGAGCACATGACTTATGAGGAGAGGCTGAGGGAACTGGGATTGTTTAGTCTCCAGAAGAGAAGAACGAGGGGGGATTTGATAGCTGCTTTCAACTACCTGAGGGGGGGTTCCAAAGAGGATGGAGCTCGGCTGTTCTCAGTGGTGGCAGATGACAGAACAAGGAGCAATGGTCTCAAGTTGCAGTGGGGGAGGTCTAGGTTGGATATTAGGAAACACTATTTCACTAGGAGGGTGGTGAAACACTGGAATGCTTTACCTAGGGAGCTGGTGGAATCTCCTTCCTTGGAGGTTTTTAAGGCCCGGCTTGACAAAGCCCTGGCTGGGATGATTTAGTTGGGAATTGGTCCTGCTTTGAGCAGGGGGTTGGACTAGATGACCTCCTGAGGTCCCTTCCAACCCTGATATTCTATGATTCTATGATTCTATGAACACCTATCATGGTACACAAAGGGATTCGGAAATGCAATAGACATTGAACAAACCAAACTGTGTGAACAGAGTCTGTCTGTCATAAATTGGCTGTTAATCTTGTGTCTTTGGTACTTCATCTATGGGTCAAAACAATGGAGCTTGTTGTCAGATGCTACCGGTGTGGTGCTCTGCTTTCTTCTATGTTGATATCACTCGGCTGCGTGCGTGTGTTCCCTCTGTGTGCTGTCCCAGCTCTGCAGATAGCTGACACAGCAAACCCGATGAGAACCCTCAATGACCACAGACTCTAGTAAGGTACGAAGGCACCTCGGCCAGGTTTATTGTGACCTTGGACACAATTGCAGTTCCCCGTAGATTACTTAGTCTACCGGGCATACTACGAGAAAGTGCCTCTTGGCAATGGACCCGGCTCAGTCAGTGGCGGGACTTTCCACTGCCCCCTCGGCCGGACAAAAACACCACCCCAGGAATACATTCTTATACACAGGTACAAACAAGTTACACATCACTCCTGACGTATTGAGGTACAACCCCTCTACGTAGTAAGGTGCCACCTCTCACCTTGTACATGTTGGTTCGATCAAAACAACTCTATCCATCATTTTACCCTTTTGCCCCTGTCATTGGGATGGGTCGGCCTGTTCCATGTTATCTGTGGAATGTTCCAGTATAGGAGTGTTCTAATATCTAGTGTTCAGTACTTTTTAGGTATGTATCTTTTTGCAGCATCAGCCCTTTCCTTGCCAGCTTCTGTGAGCAGGGCCTGCCTCTGGCTCACAGCTTAACTTTGCTTTATGTTAGCAAAGTCTTGACCATTACTTCAGTTCAGGCCTTAGGCCTCATACCAGGCCTTTGATACCAAGGTTTATATTTCAGGGCCTCCTCTTACTACAGAGCTGATGCTATGGACAAGCCCTATGAAAATGCATAACATACCTGATTTTGGGGGGAAACTTTTGTACATGCTCCATTGGGAGCTCGGTGTCTGGGAGCTGTGGACAGGTAACCTGCTGAGCTGTTTTTAGTTAAAGGCTGCAGCTTTGGGAGCGTGGCCCAGACCCTGGGTCTGTGTTGCAGCAGGCTAGCGTGTCTGGCTCAACAAGGCAGGGTTATGGAGTCCCAAGATGTTTCAATAAGCTTCTTTCACAGACTAGACTCCTACCTAGTCTGGGCCCAATCCTTTCCCCAGTACTGTCCTTGATAGTTCCAGCACACATCTCAGGTGGTAAGCAAGGGTTTTCTCATGACTGGCAGTCCCTTTTGTCCTGCTCCACCTCCTTTTATAGCTTTGGCACAAGGCAGGAATCTTTTGTCTGTGCTTGTCCCCACCCCCACCTCATGCCACCGTAAGACCCCCAGTCTCCATTCTTCCTGGTTTGTCCCACAGGCACACAGGAAGGCTTGCAGGTAAATAAACCGTTTACAACCAATTGTCTGGGTCAATGGGAGCCATCAAGACGCTAAACCACCATTAATGGCACACACTTTGCATAATTACAATAGGACCTCAGAGTTATACTTCATATTTTTAGCTTCAGATACAAGAATGATACATGCATACAAATAGGAGTAATATATTCAATAGTTTTGTTATGATACATTTGTTATGATACCTTACAAGAGACCTTTTGCATAAAGCATATTCCAGTTACATCATAGTCACACTCATAAGCATATTTCCATAAAACATATGGAGTGCAACGTCACACACTCCTCCTGAACTTACTGCCAGTCTTGGACACTGTCCATGGCGGAGGCAGTGCATGTAAAATCCCTGTTTGTCTCTGGTTACATGCCCTCCCAGTACCTTCAGACTCTATAATATCATTCATAGGCATTCTTGTAAAGTTCTGGGTTCCTGGTCCGCAGGTGCCTGAAAACATTTTGGGGTGTAGTATTGCTAACAGAATGCAAACAGCAGTATCTGTTAAAGTTTAGGTATCTTGGCATGTAGCTACCAATGCCACAAGGTGGTGTGCCTCAGTTTCCCATTCCACACAGCAGTGTAGGACTGTTAAGCTCTTGCTGCTGCACCAAGGTCTAAGTCGGTTTACAGGTATTAGCTGAGGAGCATCATGTTTGTGGTACTGTCTTGTTACCATCCCTAGCATGTACAAAAGTGGCAGGGAAAACGGTCTCAGAGTTAATTTCAGCACATAGGTGACAGTCCCAAGGGGGCCTCTGTGACCGAACCCGTCACAATCCCCTCCACAAAAATGGGAGAGGAACCTCTTCAAACACACTTCTGAACTTTGGGGCTTCGCTAAGCAAGGTCAGTTTGTTGGACTTTCTATGATGTTATTGACATGAACTGTGACCGTATAGATCATTGTTGCAACAAATATTGTACAAAGCTTGTTGTTTGAGGTGTCTATGAAGAGGTTATGATTTGCTGGTTATAATTATGCTATCTGTATGTGTGTATCATTTTTGTAGTTGAAGTTATGAATATTGGCTATGTACTTGTATCTCAATGTGTTTGGTTCTAAATAGCATTAGTGAAGGATTTGGTCAGTTTCTTGAGAAAGGAAATTGAATGTCCAGTCAAGAAATACGTGACAATGGACCTTGGGAGACTCCAATCCACATAAGAAGTCTTCCTGGGAACATTCAAGCTAGTATGTGAGCAATGGCTGCTGCCTGCAAACTGAGTCATGCATGGACATGTGACTTGCCCATGTGACTCCAGCTTGCTGCTGGGATTTTCCACAGTAAGAACAAACGTGTGTCCTTCCACAGGGCAAAGAGTCTAAAAGGCCCTGGAAACCCCTCCATTTTATCTTCAATCCTGCTTCTTATTCTGGAGGAATTTTGCTACGCTGAAGCTCTGAACAAAGGACCGAATGACCCATCCCAGCTGTGGATTTACTCCAGAGACTTAATTTAAACCTGCAGTTATTCCATCACTGCTACAAGCCTGAACCAAGAACTTTGCCATTATTGTATGTAATTGATTCCATTTAACCAATTTTAACTCTCACCTATATTTCTTTCTTTTATGAATAAACCTTTAGATTTAAAGGATTGGCAACACCGTGATTTGTGGGTAAGAGCTATGTTGTATATTGACCTGGATCTGGGGCTTGGACCTTTGGGGTCGGGAGAACCTTTTTTCTTTTACTGGGTTATTGGTTTTCATAAGCATTCATCCCCATAAAGCGTGGCACTGGTGGTGATACTGGAAAACTGGAGTGTCTAAGGGTATGTCTACACTATGAAATTAGGTCGGTTTTTATAGAAGTCGCTCTTTAGAAAGCGATTTTATACAGTCAATCATGTATGTCCCCACTAAGCACAGTAGGTAGGCGGAGTGTGTCCTCAATACCATGGTTAGCATCGACTCATGGAGTGGTGCTCTGTGGGTAGCTATCCCACAGTCCCTGCTGCCCATTGGAATTCTGGGTTAAGCTCCCAATGCCTGTTGGGGCAAAAACATTGTCGAGGGCGGTTTTGGGTACATGTCATCAGTCTCCGCTCCCTCCTTCCTTGAAAGCAACCGGAAACAATTGTTTCATGCCTTTTTTCCTGGGTTACCGATCCAGACGCCATAGCACGGCGAGCATGGAGCCCGCTCAGCTCAGCGCTGCTGTTGTGAGTATTGTAAACACCTCGCACATTATCCTGCAGTATGTGCAGAGCCTGGCTAGGAGCCACCAGCACAAGGAGGACATGGAAACAGACTCCTGAAAGCACGGGATGTGGCAATTAGGGCATCATGGTGGCAGTGGGACAGGTTGATACAGTGGCACGCTGATTCTGAGCCTGGCAAACAAGCACATACTGGTGGGACCACATAGTGTTGCAGGTATGGGATGATTCATAGACTCATAGACTTTAAGGTCAGAAGGGACCATTATGATCATCTAGTCTGACCTCCCGCATGATGCAGGCCACAAAATCTGACCCACCCACTCCTGGAATAATTCTCTCCCTTCACTCAGCTGTTGAAGTCCCCAAATCATGATTTAAAGACTTCAAGTCGCTGAGATTCCTCCAGCAAGTGACCCCTGCCCCATGTTGCGGAGGAAGGCGAAAAACCTCCAGGGCCTCTGCCAATCTACCCTGGAGGAAAATTCCTTCCCGACCCCAAATATGGCGATCAGCAGAACCCCGAGCACGTGGGCAAGATTCTCCAGCCAGACCCACATTGACCATTGATACTAATTACCAGCGATGGCACGTTATTGACTTATTGACTAAAATCACGTTATCCCATCAAACCATCCCCTCCATAAACTTATCAAGCTTAATCTTAAAGCCAGAGAGGTCTTTTGCCCCCACCGTTTCCCTCTGAAGGCTATTCCAGAACTTCACCCCTCTGACGGTTAGAAACCGTCGTCTAATTTCAAGCCTAAACTTCCCGACGGCCAGTTCATATCCATTTGTTCTCGTGTCCACATTAGTACTAAGCTGAAATAATTCCTCTCCCTCCCTGGTATTTATCCCTCTGATATATTTAAAGAGAGCAATCATATCCCCCCTCAGCCTCCTTTTGGTTAGGGTAAACAAACCGAGCTCCTCGAGTCTCCTTTCATACGACAGGTTTTCCATTCCTCTGATCATCCTAGTGGCCCTTCTCTGTACCCGTTCCAGTTTGAGTTCATCCTTTTTAAACATGGGAGACCAGAACTGCACACAGTACTCCAAATGAGGTCTCACCAGCACCTTGTATAACGGAAGCAGCACCTCCTTGTCCCTACTAGAAATACCTCGCCTAACGCATCCCAAGATCGCATTAGCTTTTTTCACAGCCACGTCACATTGCCGACTCATAGTCATCCTGCGATCAACCAGGACTCCGAGGTCTTTCTCCTCCTCTGTCACTTCCAACCTATGCGTCCTCAGCTTATAACTAAAATTCTTGTTAGTCATCCCTAAATGCATCACCTTACACTTCTCACTATTAAATCTCATCCTATTATTATTACTCCAATTTACAAGGTCATCCAAGTCTCCCTGCAGGATATCCCGATCCTTCTCCGAATTGGCAATACCTCCCAACTTTGTGTCATCCGCAAACTTTATCAGCCCACTCCTACATTCGGTTCCGAGATCAGTAATAAATAGATTAAATAAAATCGGACCCAAAACCGAACCTTGAGGAACCCCACTGGTGACCTCCCTCCAACCTGACAGTTCACCTTTCAGTACTACCCGCTGCAGTCTACCCTTTAACCAGTTCTTTATCCACCTCTGGATTTTCATATCGATCCCCATTTTTTCCAATTTAACCAATAATTCCTCATGCGGCACAGTATCAAACGCTTTACTAAAATCGAGGTATATTAGATCCACCGCATTTCCTTTATCTAGAAGGTCTGTTACTTTCTCAAAGAAGGAGATCAGGTTGGTTTGGCACGATCTGCCTTTCGTAAAGCCATGTTGTAATTTGTCCCAATTGCCATTCGCCTCAAGGTCCTTAACTACTTTCTCCTTCAAAAATTTTTCCAAGACCTTGCATACTACAGATGTTAAACTAACAGGCCTGTAGTTACCCGGGTCACTTTTTTCCCCCTTCTTGAAAATAGGAACCACATTAGCTATTTTCCAGTCCAACGGTACCACACCCGAGTTTACAGATTCATTAAAAATTATCGTTAAGGGGCTTGCAATTTCTTGTGCCAGTTCCTTCAATATTCTAGGATGAAGATCATCCGGTCCGCCCGATTTAGTCCCGTTTAGCTGGTCAAGTTTGGCTTCCACCTCTGATGCTGTAATGTCAATCCCCCCTCCTTTATTCCCCTCTGTCCTGCTCACTCTATTTCTAAGCCCTTCATTAGCCTTATTAAAGACCGATGCAAAATATTCATTTAGATATTGTGCCATGCCTAGATTATCCTTAATCTCCACTCCATCTACATTCTTCAGCGGTCCCACTTCCTCTTTCTTTGTTTTCTTCCTATTTATATGGCTATAAAACCTCTTACTATTGGATTTAATTCCCCTCGCAAGGTCCAACTCTACACGGCTTTTGGCCTTTCTCACTGCATCCCTACATGCTCTGACCTCAATAAGGTAGGTTTCCTTGCTGATCCCTCCCCTCTTCCATTCTTTATACGCTTTCTGTTTTTTCTTAATCGCCCCTTTGAGACGTCCGCTCATCCAGCTAGGTCTAAATCTCCTGCCTACTAACCGTTTTCCCTTTCTCGGGATACAGGCCTCGGACAGCTCGTGCAACTTCAACTTGAAATAATCCCAGGCGTCATCTGCCTTTAGATCCCTAAGTATGTTAGCCCAATGCACTTCCCTAAGTAGTTGCCTTAATTTATTTAAGTTGGCCTTTTTGAAATCGTAAACCTTAGTCACAGTTTTATTTCTGTTAATCCTTCCATTTAGTTTAAACCGAATTAGCTCATGGTCACTCGAGCCAAGGTTGTCCCCTACAACCATTTCCTCAACGAGGTCCTCACTACTCACCAGCACCAAATCTAAAATTGCATCCCCCCTCGTCGGTTCAGTTACTACTTCATGAAGGAATTCATCTGCTAGCACGTCTAGGAACATCTGAGCCCCATTATTGTTACTAGCATTTGTTCCCCAGTCTATATCTGGAAAGTCCCCCATGATTACACAGTTCTTATTAGTTTTTACTTCCCTAAAAACATTAAATAGTTCTCTGTCCGCATCCAGGCTAGATCCTGGCGGTCTATAGCACACCCCAAGCACTATCTCAGGGGAGGCTCTAGTAGTTCTTTTACCCAGTGTAATTATTGCCCAGACAGACTCCGTCTTATCCATTCCATCACTTATTATTTCTTTACATTTAACCTCATTATTGACATACAATGCCACTCCCCCACCTTTACCTTTCTTCCGGTCATTCCTAAACAGCACATACCCTTCCATACCTG
Organism: Emys orbicularis; assembly: GCF_028017835.1. NCBI lineage: Eukaryota > Metazoa > Chordata > Testudines > Emydidae > Emys > Emys orbicularis. Next base: position 79,658,488 of record NC_088689.1, on the reverse strand, counting down.
TACTCCAGTCATGACTACCATTCCACCACGTTTCGGTTATTCCTACGATATCAGGTTTCATTTCTCAGACCAGGAGCTCCAATTCCTCCATTTTGTTACCTAGGCTTCTCGCATTGGTGTATAAACATCTTACTGTATGCTGTCTATCCTTTCTCCCATTAGTTATGCAATTTGGTACGGACCCTGTACTGTCCAACTACCCCCTCCTTCTCATGTCCAATCCCCTACCCCTACCTATATCTGTGCTTATCTCTTCACCCTCCTTTTCAGTGTTGGAATTTGGCGTGGAGATTAACTGGACATCTCCCAACCGTCTCCCCCAATTTCCTAGTTTAAAGCCCTTTTGATGAGATGAGCCAGCCTCCCTCCCAGAAGTCTATTTCCTTCCCTACTCAGGTGAAGTCCATCCCGTGAGAACAGCTGTCTGTCCCCGAAAGCCTCCCAGTGGCCATACATCCCAAAGCCCTCCTTATAGCACCACTCCCTTAGCCAGCTATTTATCCTCACAATTCTGTCAGCCCTTTGCTGTCCTTCTCTAGGAACAGGCAGAATCCCACTGAAGATAATCTGAGCCTCAACTTCCTTAAGCGTCTTCCCCAGCCTGGCATAATCTCCCTTGATTCTCTCTAGCGAGAACCTAGCCGTGTCATTCGTTCCTACGTGAAGGATGATCAAGGGGTTCTAACCTGCTCCTTTTAGGATCCTTTTCAACCGCAGGTCCACATCCCGTATCTTAGCGCCCGGCAGACAGCACACCCTTCTGTTTTCTGGGTCCGCCCTGGTCACAGGCCTGTCTAACCTCCTCAGTAAGGAGTCTCCAATCACATAAACCTGCCTTTGCCTGGTGACAGTGCGATCTACCAATCTATCCCCTGTCCCCTGCAGTCGTAACTCCTGTCTGTCTCTATTTTCCCTTATAGTCCCCTTAGTGCCATCCTGTATCCTCCTGGGGCTGAGTATTGATGCTGTCTCCATCAACTCCTCCCCTCTCTCTATTGGACTAGCTGCCCTTCTTTTCTTCCTCTGCCTCCCACCATCAGTTACCACCTGCTGCGTTCCCTCCTCGTTATCCAAACACCCAAACCTGTTCCTGAGTTCTATTTCCCCCTCACTAGCCCTCCTTTTCCTTGGCCTGCTTCTTACGGTCACATGCTTCCACTGCTCCTGTTCTCCCCCCGACATTCCCCCCTCACAGACCATAGCCCCTACTTCTACCTGCACCCCCGAGCATTCCCCTTCTGCCACTCCCTGCCTTTGCTCCATCAGCTGCTCGAATCCCCTTCTAAACTCCACCAGGGTCTCTACCTGCATCTCCAACCCCCGAACCTTTTCCTCTAACAGGTCAATTAGGCGACATTTCATACAGACATACCTCTGGTCAGACGCCCCAGCTAGTATCATGTACATACCGCAGCTGCCACATGTAATCATCTGCATTGTGTCCCCCGCTGCGTGGCTCATGGCCGCCGTGGTCCCAGCCCACTGCTTCTGGGGATACAGAGCACACCAACCTCCGTGCCCCCAGCCTCCCCTTCCACCTCCCCCTGTAAACTCCCACTTAAACTCCCCTGTTAGCAGCCCTGTTTGCCGGGTCCTGGCTGCCGCTGCTCGCTGCTTAAATCTCATCCTATTATTATTACTCCAATTTACAAGGTCATCCAAGTCTCCCTGCAGGATATCCCGATCCTTCTCCGAATTGGCAATACCTCCCAACTTTGTGTCATCCGCAAACTTTATCAGCCCACTTCTACATTCGGTTCCGAGGTCAGTAATAAATAGATTAAATAAAATCGGACCCAAAACAGAACCTTGAGGAACTCCACTGGTAACCTCCCTCCAACCTGACAGTTCACCTTTCAGTACGACCCGCTGCAGTCTCCCCTTTAACCAGTTCTTTATCCACCTCTGGATTTTCATATCGATCCCCATCTTTTCCAATTTAACCAATAATTCCTCATGCGGTACCGTATCAAACGCTTTACTGAAATCAAGGTATATTAGATCCACCGCATTTCCTTTATCTAAAAAATCTGTTACTTTCTCAAAGAAGGAGATCAGGTTGGTTTGGCATGATCTGCCTTTCGTAAAACCATGTTGTAATTTGTCCCAATTGCCATTGACCTCAAGGTCCTTAACCACTTTCTCCTTCAAAAACTTTTCCAAGACCTTGCATATTACAGATGTTAAACTAACAGGCCTGTAGTTACCTGGGTCACTTTTTTCCCCCTTCTTGAATATAGGAACCACATTAGCTATTCTCCAGTCCAACGGTACCACCCCCGAGTTTACAGATTCATTAAAAATTATCACTAACGGGCTTGCAATTTCTCGCGCCAGTTCCTTTAATATTCTCGGATGAAGCTCATCCGGTCCACCCGATTTAGTCCCGTTAAGCTGTTCGAGTTTGGCTTCTACCTCGGATACTGTAATGTCAACCCCCCCTCCTTTATTACCCTCCATTACGCTGCCTCTATTCCTAAACCCTTCATTAGCCTCATTAAAGACCGATGCAAAATATTTGTTTAGACATTGTGCCATGCCTAGATTATCCTTAATCTCCACTCCATCTACAGTCTTCAGCAGTCCCACTTCTTCTTTCTTTGTTTTCTTCCTATTTATATGGCTATAAAACCTCTTACTATTGGTTTTAATTCCCCTCGCAAGGTCCAACTCTACACGGCTTTTGGCCTTTCTCACTCCATCTCTACATGCTCTGACCTCAATAAGGTAGGTTTCTTTGCTGATCCCTCCCCTCTTCCACTCTTTGTACGCTTTCTGTTTTTTCTTAATCACCCCTCTGAGACGCTCGTTCATCCAGCTCGGTCTAAATCTCCTGCCTACGATCCGTTTTCCCTTTCTCGGGATACAGGCCTCCGACAGCTCCTGCAACTTCAACTTGAAATAATCCCAGGCGCCTTCCGCCTTTAGATCCATAAATATGTTAGTCCAATCCACTTCCCTAATTAGTCACCTTAATTTATTAAAATTAGCCCTTTTGAAATCGTAAACCCTAGTCTCCGATTTAATTCTGTTAATCCTTCCATTTAGTTTAAACCGAATTAGCTCATGATCACTCGAGCCAAGGTTGTCTCCTACAACCATTTCCTCAACGAGGTCCTCACTACTCACCAAAACCAAATCTAAAATGGCATCCCCCCTCGTCGGTTCAGCAACTACTTGATGAAGGAATTCATCAGCTATCACGTCTAGGAACATCTGAGCCCTATTATTGTTACTAGCATTTGTTCCCCAATCTATATCCGGGAAGTTAAAGTCTCCCATGATTACACAGTTCCTATTAGTATGTACTTCCCTAAAAACATTAAATAGTTCTCTGTCCATATCCAGGGTAGATCCCGGCGGTCTATAGCACACCCCAAGCACTATCCCAGGGGAGGCTCTAGTAGTTTTTTTACCCAATGTGAGTATTGCCCAGACAGACTCCGTCTTATCCATTCCATCACTTATTATTTCTTTACAGTTTACCTCATTATTGACATACAATGCTACTCCCCCACCTTTACCTTTCTTCCGGTCATTCCTAAACAGCACATACCCTTCCATACCTGTACTCCAGTCATGACTACCGTTCCACCACGTTTCGGTTATTCCTACGATATCCGGTCTCATTTCTCGGACCAGGAGCTCCAATTCCTCCATTTTGTTACCTAGGCTTCTCGCACTGGTGTATAAACATCTTAATTTATGCCGTTTAGCCTCCCTCACATTAGTTATCTGATTTGGTACGGACACCGTACCGCCAGTATGACCTATTAGTCTAGCATCCATCCCCCCGTCTTCCTTATGTCCAATCTCTTCCCCCCGGCTATATCAGTTCTTGTCTCGTCACCCTCCTTCTCAATGTTGTAATTTGGCGTGGAGATTAACTGGACATCTCCCAACCGTCTCCCCCGAATTCCTAGTTTAAAGCTCTTTTGATGAGATGAGCCAGCCTCCCTTCTAGAAGTCTATTTCCTTCCCTACTTAGGTGAAGTCCATCCCTTGAGAACAGTTGTCTGTCCCCGAAAGCCTCCCAGTGGCCATACATCCCAAAGCCCTCCTTATAGCACCACTCCCATAGCCAACTATTTATCATCACAATCCTGTCAGCCCTTTGCTGCCCTTCTCTAGGAACAGGCAGAATCCCACTGAAAATGATCTGAGCCTCGATTTCCTTAAGCGTCTTCCCCAGCCTGGCATAATCTCCCTTGATTCTCTCTAGTGAGAACCTAGCCGTGTCATTCGTTCCTACGTGAAGGATGATCAAGGGGTTCTTACCTGCTCCTTTTAGGATCCTTTTCAACTGCAGGTCCACATCCCGTATCTTAGCGCCCGGCAGACAGCACACCCTTCTGTTCTCTGGGTCTGCCCTGGTCACAGGCCTGTCTAACCTCCTCAGTAAGGAGTCCCCAATCACATAAACCTGCCTTTGCCTGGTGACAGTGCGATCTACTAATCTATCCCCTGTTCCCTCTAGTCGCAACCCCTGTCTGTTCCTATTTTCCCTTATAGTCCCCCTTATGCCATCCTGTATCCTCCCAGGGCCCAGATTTGGTGCTGTCTCCATCAACTCCTCCCCTCTTTCTATGGGACTAGCCGCTCTTCTCTTCTTCCTCACCCTTCCCCCTTCAGTTACCACCTGCTGCACCCCTTCCTCGTTATCCAAACACCCAAACCTGTTCCTGAGCTCTATTTCTCCTTCACTGGCCCTCCTTTTCCTTGGCCTACTTCTCACGGTCACATGCTTCCACTGCCCTTGTTCTCCCCCCGACATTCCCCCCTCACAGACCTTAGCCCCTGCTTCCACCTGTACCCCTGAGCATTCCCCTTCAACCACTCCTTGCCTTTGCTCCATTAGTTGCTCGAACCCCCTTCTAAACTCTACCAGGGTATCTACCTGCATCTCCAAACCTCAGATCTTTTCTTCCAGCAGCTCTATTAGGCGGCATTTCATACAGACATACCTCTGGTCAGGCACCCCCGCTAGGACCATGTACATACCGCAGCTGTCACATGCAATCATCTGCATTCTGTCCCCTGCTGCTTGGCTCATGGCTGCTGTGGTCTCTGCCCACTGCACCTGGGGGAACACAGCACACGGGACACGGCGCCCTCCTGCCTCCCCTTCCAACTCAAACTCCCCTGTTAGCAGCCCTGTTGGCCGGCTCCTGTGCCGCTGCTCGCAGCTGTGCCGCTGCCTGGCTGGGCGGCCGCTTTTATAGGCCCCCTAATCAGCCAAGCTCCGCCCCCTACTCAGGGCTCAGGGCTCAGCTGCCCTCCCAGCACACTGCCCCTACAGGCCTCTACACACACAAGCACAAGATTCCCAGTGGCTGCGAAACTTTCGCATGCATAAGGCCACTTTCATGGAACTTTGTGAGTTGCTTTCCCCGCCCTGAAGTGCAGGAATACCAAGATGAGACCTGCCCTGACACTTGAGAAGAGAGTAGTGATAGCCCTGTGGAACCTTGCAACGCCGGTCAGTCGGGAATCAATTCGGAGCGGGCAAATCTACCATTGGAGCAAGGGACAGTAGTTCAACTATAGGCTGAGCAAGTCCAGAATGGTCGTAGAATGTGCCTTTAGATGTTTAAAAGCCCACTGGCGCTGTTTGCTGACTAGGCTAGACCTCAGCACAACCAATATTCCCATTGTTATTGCTGCTTGCTGTGTGCTCCATAATATCTGTGAGCGTAAGGGGGTGACATTTATGGTGGGGTGGGAGGTTGGCGGCCAATTTTGAACAACCAGACACCAGGGCAATTAGAAGAGTACAGCTAGGCGCACTGCACATCAGAGAGGCTTTGAAAAACAGTTTCATGACTGGCCAGGGTGCGGTGTGACAGTTGTGTGTGTTTCTCCTTGATGCAAATCTGCCCCCTTTGTTGAATTTACTTCCCTGTAAGCCAATCCTCCTCTCGCCTTCAACCACAGCTGGCAAAGGAAGTAAAGTCCCTATTGTTTTGAATCCATGCATTCTTTATTTATTAAAAAAAGGTGAGATCACTGACAAGGTAGCCCGGGTGGGGTGGGGGAGGAGGGAAGGACAACTCAAAGCTGTTTGAATGACAGCCTTCTGTTGCTTGGGCCATCCTCTGGCGTTGAGTGTCTGGGTGCCTGGAGCCTCCCACCCACCACCGCGTTCTTAGCTGTCTGGGTGAAGAGGATATGGAACTTGGTGAGGAGGGCAGGCGGTTATACAATGGATGCAGCAGCAGTCTGTGCTTTTGTTGCCTTTCCTGTAGCTCCATCAGACACCTGATCATGTTCGTTTGCTCCCCCATTAGCCTCAGCATCTCCTGCGTGTTCTGATCACGCTCACTCTATGCTTTCCTGGCCTCTGCCACCAAATGCCTCCATGCATTCAACTGTGCCGTATCAGTGCGGGAGGACTGCATGAGTTCGGAAAACATGTCAACGCGAGTGCATTTTTTCTGCCTTCTAATCTGCGATAACCTCAGGATGGAGTTGATACGGGGATCATAGAAATATTTGCACCTGCGGGGGGATAAAAAGGGAGAGTAAAATTTAAGAAGATACATTTCTGAGAACAAAAGGGAGACTCTTTCACATTGAATCAAGCAATTCACAGCAGACAGCACATGTGCTTTAGGTACAAGGTCGCATTTTCCCTTTAATATTGAGCACCTGTCGGTATGGTGACACATCACACACAGCTGGGCAACAGAATTCGGTTTGCAGGCAGCTATGGTAAGCAAAACGGTACGTGGGGTTGACTTCTTCCGCCTTCATAACATGTGGGAATGGTTTCAAACTGCAGCGCCCTCCTTTCCCATAGCAAGCAATGCTGGTTGGGTTTGCCATTTAAAAGGAGGGGCTGCGGTTTTGGGGTGGATGTGCAGTATACCCCTCCCCCCACTGCGTGGCTATTCTCCAAGCACAAACAGCCCAGCATGAATGGGGTCCTTTTACTGTTCCCTTACAAAAATTCCCCTATTTCAACCAGGTGACCATGAATGATATCACTCTCCTGAGGCTGACACAGAAAGATAAAGACCGAATGCTGCATGAATGTGACCAAAACCCAGGACCATTCACTGCCATGCTTTGTGCTGCAATGATTCCAGACTACTTGCTACTGGCTTGGCATGATAAAGTGTCCTACTGTGGAGGATGAAATAAGGCAGTCCTCCCCAGAAACCTTCTGCAAAGGCTTTCAGAGTACCTCCAGGAGAGCTTCATGGAGATGTCCCTGGAGAAATCCCGCTTCACCCCCAGAAACGTTAACAGACTTTTCCAGTAGCTGTAATGCTACGAATGCATCCCAATTCTTCAGGGCAAATCAAACATTAAACACGATTGCTTTTAACCCCTGTAGTGTAGTTACAAATGTGCACTCACCAGAGGTGCCTTCTCCGCCTTCAGGGTCCGGGAACCTGCCTTGGGAAGGTATTGGCTCCAGGGTGATGAAAAGGTCCTGGCTGACGGGGAGATTCTCCGCTTACCTGCTGTGCATTCTCCTCCTCATCATCATCCACAAAATCCTCCTCCGTGTTGCGCGAGACTCCCCCCTTGCAGTGTCCACGGACAGTGGTGGGGCATTGGTCGGGTCCCCCCCTAGAATGGCATGCAGCTGATCATAGAAGCGGCATATATGGGGCTCTGAGCTGGAGGGACTGTCTCCTTTGTCTTGTAGTAGGCTTGCCTGAGCTCCTTAACTTTCAAGCGGCACTGCTGTGCATCCCTCTACACCATGCCCTGTGCGATTTTGGCATATATAGTCATAGAATCATAGAATATCAGGGTTGGAAGGGACCTCAGGAGGTCATCTAGTCCAACCCCCTGCTCAAAGCAGGACCTAATCCCAACTAAATCATCCCAGCCAGGGCTTTGTCAAGCCGGGCCTTAAAAAGCTCTAAGGAAGGAGATTCCACCACCTCCCTAGGTAACCCATTCCAGTGCTTCACCACCCTCCTAGTGAAAAAGTTTTTCCTAATATCCAACCTAAACCTCCCCCACTGCAACTTGAGACCATTACTCCTTGTTCTGTCATCTGCTACCACTGAGAACAGCCGAGCTCCATCCTCTTTGGCTTTCAGGTAGTTGAAAGCAGCTATCAAATCCCCCCTCATTCTTCTCTTCTGCAGACTAAACAATCCCAGTTCCCTCAACCTCTCCTCATAACTCATGTGCTCCAGCCCCCTTACCATTTTTGTTGCCCTCCGCTGGACTCTTTCCAATTTTTCCACATCCTTCTTGTAGTGTGGGGCCCAAAACTGGACACAGTACTCCAGGTGAGGCCTCACCACGTCCCTTGATCTGGTGGCAATGCCCCTACTTATAAAGCCCAAAATCCCGTTAGCCTTCTTGGCAACAAGGGCACACTGTTGACTCATATCCAGCTTCTCGTCCACTGTAACCCTTAGGTCCTTTTCTGCAGAACTGCTGCCTAGCTACTCGGTCCCTAGTCTGTAACAGTGAATGGCATTCTTCCATCCTAAGTGCAGGACTCTGCACTTGTCCTTGTTGAACCTCATCAGGTTTCTTTTGGCCCGATCCTCTAATTTGTCTAGGTCCCTCTGTATCCTATCCCCACCCTCCAGCGTATCTACCACTCCTCCCAGTTTAGTGTCATCCGCAAACTTGCTGAGAGTGCAGTCCACGCCATCCTCCAGATCATTAATGAAGATATTGAACAAAACCAGCCCCAGGACCAACCCTTGGGGCACTCCGCTTGAAACTGGCTGCCAACTAGACATGGAGCCATTGATCACTACCCGTTGAGCCCGACGATCTAGCCAGCTTTCTATCCACCTTATAGTCCATTCATCCAGCGCATACTTCTTTAACTTGCTGGCAAGAATACTGTGGGAGACTGTATCGAAAGCTTTGGTAAAGTCAAGGAATAACACATCCACTGCTTTCCCCTCATCCACAGACCCAGTTATCTCCTCATAGAAGGCAGTTAGGTTAGTCAGGCATGACTTGCCCTTGGTGAATCCATGCTGACTGTTCCTGATCACTTTCCTCTCCTCTAAGTGCTTCAGAATTGATTCCTTGAGGACCTGCTCCATGATTTTTCCAGGGACTGAGGTGAGACTGACTGGCCTGTAGTTCCCCAGATCCTCCTTCTTCCCTTTTTTAAAGATGGGCACTACATTAGCCTTTTTCCAGTCATCCGGGACCTCCCCCGATCACCATGAGTTTTCAAAGTTAATGGCCAATGGCTCTGCAATCACATCCGAGAACTCCTTTAGCACCCTCGGATGCAGCGCATCCGGCCCTATGGATTTGTGCTCGTCCAGTTTTTCTAAATAGTCCCGAACCACTTCTTTCTCCACAGAGGGCTGGTCACCTTCTCCCCATACTGTGCTGCCCAGTGCAGCAGTCTGGGAGCTGACCTTGTTCGTGAAGACAGAGGCAAAAAAATCATTGAGTACATTAGCTTTTTCCACATCCTCTGTCACTAGGTTGCCTCCCTCATTCAGTAAGGGGCCCACACTTTCCTTGACTTTCTTCTTGTGTCTAACATACCTGAAGAAACCCTTCTTGTTACTCTTAACATCTCTTGCTAGCTGCAACTCCAAGTGTGATTTGGCCTTCCTGATTTCACTCCTGCATGCCTGAGCAATATTTTTATACTCCTCCCTGGTCATTTGTCCAATCTTCCACTTCTTGTAAGCTTCTTTTTTGCTTTTAAGATCAGCAAGGATTTCACTGTTTAGCCAAGCTGGTCGCCTGCCATATTTACTATTCTTTCTACACATCGGGATGGTTTTTTCCTGCAACCTCAATAAGGATTCTTTAAAATACAGCCAGCTCTCCTGGACTCCTTCCCCCCTCATGTTATTCTCCCAGGAGATCCTGCCCATCAGTTCCCTGAGGGAGTCACAGTCTGCTTTTCTGAAGTCCAGGGTCTGTAGTCTGCTGCTCTCCTTTCTTCCTTGTGTCAGGATCCTGAACTTGACCATCTCATGGTCACTGCCTCCCAGGTTCCCATCCACTTTTGCTTCCCCTACTAATTCTTCCCGGTTTGTGAGCAGTAGGTCTAGAAGAGCTCTGCCCCTAGTTGGTTCCTCCAGCACTTGCACCAGGAAATTGTCCCCTACACTTTCCAAAAACTTCCTGGATTGTCTGTGCACCGCTGTATTGCTCTCCCAGCAGATATCAGGGTGATTAAAGTCTCCCATGAGAATCATGGCCTGCGATCTAGTAACTTCTGCTAGTTGCCGGAAGAAAGCCTCGTCCACCTCATCCCCCTGGTCTGGTGGTCTATAGCAGACTCCCACCACTACATCACCCTTGTTGCTCACACTTCTAAACTTAATCCAGAGACTCTCAGGTCTGTCTGCAGTTTCATACCAGAGCTCTGAGCAGTCATACTTCTCTCTTACATACAATGCAACTCCCCCACCTTTTCTGCCCTGCCTGTCCTTCCTGAACAGTTTATATCCATCCATGACAGTACTCCAGTCATGTGAGTTATCCCACCAAGTCTCTGTTATTCCAATAACATCATAGTTCCTTGACTGGGCCAGGACTTCCAGTTCTCCCTGCTTGTTTCCCAGGCTTCTTGCATTTGTGTATAGGCACATAAGATAACTCGCTGATTGTCCCGCTTTTTCAGTCTGAGACAGGAGTCCTCCCTTCTTACACTCTCCTGCTCGTGCTTCCTCCCGGTATCCCATTTCCCCACTTACCTCAGGGCTTTGGTCTCCTTCTCCCGGTGAACCTAGTTTAAAGCCCTCCTCACTAGGTTAAGCCAGCCTGCTTGCGAAGATGTTCTTCCCTCTCTTCGTTAGGTGGAGCCCATCTCTGCCTAGCACTCCTTCTTCTTGGAACATCATCCCATTGTCGAAGAATCCAAAGCCTTCTCTCCGACACCACCTGCGTAGCCATTCATTGACTTCCACAATTCGACGGTCTCTACCCAGACCTTTTCCCTGCACAGGGAGAATGGACAAGAACACCACTTGCGCCTCAAACTCCTTTATCCTTCTTCCCAGAGCCACGTAGTCTGCAGTGATCCGCTCAAGGTCATTCTTGGCAGTATCATTGGTGCCCACGTGGAGAAGCAGGAAGGGGTAGCGATACGAGGGCTTGATGAGTCTTGGCAGTCTCTCAATCACACCGTGAATCCTAGCTCCTGGCAAGCAGCAGACCTCTCGGTTTTCTCGGTCAGGGCGGCAGATAGATGACTCAGTCCCCCTTCATTTATTCTGCTGGATCGGAGTTCTGCCTGCACAGATTCTTCTCCCCATACAGCAATCAGATCCAGTGTCTCCCGTTCGCTCCATGCTACAGCTCGATTGCGATTCTGGGTCTGCATGGTCACCTGTGCTGCTGACCAAACAGGAAATAAAATTCAAAAGTTCCCGGGGCTTTTCTTGTGTACCTGGCTAATACATCGGAGTTGAAAGTGCTGTCTAGCGTGGTCACATTGGAGCACTCTGGGATAGCTCCCGGAGGCCATTACTGTCGAATTGCACAACACTGCGTCGGCACTACCCCAAATTTGACCCAAGAACGTCGTGGGGGAGGAGTACAGCAGTCGATTTTAAAAGCCCTTTAAGTCGACGGAACGGGGTTGGTTGTATAGCCGCATTGCTTATAAAATCGACCTAACACAGCTAAATTCGACCTAACCTCGTAGTGTAGACGAGCCCAGGAAATTGCTTTTATGACTTATGGTTAGCCACTGTTTGGCTGGTTTAGCGTGCCTTAATGATAAAGAAAACCCATTCTTGGGCTGTAATTGCCCTGCTCTAAGCAATTTGTCCTGAATTGATACTCTCAGTTGTGTCCCGCCAGAGGCAGCATCATTACACTTTCCCACTGCAAGGTGGGAAACTGAGGCAATCTGGAGATGGGTTTTTGCTTAGGATTGCTTGTTTTTGAATGTGGGTATGGTGTTTTCCCAAACTAATGCTGGGTTCCCTTTCTCTTTTATGAAAAGTTCTCTTTTGTTATACACAGACATATATTTTCCTAGATTATTATGTGGGGAGGGCGGCACAAGCCTGTTCTGTTTTGTATTTTTAAGAGGAACCCCTAGATGTAGCCCTTATTACTGCCAACTCCCACTGGCAGAAGAGTGACATATATAAACAGCTAACAACTATCTAATAACGCATACCTTAAATTCTCATTTCAACTAGTGCATTGCCATAAATTACGCTCCATATGCCCACCAGGTCACTACCTAGAGAGACAATGTTACCATCACATCACCGTGGAGTGAGGTGTCACCGCTGTCATTCCTCAAATAACCCTTCTCCAGGCAGGTTGGCCAGTCTCTATGGGTATGTCTACACAGCAAGGAAAAACCTGCGGCTGGCTCATGCCAGCGGACTCGGGCTCATGGGGCTCGGGTTGCGGGAGAAGCAGCAATGGGAGGGGGTTACATCTTCCCCAGGAATTAACATTTTGGACTTTGTAACCAAGCTGCAAAACACCCGCAAGGACTCTCTAGAAAGTCTTGCTCGAGAAAACCTAAAGGATGCTCAACAAGAGCAAAACGCCTGGTATGATAAACATGCCAGAGCGTGTTCCTTCAAAGTAGCTGACCAAGTCATGGTCCTGAAAGTGCTCGAGGCCAATAAGATGGAAGCGTCGTGGGAGGGGCCATTTATGGTTCGAGAGCACCTGCGAGCTGTTAATTACCTCATAGCATTCCCAGACCCTACCCGAAAGCCTCAAGTATACCATGTTAATTCTCTAAAGCCCATTTATTACCGAGAAATCAAGGTTCTCCAGTTTACAGCTCAGGAGAGAGACGACGCTGAGTGGCCTGAAGGAGTCTACTATGAAGGAAAAAGCAACGGTGGCGTGGAAGATGTGAGCGTTTCCATGACCCTTGAGCGTAACCAGTGACAGCAAATCCAGGAGCTGTGCACCAATTTCACACCAATGTTTTCAGCCACCCCAGGATGGACAGAACGGGCGTACCACTCCATTAACACAGGTGATGCTCTCCCAATTAGAGCCTAAACCTACCAGATGGCTCCTCAAGCCAAAACCGCAATAGAAGGAGAGATCAAAGACATGTTTCAGATGGGTGTAATCTGCCCCTCTGAGAGTGCATGGGCCTCTCCAGTGGTTCTGGTTCCCAAACCAGGTGGGGAAATCTGCTTTTGTGTGGACTACCGTAAGCTAAATGCTGTAACTTGCCCGGAAAACTATCCAATGCCATGCACAGATGAGCTATTGGAGAAACTGGGATGTGCCCAGTTCATCTCCATCTTAGTCTTAACTAAGGGGAGTGCCACTAGATGACCCAGACAAGGAAAGGTCAGCCTTCATCACCCATGTAGGGTTGTATGAATTTAATGTGCTCCCTTTCGGACTGCGAAATGCACCCTCCACCTTCCAGAGACTGGTAGATAACCTTGTGGATGGATTTGGGGAATTTGTAGTCGCCTACCTCGACAATGTGGCTATATTCTCAGCTTCCTGGGCAGAACACCTGGAACATCTCCAAGCTGTCTTCCAGTGCATAAGAGAGGTGGGGGAGGGATAGCTCAGTGGTTTGAGCATGGGCCTGCTAAACCCAGGGTTGTGAGTTCAATCCTTGAGGGGGGGGGGCATTTAGGGATCTGGGGCAAAAATCTGTCTGGGGATTGGTCCTGCTTTGAGCAGGGGGTTGGACTAGATGACCTCCTGAGGTTCCCTTCCAACGCTGACATTCGATGATTAACTGTTAAGGCCAAAAAGTGTCAAACAGGGTAATGTACCTTGGACACCAGGTGGGGCAAGGAACTATCAACCCCCTACAGGTTAAGGTAAATGCTATCCAAAATTGGCCTGTCCCTAAGTCAAAGAAGCAGTTCTAATCCTTCTTAGGCTTGGCCGGGTATTACCAACGCTTTGTACAGCCAAATTGCCACCCCACTGACAGACCTGACCAGGAAAAGCAGCTAAATGCCGTTCAGTGGACTGAAAAGTGCCAAAAAGCCTTTAACCAGCTTAAGGCAGCCCTTACGTCTGACCCTGTATTGAGGGCCCTGGACTTCAACCAATCATTCATTGTAACCACAGATACGTCTGAGCGTGGTGTGGGAGCAGTTTTAATGCAGGAAGGACCATATCAACAATTCCATCCTGTTGTGTTTCTCAGCAAAAAAAATTCTGAGAGGGAAAGTCACTGGTCAGTCTCAGAAAAAGAATGTTACGCCATTTTTTATGCTCTGGAGAAGCTACGCCCATACATTTGGGGATGGCGTTTCCACCTGCAGACTGACAGTGCTGCACTGAAGTGGCTTCACACAAAGAGATTAACAAAAACCTTCGATGGAGTTTATCTCTCCAAGACTTTGATTTTAAAATACAACACATTTCAGGAGCCTCTAACAAAGTGGCTGATGCAGTCTCCTGGGAAGGTTTCCCAGAATCAGCCAGGTAAAAATGTCCCTGTATTCTATGTCATTGTAGTCCTTGAAATGTAAAAAGTATTGTTTTGTTCTTCATGTAATTATTGGTAAAATTAGAGGTGCCTGTATCTTATTAACTCTGTTTCTTAAACCTCCAGAAAGAAATCCCAGCTGGTGGGGACCCTATAAATAAAGCTCCCTTTGATGGACACACAGCCAGCCAGTTAGCTGTAAAATCACTCTTGGTAGCTGTTCTTTAGTTGGTTTACCTGTAAAAGGTTAAAAAGTCCCACAGGTAAAGGAAAAAAAATTGGCACCTATCCAAAAGAGCCAATGGGAAGGTAGAACTTTTTTAAATTGGCAAAGAAACTTTGCCTTTGTCTGTTGTTCTCTGGGCTGGAGGGACAGAGCAGCCATGCTATAAGCAGCTAAGTCAGGTATGATTATAAGTCATCAGATCATGCCTAGAACTATTTATCTGAACTCCAAATGTGTATGTAGATCAGAATAGGTTTAGCTAGACATGATTAGGGTTATTTTTTTTATTTCTTATTGGCTTGTGGACTCCTCTGTACTAACCCCAGATGCTTTGTTTGCTTGTAACCTTTAAGCTGAACCCCCAAGAAAGCTATTTTGAGTGCTTGTTTTTGGAATTGCTCTTTTAAAATCTAGCAAAAGCCTACGTTCCAGATGTATTTTTTCTTTTTGTTTTTAATAAGATTTACCTTTTTTAAGAACAGGATTGGATTTTTGGTGTCCTAAGAGGTTTGTGCATGTTGTTTGATTAGCTGGTAGCCACAGCTAATTTCCTTTGTTTCCTTTCTCAGCTCTTCCCCGGAGAGGGGGTGAAAAGGCTTGAGGGCATCCCACAGGGAGGAATTCCCAAGTGTTCCTTTCTGGGTTCAAAGGGGGTTTTGTTCCATTTGGGTGGTGGCAGCGTTTACCAAGCCAAGGTCAGAAAAATGCTGTAACCTTGGGAGTTTACTACAAGCCTGGAGTGGCAAGTATTAATTTTTTTAATTCTTGCAGGCGCCACTTCTGCACTCAGAGTGACAGAGTTGGGATTCAGCCTTGACACCACTCTAGTTGCAACCAAGATTTCCTGAAGTCTACAATTTTACTCCTCTTTAGTTCTGCCCTAGATGATGGTGTCATCCACTGAAGTGTCAAAACCATTACTATGATATACTTCTGGTGCTGAAGCCATGCTGAATGATGAATCTGTATCTTCCAAATAGGATATTAAATGTGCATAGTTTTGAGCTTTCTTCAGTTAGTTTTAGTTGCCAAAATCCTAAGGAGACATCCAATTTACTGAACTATTGAGCATTTGCAAATGAAGCCATAATCTCTTCTCTGGTTGGCAGTTTGAAATGTTCTTTTTGTACAGCCTTGTTGAGGTCTCGCGGATCTAAGCTTATGTATAGCTGGCTGTTGTTTTTCTCCACAATGACTAGGTTGCCATTCCACTGGCTCCTCAATTATTTGTATTACTTGTATTGCTTCCATTCTTGTGAACTCAGCCTTGAATTTATCATGGAGTACAAATGCCCCTTTCTACATGGATGGATAACTGGAGGAAACTGCTTGTTTAGCTGGATCATATGTTCACCCTGCAAAGCAACCCAACCCTTAAAACAGATCACGATATTCGTGAATGAGTGCCTCAGAGCCAGGTTCAGCATGCTCTAGTAGTGAGAGCACCAGTTTTGCCAGACAGTTTTTCACAGGCAGCCAGGCCTAAAATTGGTGTCACCAACTTAGATACCATAGTAAATGGGAGCCTGCACATGGTGTTTTTATAGCTGATGCTAGCAGTGCACCTCCCCTCCACTGGTATATTTGTTCCAGAATAACCAGTAACTTTCATTTTTGTTGGTTCCAGTTTCGATCTTATTTTCAGTCTCATAATCTTGTTCAGGTAGCATATTAACCTGAGTTCCTGAGTGGAATAATTGTTTCATTCACTTTCACTGCACTTAAGGCAGGCCTAAGTATTATCATAGTAGACCATCCCTGACAGGTGTTTGTGTGACCTGCTCTTAAAAATCTCCAATGACAAAGATTCCACAACCTCCCTGGGCAATTTATTCCAGTGCTTAACCACCCTGACAGGAAGTTTTATCTAATGTCCAACCTAAACCGCCCTTGCTGCAATTTAAGTGCATTGCTTCTTGTTCTATCCTCAGAGGTTAATGAGAACAATTTTTCTTCTTTCTCCTTGTAACGGCCTTTTATGTACTTGAAAATTGTTATCATGTCCCCCCTCAGTCTTCTCCAGACTAAACAAACCCAGTTTTTTCAATCTTCCCTCATAGGTCATGTTTTATTTATTTATTACTGACCTCGGAACCGAATGTAGAAGTGGGCTCATAAAGTTTGCGGATGACACAAAGTTGGGAGGTATTGCCAATTCGGAGAAGGATCGGGCTATCCTGCAGGGAGACTTGGATGACCTTGTAAACTGGAGTAATAGTAATAGGATGAAATTTAATAGTGAGAAGTGTAAGGTGATGCATTTAGGGATGACTAACAAGAATTTTAGTTATAAGCCGGGGACGCATCGGTTGGAAGTAACGGAGGAGGAGAAGGACCTCGGAGTCCTGGTTCATCGCAGGATGACTATGAGTCGGCAATGTGACGTGGCCGTGAAAAAAGCTAATGCGGTCTTGGGATGCATTAGGCGAGGTATTTCTAGTAGGGATAAGGAGGTGCTGCTTCCGTTATACAAGGCACTGGTGAGACCTCATTTGGAGTACTGTGTGCAGTTCTGGTCTCCCATGTTTAAAAAGGATGAACTCAAACTGGAACAGGTACAGAGAAGGGCCACTAGGATGATCAGAGGAATGGAAAACCTGTCGTATGAAAGGAGACTCGAGGAGCTCGGTTTGTTTACCCTAACCAAAAGGAGGCTGAGGGGGGATATGATTGCTCTCTTTAAATATATCAGAGGGATAAATACCAGGGAGGGAGAGGAATTATTTCAGCTCAGTACTAATGTGGACACGAGAACAAATGGATATAAACTGGCCGTCGGGAAGTTTAGGCTTGAAATTAGACGACGGTTTCTAACCGTCAGAGGGGTGAAGTTCTGGAACAGCCTTCCGAGGGAAACAGTGGGGGCGAAAGACCTCTTTGGCTTTAAGATTAAGCTTGATAAGTTTATGGAGGGGATGGTTTGATGGGATAACGTGATTTTAGTCAATAGGTCAATAACGTGCCATCGCTGGTAATTAGTATCAATGGTCAATGTGGGTCTGGCTGGAGAATCTTGCCCGCATGCTCGGGGTTCTGCTGATCGCCATATTTGGGGTCGGGAAGGAATTTTCCTCCAGGGTAGATTGGCAGAGGCCCTGGAGGTTTTTCGCCTTCCTCCGCAGCATGGGGCAGGGGTCGCTTGCTGGAGGATTCTCTGCGACTTGAAGTCTTTAAATCATGATTTGGGGACTTCAACAGCTGAGTCAAGGGAGAGAATTATTCCAGGAGTGGGTGGGTCAGCTTTTGTGGCCTGCATCATGCGGGAGGTCAGACTAGATGATCATAATGGTCCCTTCTGACCTTAAAGTCTATGAGTCTATGAGTTTTGTAGATCTTTAATCATTTTTGTTGCTTTTCTCTGGACTTCCTCCACTTTGTCCACATCTCTCCTGAAAGGTAGCTCCCACAACCGGACACAATACTCCAATTGATGCCTAATCAGTGCTGAGTCGAGCAGAAGAATTACTTCTTGTGTCTTGCTTACAAAACTCCTGCTAATACATCCCAGAATGATCGCATTTTCTGGAAGCATTACACTGTTGACTCATTTTCAGCTTGTGATTGACTATGACCCCCCCAGATCCCTTTCCGCAGTACTCCTTCCTCAGGAGTCATTTCCCATTTTGTATGTTTGCAACTAATTGTTCCTTCCTAAGTGGAGTACTTTGAATTTGTCCTTATTAAATGTCATCCTATTTTCTTCAGATCAGTTTGTCCAGATCATTTTGAATTTTAATCTTATCTTTCAAAGCCTAACCAAAAGAAGGCTGAGGGGGGATATGATTGCTCTCTTTAAATATATCAGAGGGATAAATACCAGGGAGGGAGAGGAATTATTTCAGCTCAGTACTAATGTGGACACGAGAACAAATGGATATAAACTGGCCGTGGGGAAGTTTAGGCTTGAAATTAGACGAAGGTTTCTAACCGTCAGAGGGGTGAAATTTTGGAACAGCCTTCCGAGGGAAACGGTGGGGGCAAAAGACCTCCCTGGCTTCAAGATTAGGCTAGATAAGTTCATGGAGGGAATGGTTTGATGGGATAACGTGATTTTAGTCAATTAGGCAATAACGTGCCATCGCTGGTAAAATGAGGGTCCGGCTGGAGATTCTTGCCTGTATGCTCGGGCTTCTACTGATCGCCATATTTGGGGTCGGGAAGGAATTTTCCTCCAGGGTAGATTGGCAGAGGCCCTGGAGGTTTTTCGCCTTCCTCCGCAGCATGGGGCAGGGGTCGCAAGCTGGAGGATTCTCTGCGACTTGAAGTCTTTAAATCACGATCTGGAGACTTCAACAGCTGAGTTAAGGGAAAGTGGGTGGGTCAGCTTTTGTGGCCTGCATCATGCAGGAGGTCAGACTAGATGACCATAATGGTCCCTTCTGACCTTAAAGTCTATGAGTCTATGAGTCTAAAGCACTTGCAACTCCTCCCAGCTTGGTATCATCCACAAACTTTATAAGTGTACTCTCTATGCCATTATCTAAATCTAAATGATGAAGCTATTGAACAGAACTGGACCCAGAACTGATCCCTGCGGGACCCCACTTGATATGCCCTTCCAGCTTGACTGTGACCTACTGATAACTAAGGCTCCATGTTTGTCACAGGGGTCGCGGATTCTGTGACTTTCTGTGACCTCCATGACTTCTCCAGCAGCCCTGTGCAGCTGGCCCAGGAGCCATCTGAGCAGCTCAGGCACCCCGCGGGTCACTTGCACTGGCTGCTGCTGGGGCAGTCTCAGGCCCCACCCCACCCCTTGGCCCCCCCGCCTCTTGGGGACCTCCTGCCACCCAGTAGCAGGAGTTTGGGTTTGTGGGAGGCACGGCTTGGGGCCGCTGCTTATCTGGAGAGGGGGCTCCCCTAGCGCCACATGTTGCCTCTGCTGGCAGCCAGGCACCATCCACTCAGCTCCCATTGGCCGCAGTTCCTGGCCAATGGGCGATGAAGAACCGGGGCTTGGGGAGGAGCAGAGGCAGTACATGGAGCTGGGGTCACTGCTTCCCAGTAGCTGGGTAGGGAGCCTGCCTCAGCCCCACCAAACCCCGCCTCCCCGGCCGCAACTTCCACCCCAGCACACGCACGCCCCGGGCCACAACTCGCCCCCCGCGCCTCCCTCCCCAGCACCCGTGGTGCTTCCCCAGGCCGTGCCCCCTCCCCAGCCCTTACCATACTTCCCCAGGCTGCTCCTCACCCCCCGAGCATCCCCATCCCCTCAGGCCATGCCCCCCTCCCCAGCACCCACAGTCCCCCCCTGGGCAGCGCTCCCTCTCCAGCACCTGCAGCGCCCCCTGAGTGCCACCCCCCCACCCCCCACCCCCGTTTTAAGCAGAGGTATTTTTAGTAAAAGTCATGGACAGGTCACGGGCCCATGAATTTTTGTTTACTGCCTATGACTAAAACTTAGCCTTACTGATAACTACTCTCTGGGAATAGTTTTCTAAGCAGCTATGCACCCACCTTATAGTAGCTCCATCTAGGTTGTATTTGCCTAGTTTGTTTATGACAAGGGCTTGGGAGACAGTATCAAAAGCCTTAATAAAGCCACATCTATGGCTTCCCCCCAAAAAAAGCTTGTTACCTTGTCAAAGAAAGCTATTAAGTTGGTTTCACATGATTTGTTCTTGACAAATCCATACTGAGTGTTACTTATCACCTTATTAGCTTCTAGGTGTTTGCAAATTGATTGCTTAATTATTTGCTCCATTATCTTTTCAGGTGCTGAAGTTAAACTGACTGGTCTGTAATTACCCGGGTTGTCCTTATTTCCCTTTTTATAGATGTGCACTATATTTGCCCTTTTCCACTCCTCTGGAATCTCTTCTGTCTTCCATGACTTTTCAAAGCTAATCGCTAATGGCTCAGATACCTCTTCAGTCAGCTGCTTGAATATTCTAGGATGTATTTCCTCAGGCCCTAGTGACTTGAAGACATCTAACTTTCCCAAGTAATTTTAACTTGTTCTTTCCCTATTTTAGCCTGAGATCCTACCTCATTTTCACTGGCATTCAGTAAGTTAGACATCCAATTGCTACTAATCTTTTTGGTGAAAACTGAAACAAAGCAAAACTTTCTTGGGCAGTATCCAGACCCTCTCATCAGGTTTTCTTACTCACGCACATCTAACTCCTCAACCTGGGTGTCTTCAGCTGAATGCACTTCTCTTTTCTGCATTTGGGATCTTCAGTGGTTTGCAAAATGATTATTTCCCCCACAGGTATGACAGTTTCCCAAAGAAAAACACTGTTTGGGGGGGTCATGCTGTGATCCACACCTGCCATATAACCCAGCCTCTCCCCTAGTAGTGATTTTTCATAGCAGGTGGTTCCACTCTTTGATTTGACCTTTTCTGGCTATATTATGTTAGCCCCTTCTGGTGAATTCAGCTTTCACAGTTTCTGCTGCCCTGCATATCTGGAGAGATTTATCTAAAGTTAAATCTCCTTCATCATAGAATCATAGAAGATTAGGGTTAGAAGAGACCTCAGGAGGTCATCTAGTCCAACCCCCTGCTCAAAGCAGGACCAACCTCAACTAAATCATCCCAGCCAGAGCTTTGTCAAGCTCAGCCTTAAAACCCTATAAGGATGGAGCTTCCACCACCTCCCTAGGTAACCCATTCCAGTACTTCACCACCCTACTAGATTCAGAGTGGTAGCCGTGTTAGTCTGTATCAGCAAAAACAACGAGGAGTCCTTGTGGCACGTTAGAGACTAACAAATTTATTTGGGCATAAGCTTTTGTGGGCTAAAACCCACTTCATCAGATGCATCAAGTGAAAAATACAGTAAGCAGTATATATATATATATATTACAGCACATGAAAAGATGGGAGTTGCCCTACCAAGTGGGCGGGGGGGTTCAGTGCTAACAAGGCCAATTCAATTAAGGTGGAAGTGGCCTATTCTCAACAGTTGACAAGAAGGGGTGAATATTTACAGAGGATATTAAACTACAAAATGAGGTTGGCATAACTATGTTGCTCAGTACTCTGAGCAGCATAGCTAACCAACTTAAGTTCCATGTAGATAGCACTGGGTCAACGGAAGAAGTCTTCTGTCAACCTAGCTACTGCTTCTTAGGGAGGTGGATCAGCTATGCTGACACTACCTCCGATCGGTATAGGCCGTGTCTAGATTGAAGCTGCAGTGGAGCAGCTTTGCCACTGGAGCATTTTAAATGTAGACAAGCCCTTAAAGTTGTTATAAATTTCCAATGCTTCCTCCTCCACAACGTGCAAAAAGACAGATAATTTCACGTTGTCATTTTTCTCCTCTGCCCCTACGGCTGCTAAATACAATTCAAATCTATATTGGAATTTTTTCTGGTTCTCTGCAACATTGTCTGACATTTGCAGACTGCATCCATTTTGGCTTTCTTCCTGTCTTAGGCTAGTCAAGCTACTATTGTGTTCATAAAATACAAACAAAAGCCTTTGTCATTCTCTGTTTGCTGCTCCATGTCTTCCTGTTCCCTCTGCTTTCAGTTTCAAACCCAGGAGTTAACCTCAAAACTCCTGCAAGTCTCTTTCTCATTCAGCACTTTTGACACCATGTAATGGTCTTGGGGTTCATTAAACAACAAAGCAGTAAATGAGAAAGGCATAAAACTTTTAATAAAATGTACGCAGGGTCTGAATGAGCTCTTCCCTGATATCTAGTGATGAGCTGGGGGAGAGGCCTTCAGGAGACGACCTTGTTTGCATAGACATGTTCACTCTGCCTAGGTCCGCAGCATGATGGAGCTGCTTTGCCCAAATGATCACTTTTGGCTGGTGTTGGCTAACAAATCACTTTGTTATTGGGGCAGCGGTAATAAAGGGTGTTATTCTTGTGTGAATAAAGGGCAGCAGAACTGTGCTTGGCATGCCCTGATTGAGTGTTTCACCCTCAACTGAATTGCACTCACTAAGCAGCCGGTAGGAGGTGGCAAAGACCAGTGTACGCGAGAGAGGGTGGAGACAGGTGTTTCTACTGTGTGGGTTCTGTCTAAGGATATTAGACATCATTTGACCCTCCTCTTCTCTGCTGCACCTCTCTAAATAGCTCTCTTAATAAAAAGGAACATGGATTCCTCTCCTGTTGTTACCTAGCCCGTGGTAAATGAAACACTAGTGCACGGTTGGGTTCCGGGGCAAGACATTGGTCCATAGCTGGACTGCAAAATGCTGTTGGCCGGGACTGATCACAGCCAGTGAGACACTGACTCACTCAGACTAGGGTGTCTCAACAGAAAATTGCCACAGCTGAGAAAGCCCTAAGGGAGGGAGACCGCACAGATGATCCAGCTGCCCCAGGCATGCAACTCTGGGAGAGAGACGAAGGGCCAAAGCCACTAGATTGTTGGGGATTGCGTGGCAGGGAGGTGTGAACCAAAGCAGCAGAACAAAGGGAGTCAGACAGGACTCGTGACAGCTATCTCAGGACCCATCCAGTTCTGAAACCGCATGGGTCTTTGGATGAGTTAAACCATAGGCTCCCTATGGCCCCAAAAAGCCATACTGGGTCACGGTAACAGCCATGCATCATCCAAGCTATGCCCCCAGGGCACTCAGAATGAGGAGTCACAAAGAGGGTGATGACAAGTCCCAGTTTCAAACATTGCTTTGTATTCAGCAGCTGCCTCACTGGCCATTAGCTGTCCCCCAGCTGCCACAGAGCTTAGATTGTAACCAGCATGTGCATGGGATGGTAGACCAGAACCCCTCTTCAGACCTCAGCACCGTTCTTCTCTCATGAGCCCAGCTCCGCCTGGGAAGGAGCAGAGCTCAAGATGTTTTATTATGGAATTCCTTTGATCTCTTGACACTGGAGGCCATTTCAGGACAGGGATGGAGAGACTACTCCAAACTGAGCCAGGCACCTTAGCTCCATCTCTCTGAACCAGTCCATCTCCTCTGCATTTACCCTGTGAGCAGGAGCTGTTCTAGGCAGTGCATTGTACCTCAAAAGCAGCAGATGCTGTGTAGGGAGTTCTAGGCAGCTCTCTGTGCCACGTGCGTTACAGAGCATGCTGCCTGGGCTCTGATCATCATTCCTCTCTGCTGCTTCATTGAACTGTCCCACAGGCAGCTGTTTGATTTTATCATGGATTCAGACTCCTTTGCTCCCACATACTCGCCCCATAGATTGTCAGGGTATACTACATTGGAAAGAACCTTGTTTGAAGACTGTTCGCAGGGGCTCTGCCCCCAACTGGCTAGCCCAGCACTGCCCACCACAGGCTTCTTGCACCTTCCTCTGAGACACATCTGACAGGATCCTGGGCTAGCTGGACTCTGACACTGATGCAGCTGGATGG
This sequence comes from Emys orbicularis, assembly GCF_028017835.1. NCBI lineage: Eukaryota > Metazoa > Chordata > Testudines > Emydidae > Emys > Emys orbicularis. The sequence goes on along the minus strand of NC_088689.1, from coordinate 79,634,603 downwards.
TTCCACTGACCCCAGTGCCCCCTGTGCTGTGACTGAGACAATCCAGCCCCACACGCACACAGAGGGGGCAAGTCACTAAAAAAGTCATCAACATTTATTTTGTTTGCAAATTTCACTTAAAACTTGCTCCCCCAAATCAAGGAGGTAACACCCTAAGAGCTGCCTGCTCCGCTCATCAAGGCCCCAGGCACAGACAGCTCATCATCCCCAAGGGCAAAGGTGCTCTACTGTTGCCCCTGCCGGCAATGGGGCAGACAGACACAGTCTGCAGCTCCACCTTCTTGCCCTTGGATGGCACTTAGCCAAGGCCCCGGCCCCTTGAGCTCATCAACGATCGCAAGGGGATCAGCCCTGCGGTCCAGGCCAAACATCAGCCCTGCTTCCCCCACTCTGCCTCCCTATGGGCCCTGGCAGGTCACAAGAGACGTTTCCTTCCTGTGACCCCAGCAACCAGCTGCTGTGTCCACCCTGGAGGAGGCTGCTGCTTGGTGGCTGGGAGTGATCCTCAGAGAAAGCCTGTTGGCACTCTGCACTGGGAAGCACTGGAGAAGTGTCATCTCCTGCGCAGACTCCCTGGCCTCAGGCCACTTTGCATGCACCAAGGCTGTGGCAGCCACGAACTATCCATGAGACCCTGAGTGCCAACTCCAGAACCCCCGCCAGCCAGCTAGGTAGGGCGCAGGATTCCACCCGAGAGGCCGTCTAACCAGGAACTGCCCTCTGTGACATCATGAGGGCGATGAGGCCGAGGAATGGCCATCACAAACTCTGCCCCGACTCCAAGGAGATCGACTGCACCAAGGCAGAGTGCAGGGGGAGTCCATGGAAGCACAGCAGTGCAGCTAGGAGTGGGAGCTAGGCAGCCCATGGTACAGGCTAGAGGAGCAAAAAGTGCTGCTCATCCCGGGACTCTGTCCCTTGGAGCAGTTCTCTTCGAGGAGATGTGTGCGATCACTGGTGCCCACAGAGCTGTCCTCAGCGGTACGGCAATGGGCTCTCCCTGTGCTCCAAGCTGGCGACTGCTTGCCATGTGGCAGGGGAGGGCGGGGGGAGAATGGGGACACTTTGCTTGGGGGGACAGGCGCTAGTTCTCCGGGCCAGAAGTCCAACCCTGCCCCCCTCAGCTATTGCGCTCCTGTTGTTCAGCCCACAGCTTCCTGCTTCTTGGGAGAGGCTCCACTCCTGCTTCTTTCCCCCCCCCCCCCCCAGCCCTGGCACTTGCTGTTTATCACCATCCCTGGCCTGCGCTCCTTCTGCCCACCCCACGCGGATGCAGCTCTTGCTCATCAGCTGCTCAGCTCTGGTTAGAGACATGCAGGCTGGTGAGGAAATGCCAAATTAGTGTGTCACTCTGCAATCCACACGGATTGCCACGTGCCCATGGCAGCTTCCCACTTGGCTTCCCAGTTCCAGGCCTAACCTTGCAATGCTGCTGGCTGGAGCAGTGGTGGAAACTCCAACTCAGCACTCAGGGGCCCTGGAGACCTCTGTCATCAGCAGGCTGGGGACAAAGAGATTGACTGAAGTCATTCCCTGCTACAGGCCAATTCATTAGAATTCACAGCAAGCCCGAGAGGCTGCACAGCTTTCCTGTGGGCGTGGTGCCGCTTGTGTTATTCCCAGCTTAGGACTGGCACGCAGACAGCCAGACCCACACACAGCACTCAACACCATGTGAGACGCCCACAGTGCAGGGCAAGCATGCTGCTGCATTCTCCCAGCCAACCTGCCTGAGCCCCCCAAGAAACTAGATCTCCACAGCTAACAGAAAAAGGGGCTGGACCCACTCCAACAAGCACGCCATGGCCCACTCCCACAATGCACCACTCAACCTCACTCCCACTAGAATGGCTGGACAGCCCCACCCTGGCCAGCTCTACATGCTCTCCGGGTGGCACCAGTGCAAAGACTCGGGGTCTGGCCAGCACGTCACAAAGATCTGCTCAGAGGAGGGCTGCCCACGCTGCAGCACAGCCTGGGGAGAGCTGACAGGACATGATCTCTAGTGTAGAAGCGGCCACTGCACAAACCCAGAACTGGTACACAGGCCTCCCAGTAGGGCTGTTGCCTATATTGAAAGACAGCCCAGGAGATGTCCACTCTAAGCAAGCCTTCCCTCTGACATGGCAAACTGTGTGCTCGGCCCTGCACCTCAGTGACTGGTTCAGGCAGGGCAGACACAGGCCGGCACAGTCCACAAAAAAGGACTCAAGCAGCAAGCTGTGCATACTGGATCCCGACCCGCTCCTGGCTGCTGGGGACAGCGTGCAGCAGCCGTGCCTGAGCCCAGGGCCGGTGCATCCACTAGGCAAACTAGGCAGCCGCCTAGGGCGCCAAGATTTGAGGGCACCAAAAAGCGGTGCCCAAAATGTCTGGGATACTCACCCGGCGCCGGCTAAATGTATAACCCTCTTTGATCAGCTCCGGCCGGCCAGGAAGTGATGTCATTCCTCCTCCGGCCGCCAGGGGCGCTGCGCTGCTCCCTGCTGCTCTGGCTCTTCCCCAGGGCCCAACCCCTCCCCTGAGCTCTGCAGCAGGGCCGGGGCTGCAGGAAGTAGAGACCCGGCCCCAGCCATGCTGCTGGTGAGTGCTGGGGGGTGGTTCCCCCCTGCCCCCAAGCCAGCCCCAACCCCCCGGAGGCCTGCACCCCCTGGAAGCCAGACCTCCCCCCTGCAGACCTGGGGCACCCCCACACACAGGGGGGCTGCGTAGGGCCCAAGAATATCTAGGGACGGCCCTGGTACCTGCCACCCTGCCCTCAGCCAGCCCCACAGCCCCTGCCCTGCCTGCAGCCAGCCCCGCACCCCCGCCTCCATCCAACTCCTGCAGCACCCCCGTGCCCCAAGCCAGCCAGCCCCACACCCCCGTCTCCAGTCAACCCCGCACCCCATCTCCAACCAGCTCTGCATCCCCCCTGCCCTGCCCAAAGCCAGCCAGCCCCGCACCCCCCTTTCTCCAGCCAGCCCCTGCCGCACCCCCGGACCCAAAGCCAGCCAACCCCACACCCCCATCTCCAGCCAACCCTGCACCCCAGCTCCGCATCTCACCTGCCCTGCCCAAAGCCAGCCAGCCCCACACACCCCGCCGCAAGCCAGCCAGCCCCACACCATGTCAGGTTATTCATTTATTTTCATTAAATATGTAATCTAAATAATGAAATTAATAAATTTTCAAGCTGAATATGTATTAATTCTAATGAACAATGCCATATTATGCAGTATTCATTTCTAAAAGTTTATAATAAGCGATGCTCCGGGGGGAGGGGTGGGGTGGGCACAAGGTGGAAGTTTTGCCTAGGGCACAAAATATCCTTGCACCGGCCCTGCATGAGCATGGTTAGCGGTGCTCTGGTGCCAAGAACCAGCGGACTTTGGAGACCCTCCCAGCCAGCCCAGGCCTTGCTGGGCATTGCCCGTCCTGCTGCCAGAGGGCAGCCGGGCCCGTAGGCTGGGCCAGGAGGGCAGAGACCGGCTGACACTGTGGGGGGGGGAAGGCCCGGAGTCGCAGCCCGAAACCCTGAGGGCACGGAAGAGCGCTCCGTCGGGCGGAGAAGATGCGTGCGCGAGTAGCTCCCACCTCGGGGGCGCCCCAACGCCAGACCCCGCCCGCGGCCAGCGCACGGCCCCGCCTCCAGCTCCGCCACCGACCAGCGCCCCCCTCCCGACCAGCGCTCCGCCCCCTTAACCCCCAGCCCCGTCTCCAGCTCTGCTCCCAGCCAGCGCCCCGCCTCCAGCGCCTAGCCCCGCCCCCCCGGCTGGTCTCTGGGCTCCGCAGGGCGACCGCGTTCCGTTCATCGGCTCGCTGCGGAGCCAGGTCCAGCACGATGCCCCCGAATGGGGACAGCGCACGATCTCGTTGTTGCCGGGTAATGGGGGCGCGGCTGGACGGCAGCTGCAGGGGGACACACCTGTCCCTGCCCGCGCAGCGCTCTTGGGGCGGGGCCGGACCCTGGCCAGTGGAGGCCCCGCCCCCCGGTCCGGAAGTGCCGCGTCAGGACCCCCAGCGTCCGGACTAGCGTCAGCGACATGGAGTCACCGGTGAGGGGCTGGGTCCGCCGCCTTCCCACAGTGCCCCGCGGGAGGGGCCTTGGTTGGCAGGCCAGGCCAGGCCAGGCCAGGCGAGGGGAGAGGGACGCAGGGACTGGGGGCGAAAGCTCCACCACCCCCCGCCGTGACCTCCGTGTGACCCCCAGGGCCATGACCTCTTCCTGCGCACACAGCCCCCTCTGGGCTGCGTTCCCAGTCCCTGCACTTCCGGCATGCTGAGCTCTGACCCTTGCGCCCAGTGCTCCCTGCCAGCGAACTCCGCGTGCGTCCCGCTGCCCTGGTCTTTCCCTGCGCGGTGCCTGGCTCGGCGCTCCCTGCCAACCTCCCTATGCTGACGGGCTTTTCCTGCGCAGGTGCTGAGGAGCCCGGAAGAGGTAGCAGCGCTGTACCGCGAGCTCAGCCAGTGCCCCTCGCTCTGCAGTGCCTGCATTGGGCCCGAGGTCACCACTCAGTATGGGGGCAAATATTGCAATGTCTATACAGGTACCGACTCCGCTGCGCCCTGCGCGTTCCAGGGCTCCTCTGTCCCAGTGTGGGGAGAACGGAGGGCTGGAAGCAGAGGGTCCCCAGGAGCAGAGGGCAGCTGCATTGTTCCTAGCTCTGGTTCAGCTTCGCCATGGGAGGCCCCCCAGGTCCCTCATCTCTGAGGTCAGGCACCAAGGCGGTGATGGGCCCAGACTCCAGGCTGTCCGCTTGCCAAGTGTCAGTCTCAGAGGAAACCACCCCAAGACCCTGCTTGGGGCTCTTCACGTGTGTGAAGGGATTTGTGGCAGTTGGGTCCTTCAGATCAGCACACCGCCCCCTGGGCAGGTTCCCTGGGCTTGGGCTCAGCCCTCCCATCCCTGCAGCTGGCGCCAACAGAAGAAGCAGTGCATGATGGGATGCTCAGTTGTAGCAGAGAGCGCCGTGCTGCCTGTCTGTTGCCTGCAGCCCCCTCTCTTACAGTCAGCAGAGACTCGGTAGAGACACTACAACTCCCCCTCCACTTGTCACAGCAGCATCCGGCCCTGGCCTTCCCCAGTTAAGGGTTCCATGGCCTTCCGTGTGGCTTCCCTGGCCTGGCCAGCCCTGCTTCCTGAGTCACGGCTCCTGGCTCTCCAGACTTCTGTCTTCTCTCCACTCAGAGGCCTGTCTGAGCCATGGGACCTGCCCATTGCCATATGACATTGATCCCTTTCTCCAGCTAGAGAGGTGTGCCCTGCAACAGAAGCTAGACTGCGGTCCCCACGTGCCAGCTGTGGAGTTGAGGCACAGACAGTGACAGCTGATTTTCAGAGGTGTCCCCCGTCCCAGCTGCAAAGCGCTAAGCACGCTTGACCATCAAGCCATAAGAGACTGGGCCAGGATCACACAGAGCTAGGGTTGAACCCAGATCTCCTGATCCCTAAGCTGCTGCCTTAGCCTCAAGCCCAGCTTGCTTCCAGGTAGCACAGAGAGTGCCAGGAGTGCAGGCAGGCAAGGTGCCCTGCTCTGCACACGGGCCATCCCATCTGGTATCTTTGCTGTAAGGCCAAAGGAGAGGGGAGCGGTGCCAACCCAGTGCAGGCGGCAGCTGACTGCCCTCTCCTTCCAGAGTGGTCTCAGCAGGACCTGGAGAGAGCCGAGAGTGTGAAGTTCTGCCGCCAATACCTCATCTTCCATGACAGCCAGGCCATCGTGTACTCTGGCCCCTCGGGCACCTGCAGTGAGATCAAGGGAGAGTGAGTGTCTCCGCCCTGTCCCTTTGCCAGTGCCCACCGTGTGCCCATCGCCATCCCCACAGCTCTGCTAGAGCCTGGCCTGGCTTGCTGCCCAGTGTGGGCATGGCTGGGCGGGAGGTGGGGGCTGCCCTGCCATGGGATGTGGGCAGCTGGGGAAGAGCTTGGGCTGCGTTGCCTCCTGCCAGGGGGCTCCAGCAGGAGGGACAGAACCAGAGTGTGGCTCTGCACCTGGCAGAGGCCCCCTGCTCAGAGTGCGGAAGGTGGGATGTCCTGGGGGCCTTATGTCTAGCCCTGAATCGCCCCTAGCTCCCAGGCTGCTGGCTGGGGAGGCAGAGTCTTCCACTACACTGCCCTGCTCCCTCCCCTGCAGCTGCCCCTCCCCTGTGTCCTTGGGGGTGCTCCAGGCTGGGTTGCTTGCGAAAGGCCACTAGCAGAGTTCGGGGCTCTTGGCTGCGCCTGCTCCCGCCCCCTGGAGGAGGCATCTGGGCCACCTCGGGCCCCCTGTGCCCACTGCTTCTCCAGCTTTGCAACGGGTAGCCCCAGGTGCCAGGCCTGCTGTCCCTGCCTTTTGCTGCGCCTGCTGGGAGCACCTCTCCATTGTGCTGTGTCCTGGTGTGTGTTTAGATGGGATATGGGAGCCAAAGCGTTCATATGACCCAGTCCCTGGCCAACAGTAAACTGTGTTAACCATGGCCTGGGCTTTAGGATCTGGAGACCTCAGCTTGCATAGTCTCAGGGCAAACAGCCCAGCAAACACCCTTTAACTTGTACTGAACATCCAGAAAGGAAGGGAAACCAGCTGAAGCTTTTGAAATGGAAAACATTGAGTCAGGCTTTCATTGTAACAACACCCCATGTTCCCTTTCCCTTTGGCAGGAGGGGGCTCCCCGTGCCAGACAGTCTTGTAGACAGGGTTATAGCTGGCAAATAACTTCCTTTTGTTTGTTTTCAACCTGCTGCCTATTAATTTCATTTGGTAACCCCGAGTTCTTGTGTTATGAGAAGGAGAAAATAACACTTCCTTATTTACTTTCTCCACACCGGTCATGATTTTATAGACCACTATCATATCCCCCCTTAGTCCTCTTTTTTCCAAGCTGGAAAGTCCCAATCTTATTAATCTCCTCATATGGCAGCCGTTCCATTCCCTAATCATTTTTGTTGCTCTTTTCTGAACCTTTTCCAATTCCAATATATCCTTTTTGAGAACGAGCGACCACATCTGCACGCAGTATTCAAGATGTGGGCATACCATTGATTTATATAGAGGCAATATGATATTTTCTGTCTTCTTAACGATTCCCAAGATTCTGTTCACTTTTTTGACTGCCGCTGCACATTGAGTGGATGTTTTCAGAGAACTATCCACAATGACTCCAAGATCTTTCTTGAGTGATAACAGCTAATTTAGATCCATCATTTTATATGTATAGTTGGGATTATGTTTTCCAATGTGCATTACTTTGCATTTATCAACATTGAATTTCATCTGTCATTTTAACAATAAGGAGTCCGGCGGCACCTTAAAGACTAACAGATTTATTTGGGCATAAGCTTTTGTGGGTAAAAAAACCCACTTCTCCAGATGCATGGAATGAAAATTGCAGATACAAGCATAAATATATATTGGCACATGAAGAGAAGGGAGTTACTCAGCCCTCGTCCCCTAGTGCCCCTCTTCTACTTACGCTTCATCATATGGACCCACAGGAAGGAGTCCCTTGAAGAATTCCACCTGGATTTCAACAATTTCCACCCCACCATCAACCTCAGCCTGGACTAGTCCACACAAGAGATCCGCTTCCTGGACACTAAAGTGAAAATAAGTGATAGTCACATAAACACCACCCTATACCGGAAACCTATACTATACTTACTTACATGCCTCCAGCTTCCATCCAAGACACATCACACGATCCATTGTCTACAACAAAGCCCTAAAATACAACCGCATTTGCTCCAATCCCTCAGACCGAGACAAACACCTACAAGATCTCTCAAGCATTCTTAAAACTACAATACCCACCTGGGGAAGTGAGGAAACAGATTGACAGAGCAAGACAGATACCCAGAAGTCACCTACTACAGGACAGGCCCAACAAGGAAAATAACAGAACACCACTGGCCATCATGTACAGCCCCTGGCTAAAACCTCTCCAGCGCATCATCAATGATCTACAACATATCCTGGAAAATGATCCCCCAATCTCACAGGCCTTGGGAGGCAGGCCAATCCATACTTGCAGACAGCCCCCCCAACCTGAAGCAAATACTAACTAGCAACTACACACCACACCACAGAAACACTAACCCAGGAACCAATCCCTGTAAGAAACCCCGTTGCCTTCTCTGTCCCCATATCTACTCTAGCGACACCATCATAGGACCCAACCATACCAGCCACACCATCAGGGGCTCATTCACCTGCACATCTGCTAATGTGTTGTGTGCCAGCAATGCCCCTCTGCCATGTACATTGGCCAAACCAGACAGTCTTCTATGTAAAAATATAAATGGACACAAATCAGACATCAGGAATGATAACATACAAAAGCCAGTAGGAGAACACTTCAATCTCCCTCAACATTCAATAACAGATTTAAAAGTAGCCATTCTTCAAAAACAGACTTCAAAGAGAAACTGCAGAGCTACAATTCATTTGCAAACTTAACGCCATTAATTTGGGCTTGAATGGGGACTGGGAGTGGCTGGCTCATTACAAAAGCAGTATTCCCTCTCTTGGTATTGACACCTCCTCATCAGTTATTGGGAGTGGACCACATGCACCCTGACTGAATTGGTCTTCAACATTTGTTCTCCACTTGTAAGGTAACTCCCTTCTTTTCATGTGCCAATATATATTTATGCCTGTATCTGCAATTTTCACTCCATGCATCTGAAGAAGTGGGTTTTTTACCCACGAAAGCTTATGCCCAAATAAATCTGTTAGTCTTTAAGGTGCCACCGGACTCCTCATTGTTTTTCTAGATACAGACTAACATGGTACCACTCTGATACTATCTGCCATTTTGTTGCCCAGTCACCCAGTTCAGCGAGATCCTTTAGTAGCTCTTCACAGTCTGCCTGGGACTTAACTATCTTGAGTAGTTTTGTATCATCTGCAAATTTTGCCACCTCACTCTTTGCCCCTTTCCCCAGATCATTTATGAATATGTTGAATAGCACTGGAGCCAGTACAGACTCCTGGGGGATATCACTGTTTACCTCTCTCCATTCTGAAAACTGACCATTTATTCCTACCCTTTGTTTTCCTATCTTTTAACCAGTTACCAATCCATGAGAGGACTTTCCCTCTTATCCCATGACTTCTTACTTTGCTTAATAGCCTTTGGTGAGGGACCTTGTCAAAGGCTTTCTGAAAATCGAAATACACTATATCCACTGGATTCCCCCTTGTCCATGTGCTTGTTGACCCCCTCAGAGAATTCTAGTAGATTGGTGGGGCATGATTTCCCTTTACAAAAACCATGTTGACTATTCCCCAACAAATTATGTTCATCTATGTGTCTGATAATTTTGTTCTTTACTATAGTTTCAACCAGTTTGCCCGGTACTGAGGTCAGGCTTACTGGCCTGTAATTGCCAGGGTCACCTCTGGAGCCCTTTTTAAAAATTGGCATCACATTAGCTATCCTCCAGTCATTTGGTACAGAAGCTGATTTAAATGATAGGTTACAGACTACAGTTAGTAGTCCTGCAATTTCACATTTGGGTTCCTTCAGAACTCTTGGGTGAATACCATCTGCTCCTGGTGTTTAGTTTATCAATTTGTTCCAGAACTCTGACACCTCATTTTCCCCCAAGTCTATTTGTTTTCCAGCCTCCACAGGCAGAGGGGTGGAATAGCCCATTGACCACCAATTAGGCCAAATTTCCGACACCAGGTTTGGTCCACTGATTTCTGGTCCCCTCCTCCTCGTAGTTACCAGGCGTGACCAGAACACCCAGTCCTTTGGGGACCTTCGTACATATTTTCTTGCACCATTTTGGATGACAGGTCACTGTGACAGCTTGAACGTTCACTCTCCTGCACGACTGAGCTCACATCAGGGTCAATTGCAGGCCAAATTATCACAACAAGCCCCAGCTCCACCCCTCCCAGCACCCCTGTGGGGTAGGTTAGCGCATGTGGGTCCAGGATCCTATGGACTCCCTGAGCCCTGGCCGTGTGTCTCCTGTCCCCAAGCCATGCCATGCCCCCAGGCCCACTCCAGCCTGTCTCCCCCTGCAGGCTGCTGAGCAGGGAGTCTCCCAGTGGGGCACTTAAGGCAGTTTTGCGGAAAGCCAGTCCTGGCAAAGGCGAGGAGAAGCAATTCCTTGAGGTGAGTCGATAGGAGGCTGGGGCTGTGGGAAAAGCCCTGGGCAGAGTGAGGGCAGCCCTCGGCATCCTTGCTGTCTGGGGCTGAGGTGCCTTCCTGGCCTGACCATGCTCGGGACTCAAGGAAGAGGTCAGCCCCTGCTGCTGACGGCCCCTCCTCAGGCCTGGCTTTGGGGTGGAGGGATCCCTTCTCTGTAGTTCCAGCAGGCCGCTGGGGTGGGAATCCCTGTGGCTCTCCCCTCAGCATTTACCAGGCACTGCTCATGGCACACTGGGGCCCGGCCAGCGGACCTGACCCTCGTGGGATCCCGGGCTGGTGTGGGGCAGGATGGCCAGCCCACTCCTTCTCTTCGTGGATGGAGTAAGCCAGTGCAAGGTGGGGCCCTGCTCCCCACTCTACAGCCAGGCAAACTGCCACCCCAGCTGGCAGCTGTTGCCAGCAATATCTAGCACAGCTGCCTGTTCCCCCGTCCTGTGCTGCCATTCCCCTGCCATCTGCCCTGTGACCCCACAGTCCTGGGGCCTGGCCCCTGATGTCTTTGTTCCCCCAGATATGGGATCAGAATCGCAAGGTGAAGAGCATCAACCTGATGGTGCTGGAGAAGCATGGCAATGTCTATGAGGATGGTGAGGCTGGGTCCCCACGGATCCGCCTTCTCCCTGAATTGGGGGAGGGGTTGGGTCTATGGGGTGGGGCAGGATGGGGGATGGCTGGCCAGGCGTGGGGAGGGCGGCGAAGGGGGCCCCGCAGCCATCTGGCCGGGCCTGGGGAGGGCGGCGAAGGGGGCCCCGCAGCCGTCTGGCCGGGCCTGGGGAGGGCGGCGAAGGGAGTCCCCAGGCCCCATGGTGGGGACATTGGGCTGTGCTGCCCCACAGGGTCTGACTAGCACTTCCCCAGATCAGTTTGGCTGCTTGTCCTGGTCGCACTCGGAGACTCACCTGCTTTACGTGGCCGAGAGGAAACGGCCCAAGGCCGAGTCCTTCTTCCAGAGCAGAGCCCCGGAGCTGAGCAGCGGCTGTGCTGATGAGAGACGCGACAAGGCTGTCAAGGTGTGTGGGGTGCAGCTGGAGGTCCTGAGTTGGAGCTGTGGGTGGGCCACTCGCCCCACCCCCACAAATGGCCGGAAATCCAGGCATGGTGCTAGAGCCCTGAGCAGGGACTCAAAGAGCAATTCCTGGCTCTGCCGCTGAGTGCTATGCTCTACTTCCCTCGGGGATGCTGGGCCTGTGGGGCAGGGGATGGCTGTCCTGTGGGCTCTGGCAATGCTATTAGAGCCAGATCGGCCCTGAGTCCGAGGCACAGGGCTGTCCTGCTCCAGAAAGCAGGAGGACTGGGGGTCGGGCGGTTCCCCAGGGGAGGGGGCACTCATGGCTCTGTGTTCCAGGGGGAGCAGTTCGTGTACCACGACGACTGGGGCGAGGCGCTGGTGGGCAAGAGCATCCCGGCCCTGTGCGTGCTGGATGTGGAGAGTGGCAATGTCTCGGTGCTGGAGGGCGTCCCGGAGCATATCTCCCCTGGGCAGGTCAGCATGGGCGTGGGGAGCCAGGCGCTGGCAGTGCCCGACTGGCACCTGCTGGCTGCCCAAAGCAGCCCCCAAACACCTCTCTGTCTGTTCCCTCTGATGCCAGCTGCCCCTGCCAGCATCCACAGGTCACTCAGTTTCCATGAGGGACTGATGTGCCTCAGCAGGGGAATCTGTGCCCCAGGATGTCAACCAGCAGGGTGGGGCCATGCTTTGGTTCTCTGGAGGACACCACTCATGGCTTCATTCCCTTAAACAGAGTGGGAGAGTTTCTAGCTGCTCTTGGGCCCCCTCTGACACTCCTTCCCCCCAACCAGGTTCTTCCCCCACCTTCTCTTTCCCCACCCCTCTTGATCATTGGCGCTCTCCCACTTTGCCTGCAGGCCTTCTGGTCCCCTGGTGACATGGGTGTGGTGTTCATAGGCTGGTGGCATGAGCCCTTCCGCCTGGGCCTGCGGCACTGCACTAACCGCAGGTGAGTGCCCTGTGCTGCTGCCCCTGCCTGAGCGACCGGCGCAGGGGAGAGGAGCCTCCCCATGTCTGGGTGTGCCTAGGCCAGTGGGACCCCTCAGAGAAATGCCCTTTGAGGCGCCTGCAGGCTGGGGCTGCTCTGCCAGGACAGAGGGCCAGACTGGGGATTGACCCGGCCCTGCTCCGAGAGCTGGCCCCAGCTTGCGGGCATCTGCTGCAGTGGCCTCTGAGAAGGGAGGGGCTGCCGGGGGGCTGGGGCTGCCAGACTCAGCCTGGGGAGCTGCAGCTCCGATCTGCCAGCTGGGGCAGGGGCAGGAGTGGGGGCTGGGTTGGCTGCTCCCATCGGGTGTAGGGCAGGAGGGTTGGGCAGCTGTGGGGCCCGTGCAGTGATGACCGCGCTGCTCTGGTTCCCAGGTCAGCGCTGTTCTATGTGGACCTGACGGGAGCGAGGTGTGGTGAGTCACTGCTGCTGCTTTCTGAGCCAGTGCCCTGCCCGTGTGCCCCCCACTCTGCCCATGGTCTCCACTGTGCCCATGTGCCCCCTGCCCACATGCCCCCATCCTGACCACGCCCTACCTGTGTGCCCCCTGCCCTGCCCGCAGTCCCCACTCTGCCCACGTGCCCCCGTCCTCCCCCTGCCCTGCCGGCATGCCCCCTGCCCGGCCTGCGGTCCCCGCCCTGCCAGTGTGTCCCCTGCCCTGCCCGCGGTCCCCGCTCTGCCCACGTGCCCCCACCCTGCCTGTGCCCTTCCTGTGTGCCCCCTGTGCCCTGCCCGCCTGCCCATGCACCCCCTGCCCATGATCCCCGCTCTGCCCTTGTGCCCCCTGCTCTGCCCTCGTCCCCTCATCCTGCCTGCACCCTGCCCGTGCCCTGCCCTCATGTCCCCGTCCTGCCTACGCCCTGCTCGTGTGCTCCCCGCTCTCCCCATTCCTCACGATGCCCGTGTGCCCTCTGCCCTGCCCACAGTCCCTGCTCTGCCCACATACCCTATTCTGCCTGCGTGCCCTGCCCGTGGTCCTCTCTCTGCCCACGTGTCCCCTTCCTACCTGTACCCTGCCCGTGTGCCCCAGGTCTGTCCATGCCCCGCCCTGCCTGTGTTCTCCCCCTGCGCCTGTGGTCCCCGCTCTGCCCATGTGCCCCCATTCTGCCTGCACCCTGCCCGCATGCCCCCTGCCTGTGGTACCCGCTCTGCCCACGTGCCCCATCCTGCCCGGTGCCCCTACCCTGCCTGTGTGCTCCCCACTCTGCATGCTCCAATGCCCCTGTCCAGCCTGCGGCCTGCCCGTGTGCCGCCATCCAGCCTGAGGCCTGCCCTGCCCGACCCCCGCCCTGCCCACCTGCCTGTCCTCCGCCCTACCTGCCCCCATCCTGCCTGTGCCCACACTCCTCTCCCGGCCTTCCATCCCGCTGCAGAGCTGCTGTCAGATGACACCAAGGCCGTGTGGTCCCCACGCCTGAGCCCTGACCAGTGCCGCATTGTGTACCTGGAGAACGGTGTACTCGGGCCCCACCAGCAGTGCAGCTGCCTCCGCATGGTGAGTGGGTCCCGCCAGGCTGGGGAGCCAGTACCAGGGGTTGGGCGTCAGGCTCTTTGCCGCCCAGCCAAGGCCGTGTGGGCCATATCCGCCAGTGGCACTTCCTGCTGGGATCCGGTCATCGGTCGCATTGCATAGGCTGGGTGCTTGGGCTTCTCCAGCACTGCCATAGCCGAGTGTCTGTGCCCGTGGCGGCATAACGAGAACCATCTTCCCTGGGCATGTCACCCTGATACATGGGCCTGGCCCTGCTCGCTCTGCTGGTGCCCACTGCTCCCCACAGGGTCACACCTATTGCCCCCCAGTAAGGCACCGGATGGTGCCCGTGGCACAGTGCTGCTGCTCCCTCAGGTGCCCGGGGGGAGCTGGGAGAGGCCTGCTAGAGTCTAGCTAACCCAGGGCAGGCTCCCCAGCACACTGGGCCTCCCCATGAGCAGCCGCCAGCCCTGTCCTGGATCCCCCAGAAGGGAGGGGGCAGCATTGCAGAACAGCCCCATGCTGAGTGCCCCCGGCCATCTCTTACAGTATGACTGGTACACGAAGGTCACCTCCACCGTGCTGGATGTCGTGCCCCGGCACAGCCAGGGTGAGTAGCCAGCCAGGTTCACTGGGACCGAGGGAGGAGCTGTGCAACGGGACGATGAGGCAGGCTGGGCACCCAGGGACTGGCGCTCTCCCCGTGTGAAAGTTAGCATACGGCGCTGTCTGCTCAGGAGGGGCAGTGGGGTGGGAGTGAGGGGAATCGGCAAGGTTGGCGGGGCAGGGGGCTGCGGGTCGGGAGTGAGGGGCACTGGCAGAGCTGTGGGGGCAGGGAACTGAACAGGAGCTGCGTGGGAAGCTTGGTTCCATGTTGCTGGCCATTGGTGCGTGTGCCCTGTGCCAGCCTGGCTGGTGTGCAGGGGACAGCGCGCTGAGCCTGGGGCCCTCTCCTTGCAGGAACGTTCACAGGGATCTATTGCCCGGCGCTGCCGGGCCTGTGCTGGGCAGCCGATAGCCAGAGGGTCGTGCTGGACACCGCTCAGCGCAGCCGGCAGGTACTGGGGTGGGGGACTGGGGCAGGGCAGCCCCACAGCTATGCTGCCTGCAGGCATACGCAGAGCCTGGGGCCCAGGCCAGCCCTGAGCAGAGAGGCTGGGGGTGCGCTGGGCCCTCCCTGCCTCTGGCTCGACCCCAGCTCTGACAAAGCTCTTGGTGTCGCACTAGGAGCTGCTTGTGGTGGAGACGCTGACTGGCAGCGTGACCTCCCTGACGACGGGTAAGTACCCGGCAGCCTGCTCTGCTCGCGCTGTCCCTGGATGCCCAGTGGGAGGGGCTGGGAGCCCTGCTGCCCCCAGACTCTTCCTGTGAGCTCCAGAGCATGACCTAGGCATCTGTCCCTCTGCAGGCGCCCCCCTGGGCAGCTGGTCTCTCCTCACCATTGACCGGGATCTCCTGGTGGCCAGGTTCTCGACCCCCAGCTGCCCCCCTACATTGGTAAGGGGGAATGGGCCAGGGTGGGAGGCTGTGCTATGATCTTTCACCCCACATGCAGACTCAGGAATAAAAATTTACTGGCTGCATCCACACCACACGCCAGCCAGCATCCCAAAGCGTTTCCCTGCTCAGGCGCTGGGCTAGCAGGGAGCAGTGGGGCAGGAGTGAGGGGCACCAGCAGAGCTAGGGGGTGGAGCCCAAGGCTGGGCTAGCAGGGGGATGCAGGCATTGGCGCTGCATGCAGGCTGCTTACTCGTTCAATGCTATCAGTCTTTCCTTGTCAACCCCCCTTGCCAGCTGCAGCCATTTCCTCCCCAAATGCTGCCAGAAGATGTCTGCAAAAGCCCCCCGAGCATCCTGCCGCCCCTCCCCTGGCGGGTCATGTCCCCACTCCCCGAGCATGCTGCGCCTACCACTGATGGGCTCTTTCCCCTGGCAGAAGGTGGCCTTCCTCCCCAGGGCCGGGCGGGAGGCCCAGGTGCACTGGGTGTGTCTGGAGGACATGACCCCCATCCCGGAGATCAGCTGGGCGATCCGGCCCCTGCAGCCCCCCCCAGACCAAGAGAACCCAAAGTACGGTGAGTGCCGTCGGGGGTCGGGGACTGGGCCCTGGAGGGCTGGCTCCAGCGCTGACATCACACTCTTCCTTTGCAGAGGGTATTGATTTCGAAGCCATCCTGCTACAGCCCAGCAAGGGGCTAGGGCCGAGGAAGCTGCCCCTGGTGGTCATGCCCCATGGTGAGACCCCCGCCCGGCGTGCCCCTCCCCCCCGTCAAAGACCCCTGCCCTCCCAGGCTGTGTAGGTCTGATTAGGCCTAATTTTGAAGCTAGAGCCAGGTGTTGTGCTCTCCTCGACCCCCGCATCAGTGCTGCCACCTTGCTCTGGGGGGGTCCCCATGCCCACCCGTCTGCAGCTGTTCCCCTCCTGCTGTGGGGCCGGCTGTCCTTCTGTGCCATGGGTTGTCACGGCGGCTGCAGGCCACTGCTCCTTCACTGGGCGCTGATTTGCAAGCACATTTCCCCCTCCCCCCCCCCCCCACTGCAGAGGGAGGGGATTGGCCCCAACCCAACCAGCGCCCAACGATGACAGGCAGGTCCCTCTGGGTTCGGGTCAGGGGGCAAGGTTCTGCCCTGGTGGTCGTGTCCATGGAGAGTCCCTCCCTAGGCAGCTTGCACCGGTTCCTAGGAGGATGGCAGGCGGTTGGGTCAGATCTGAGTGAGGCGCTGCAGCCTGGCGTATGGGGTGGCAGCCCTGCTCGGCTTTGGCACCTGCCATCAATAGTGCAGGGAGGCATGTGCTTGCCGGCCGAGGCCCAGATCCCACCCTCGGCACTGCTGGCGTCATCACAGCGGGCTGCCGGCACCCGCTGGGCTGAGCCTGGAGCAGGGTCAGGGTGGGGATACCACACCCTTCGTGGCAGGGACAGAGCTCAGGGAGAGGTGGGACCGAGAACTGTCCCCAGGCTGGATGCAAGAGCCCACCCAGCCCCATAGGGAGCGCAGCCACACAATGGTCCTGGTCCCCCCCAAACCTTCAGCCCCACGTGGAGCGCAGCCACCCCACGAGCCTAGGCCCCCAAACCCCTCAGCCCCATGGGGAGCGCAGCCACCCCACAGGCCTGGGCCCTTCCCAACCCCCCAGCCCAATGGGGAGCACAGTGACCTCACCGGCTTGGGCTCTCTGACCCCCACGGACCCACAGGGAGCACAGCCACCCCACAGGCCTGGGCCCCTGACTCCTCAGCCCAATGGGGAGTGCATCCACTCCATAGGCCTGGGCCCTCTGACACTCCAGCCCCACGGGGAGTGCAACCACCCCACAGACCTGGGCCCTCCCCAACCCCCCAGCTCCACGGGGAGCGCAGCCACCCCACAGGCCTGTGACCTCTGATCCTCCCCCAGCCCCACGAGGAATGCAGCCACCCTCTGGACCTGGGTCCCCAAACTCCTCAGCCCCACAGGGAGCGCAGCTACCCCCAGGCCTGGGCCCCCCAACTCCAAAGGCCCTTCCCTCTTCTTTTACTCTTTTGTCCCCATAGTAATTGTTTTGGAGGGTTGGGGGGCCTCAGTTTCCTGTTTTGCCCTGGTCCCCAGAGCTCTGTCGCCCTGTTGAGCGTGTCTTGTCCCCGGTTCCCAGACAGCCCCTCGTGCCAACAGTGTCGTTCATTCGCCATTCAGGGAGTAAGCGGGGCCAGCAGATGCCCCCCTGGTCCATGCTCCCCTGAAAGCCGCCTGTTCAAGGCAGTCGTGTGTTGGGGGAGCCTAGCAGCACAATCGCTTTGCTCACCCAGCTCTTCCCCCTCCCTGCCAGACACCATGTCCGAACAACTACACTACACACTCCCTACGAGCCCCTTCGCTCTGGGCTCTGCCCCATGCTCCAGCCCCTCACTCCTCTGCTCTCGCCTTGCAGGAGGCCCACACTCTGTCTGCACAGCCAGCTGGATGCTGTACCCCGCGGCGCTCTGCAGGATCGGCTTCGCTGTGCTCCTGGGTGAGTCCTGCCGGAGCCACAGGGGGTAGGCATGATGCAGCCAAGGCCTGGTGAAGTGGTGGCTGTGGGCTCTCTAGGCCTGGCCGTGTTCGGCCCCTGCCAGCTCCCTGGGCACAGCACCCTGGGGAGGAACTGCTGGGCCAGGGCTTACTCAGAGTGTGCCCTGGAGCCCCCTGGAGAGGGCTGAGGGCACAGCTGGGCCGAGGCACAGGGAGCCTGAGCTCCTAGAATGCAGCACCAACATGGGGATGGCCATTCGGGACAGCACCCCGGGCACCGTCAGCATCCCTGGGGCAGCCGGCAGGAGGGCGCAGTGCCCAGGCCAGCCCAGCCCCACAGCACTCGGCTGCTCCCCCCCTCTCCCTGGGTTGCAGGCCTGCAGCTAGGTGCCCCTTGGCAAGGGGTGGGGTCTCCTGGTGGGCACCCTGCTCCCTGAGCATGGCTGGGGGCTGGCTGTGGCAAGCCAGCTCTGTACCCTCATGAACCCCTGCTGCAGGGGGGCTGGCAGGGGCTCTCCCGTCACACTGAACTCTCTCCCCCAGTGAATTACCGCGGTTCGCTGGGCTTTGGCCAGGACAGCGTCGCCTCCCTGCCCGGCCACGTGGGCTGCCAGGATGTCAAAGACGTGCAGGTAGTGGTTGCCCCCCAAGCTCCCCCGCAGGGGCTGGGACAGTGTGACCCACAGCCAGGGGACCAGGCTGCTCCCTCTGGGCACCTCCCGCCCAGGAACTTAGTAGGGGGAGATGGGCTCAGCCAGCCTGTCAGGTCCTGGCCCCATCCCAGCGCTTCCCCCCTGCCCACCCTGGGCGCCCCCTTCCAAGCCTGGCTGCCCCCTTCCCTGAGACCGCCCTGGCCGCCCCCCCTTCCCCGAGACCGCCCTGGCCGCCCCATGGCACTGTCCATCTCATCCCATTGCAGTACTGCGTGGAGCAGGTGCTGCAGGAGGAGCCCCTAGACTCAGCGCGGGTGGCACTAGTGGGTGGCTCACATGGGGGCTTCCTTGCTTGCCACCTCATCGGCCAGTACCCAGGCACCTACCAGGCCTGTGTGGCAAGGAACCCGGTCGTCAACATGGCCTCCATGATCAGCGGCACCGACATCCCGGACTGGTGAGTGCCTGGGGCTCAGACCCTCCCCACCCCCTGCACCAGGCACAGCCTGGGTCCCGCTCTGAGCTAGGCTCTGTTGCCTCTGCAGGTGTCTGACTGAGGCCGGCTTCCCCTATGCACCCGACACCCTCCCGGATGCCTCCCACTGGGCAGAGATGCTCCACAAGTCACCCATGCAGTACGTCGCCCAGGTATGGAGCCCCACCACCGCTCAGAGACTCTGCACCCCCCTGTGACGGGTTCCCCGGGATGCAATCTAGAACTGGGGTACTACTGACCCCTCTGTCTTACCAAGCTGGGTTCTCTCTCACACTGTGATGCTGTGACAAACTGCAAACCTCTCCAGGTCCTGCACGCACACAGCCATCCACAGGCAGGGACACACCCAGCTGAGTTACATGAATGCTTTTGACAGACACTAATGATCCAGCAACAGAGAGTCTCCAACCAATTCCTCCCAGCACCCCAGCCTAGGACCCCAGGGCTGTACTGTCTTGCCCTGGTCAGAAGCCTGGCCAGTGTAAATTCATTACTCAGTCTGCCACTTCTACAAAGGAAAGTGGACATGCACCAGCCCTTGCAACCTGAGCAGATTTCCCAAGCACTTCAACCAAAATGCACTGTTTTAGGTAAAATATAAAACAGATTTATTAACTACAGAAAGACAGATTTAAAGTGATTTTAAGTAGCAGGCATAGAGATCAAAGTTGGTTACCTAGGAAATAAAAGTAAAATCACAATCTGAGTTCTATAAACTAGACAGGAATTGAATCAAGCAGTGTCTCACCCAGATAGATAATACAAGCAGGTTACAGATCTTCTGTACACAGGCTGGGACTCCTTCAGCCTGGGACCACCTCCCCAGTTCAGTCTTTGTTCTCCAGATGTGTTTCCAGGTGTTGAGTTGTGGGGGGAGAGAGGCCAAGCGATGATGTCACTTCCCCCTTTTATAGCTTCTTCAAGCTTGCTGGAAAGATCCTTTGCTATGATGTGTGTCAAGCAGTCTCCATTATCTACATGCTATCTCTGGCCTTGGCTACACTCGGGACTTCCCAGCGCCAGTGCTGCGAGAGCTCTCTCGCAGCGCTGTATGTACTCCACCTTTCCGAGGGGAATAGCTTGCAGCGCTGCGAGCGAGCGTGCAGCACTGCAGGCTCTGATTACACTGGCGCTTTACAGCGCTGTACTCGCTGCACTCAGGGAGGGTCGTTTTCACACCCCTAAGCGCAGCAAGTTGCAGCGCTGTACAGCGCCAGTGTAGCCAAGGCCTAAGAGAGGTATCCATTGTATACTGGAATTGTCCTTGGGAGTGTGGATTCCTTTAATGGGCCATCAGCAGCGTCTGGCTGTTCCATTGTGGCACCTGAAAGACTGGTTGTGAGTGTTCCCAAGCTCACAACATATTTCAGTGACACACACATTTTAAAACTTCATAACTCCACATACAATCATGGGGTAGTTTGACTTCTATATTTGGGGGGGTGGCTCCAGTCAAGCCAATAGGGCCACGCATGGGGGGGGGGGCAAATTCTGTGCCGGCCCACAGGGGCGCCATTTCAGATTTTTTGGGGAAGGGGGGAGCAACTTTAACTGTGATTCCAGGGGCTACTTAAGTAACTGAAAACTGTAGTAGTTTGGGGTTTTTTGCAGATAATAATTTAGAAATCATCTGACAGGAGCACTGTAACTAATTCCTATATCAAGAAAGAAAATTAAATAAATATTAGACCCACTCAGCTCTAATACTAACATGTTCTGACATCTTGTGGCAAGTCACTTAAGGGACACTGGTTAGGTTTATATTGTAATATAATTGTGTATATATATTGTAATGTATATTCTTACTCAGATACTCTTGCTAACATCAGAAGGGACCATCGTGGTCATCTAGTCTGACCTCCTGCACATTGCAGGCCATAGAACCTCACCCACTCGCTCCTGTAATAGACTCATAACTGCTGGCTGAGATACTGAAATCCTCAAATCATGATTTAAGGACTTCAAGTTACAGAGAATCCACCATTTACACTAGTTTAAACCTGCAAGTGATCCATACCCCATGCTGCAAAGGAAGGTGAAAACCCCCCAAGGTCTCTGCCAATCTGTCCCGGGGGAAAATTCCTTCCCAACCATTAATATAATGATCAGTTAGACTCTGAGCACATGGGCAACACCCACCAGGCAGATACCTGGGAGATAATTCTCTGTAGAAACTCAGAGCCCTCCCCGTCTAGTGTCCCATCTCTAGCCGTTGGGGATTTTTGCTACAGGCAGTCGCTGATGGGCCACACACCACTGTAGGCAGTCCTGTCATACCATCCCCTCCATAAACTTATCAATCTCAGTCTTGAAGCCAGTTAGGTTTTTTGCCCCCACTGCTCCCCTTGGGAGGCTGCTCCAGAACTTCACTCCTCTGATGGTTAGAAACCTTCGTGTAATTTCAAGCCTAAACGTGTTAATGACCAGTTTATATCTATCCTTTAAAGGCCTCAAGTGAGCCTCAACTTCCAGCTGTTTTAGTTCCAAAAGTCTCTGATGTTCTTTCTCTGCTGCTTGCAGTTTGTACAGCATCAATTTTGCAACTGCTTCACTCTCACCCATCTTTCTGCTTTTCTGTCCCCATTTCCCTTTCCTGAAATAAGCAAACAGAAAATAACAAACCGGTAACCTTCCCTTTGACGGTTCTTAGCCACCACACTTAAAATCTCTACACCAGTGTATGAAATGCAAATCTCACTCAGAACAACAAACTGTGCATTTCACCCTGCTCACTGTGCCACTGTGACCGGTTCCCCAGGGTGCAACCTGGAACTGGGGTACTGCTGAGCCCAGTCTGGCTTACCAACCTGGCCTCTCTCCCCCCATAATTCAACACCTGGAAGTACATCTGGAGGAAAAAGACAGAACTGGGGAGATGGTCCCAGGCTGAAGGAAAGTTCCAGTCTGTGTATGGAAGATCTGTCACCTGCTTGTATTGTATGTCGAGGTGAGACGCTGCTTGATTCAAATCCTGTCTAGTTTATAGAACTCAGATTGCAATTTTATTTACTTAACTACAGAAAGATAGATTTTAAGTGATTATAAGCAGTAAGCATACAGATGAAAGTTGATTACCTAAGAAATACGTTTTAAATTTTTTTCCTAAAACAGTGCATTTTGGTTGAAGTGCTCGGAAAATCTGCTCAGGTTGCAAGGGCTGGTGCCCATTCACTTTAACTTGTAGAAGTAGCAGACTGGGCAATGAATTTACACTGGCCAGGCTTCTGACCAGGGCAAGACATACAGCCCTGGGGTCCTAGGCTGGGGAGCTGGGAGGAATTGGCTGAAGTCTCTCTATTGTTAGTTCATGAGTGACTGGCAAAAGCATTCATGTAACTGAGCTGGGTGCGTCCCTGCCCGTGGATGGCTGTGTGAGTGCAGTACCTGGAGAGGTTTGCAGTTTGTCACAGCAGCAGTGTGAGAGGGAGCCCAGGTTGGTAAGACAGAGGGCTCAGTGGTACCCCAGTTGCACCCTGTTTTAGTTCCAAAAGTCTCTGATGTTCTTTTTCTGCTGCTTGCAGTTTGTACAGCATCAATTTCGCAACTGCTTCACTCTCACTCATCTTTCTGCTTTTCTGTCCCCATTTCCCTTTCCTGAAATAAGCAAACAGAAAATAACAAACTTTGACTGTTCTTAGCCACGACCCAGTTGCACCCCGGGGAACCCGTCCCACCCCCCTGCTCTGAAACCCTGTTCAGAGACCCTGCCCCTGCCCCTCTCTCCCTGGTCAGAGATACATACACCCCTCCTCATCTTGGTGTGGGCCCCCAGTGCTGGTTGTGGGACCCAGGTCTCTGCACCGCTCTCCCCACAGGTCCGGGCACCTGTGCTCCTGATGCTGGGAGAAGAGGACAGGCGTGTCCCCCCCAAGCAGGGGCTGGAGTACTACCGTGCTCTCAAGGCCAGGGGCGTTCCTACCCGGTGAGTCCGCGGGGGGCAGGACATGGGGATTGGCTGGGGGGAGAGAACTGATTGGTGCAGGGGCCATGGCTGGAGTGGGGGGAGACAAGCTGGGTGCTCAGGAGCAATGAGGCCAGTGGGGCTGGTATCACCAATGGCACACCAAGCGAGGGAGCACCAAGGGAGGAAGCAGATCACTGCGGCGGGAGGAAGCTGGAGTTATATGAGGGAAGCTGGCTGGAGGCTCAGATGGCTGCGGGGAGTTGGTATATCCCACATGGGCGGGGTGGGTCCCGATGCAGGAGTCCTGGGGGAGCTGGGGGGGGGGGGGGGGGTCCAGGTTGCATGCTCCGGCAAGCAGGGGGTCCTGGTGTGTGCCCAGGTGGATGGGGGGTCCTGATGAGTGCCCTGACAGGTAGGGGTCCCTGGGGAGGTGATGGGGGGGAGGGGAGTCCTGGTGCATATGTGGGTGGGTGGGGGAGGTCCATGAGGAGGTGGCAGGGGGTGCAGGTCTGTGCCCAGGTGTGTGTGGGTGGGTCCTGGAGAGCTGGTTCCGGGGTACCTCGCCAAGCCCTCTCCTTCTCCACAGGCTGCTGCTGTACCCCAGGAACAGCCATGCGCTCTCCGGCGTTGAGGCTGAGGCCGACGGCTTTATGAACATGGTGCTCTGGCTGCTCCATCACCTGCAGTGCTGACGGGCTGTGCTCCGCCTCTGCCCGAGCCCTGTAACCTGTTTCCAATAAACCCACAGCTCATCTTGTGTCTGAGTCACCTCATCCCCAAGGGTGCGGCCTGCCCCTGGGAGGAGGGGCTGGGTCTCCATTGCAGCAGGGGCCCCCTTCGCTAGCAGGCTGTGGGGCTGGGGTTGGGGGAGGAGCCACCAGGGCCCCTCCTGCAGAACTGGGAAAGGCCCTGGGGAAGGAAGGTAGGAGGTGTCCCAATGCAAGCTCTCCCCTCCCTGGGCTGGCTGGCTTTACACTGCACCTTGAGAACAGACCATCCTGTGAGCCTGCCCCCTCCATGGGGTGTCTCACAGCCCGGCCAGGGCATGGGCAGGTGTCTCAAAGCTCCAGGATCAGGCCCTGGAGGAACCCCTTCAGGGCCAGCCCCCAAGGGGCCCCCCTCTGTCAGGGCAGGCCACACATTCTCACCGCCTCCTACCTACCCTGGCCTGCTGAGCCAGAAGCCTGGGAGAGACTTTCACCCTCCCAGCACCCAGCCAGTGTTGGCAGTGACACACGGCAGCCTTGTCCAGTCAGAGCAGGATTTCTGAGTCATCAGGAACAGCCAAGGCTGAGACAGCTTCACCCAGACACGGTGTCCTGCAGGCAGGTGGTGCTCTGCCCCAGGTGAGCGCTGCGCAGTTGGCTCTTACTGCTGACATCTTGGGCCAGCGAACTCAGGGTCAGGCTGACTTCAGATGCCCCACCTCCAGGGCTGGGAGTTAATTGTGACATCCCTGGGGCGCCCATTATCTTTCCAGGTCCTCCAGGTGGTTCACTGCCCCTGCCCCTCATGGCTCCTTCTCTGTCCCAAGAGCGGCATTTCATCCCCTTCGCATTGTCACGGAGTGTGGGGGGACACAACGCCCTGCACCCCCGGCTTCCTGCAATTCACCATGACTCTCAGCCACCCAGTAAAGCAGAAGGTTTATTTAGACGACAGGAACACAGTCTAAGACAGGTCTTGCAGGCACAGACAACAGGATCCCCCCCCCCCAATTAGGTGCATCTTGGGGTCCCAGGGCACCACAGCCCCCTTGGGGGTCAGAGCCCCATCTGCCTCCCAGCCATTCCACCAGCCAGCTCTGAAACTCCCTCCAGCGTCCCCTCCCCCAGCCTTTGTTCAGTTTCCCCGGCAAAGGTTTCACCTGGCCTCTAACCCCTTCCTGGGTTCTCATGTTACATGCTCAGGTATTCTCCCTCACGGCCAGTCTCCCATCCCCCAATGCAGACCATCCTAGCCACACTCCCCTGCCTTCCCAGCCAACACTCCTCACTCAGCATTCAAAGACCACACCAAGAACAGTCCCAGTTCGCCACAGCATCCACAGGGCGGCAATACAAAGTACAGAGGGAAACTGAGGCATGCACAAGCATCATAAAAACGGCAGAAAACTTCCACTTTGTGGCAGCAGGAAGCAAGATTTCCCCATCCCTGCTGCCAGCAGCTGCTGCCAGCAGCTACTGCTGCCCTGGGGGCAGGACACTTGGTACTTGGACCACAGCTGGGTACATGTCCCAGGGCCGAGTCAGCTGGAGCTGCTTGGGCAGGGAGGAGAGTGGGGACAGGCAGTAGCACTACAGGGCCTCTGTGTATCATGGGGGGTGGTCCATGGGGAGAAGAGAGCAGCTTGCTCCTGGCCAGCGTGACCTTCAGCCACCGCCCGGCCCTACAGAAAGAGCAGCAGGCCTACCCCGACGTTGGCATAGCAGAGAGGTGGCACTATGAACAGGCAGCAGGACTGGCAAGTGGAGCCAGAATCACTGCCAGAGCAAAGAGAAGGGTTAAGGACAAAGTCTGGGGGGTCCCCCACCCTGGGTGAGTGATGGGAGATGGAGAACCAGGAGTGGATGGAGCCAAGAGGCCTGGGCACCAGCCAGTGTCAGACGCTGTGGTGGAGGAGCCAGTGGGCTGGGCCATGGGCAGGAAAGGGGGCATGGGGATCCCAGTCTGATGGTACCTATGGTCATTGCTCTGGCACAGGAAGGTCTGACATGAGCCGAGGGCTGGAAGCTGCAGACAGACAGATCAGGTGTAACTGTTTCACGTTGAGGGGAATTAGTCACTGGAGCCAGTGCTGTGGTGGAGTCTCCATCACTGACAGTTTCTAGCTCCAGAAGGGCTATGTCTAACCACTCTGCCAGGAATTGCTGTCTCTGGCCTAGCCTTGCAGGGCTCAGCCTAGCTGATTGCAATGGGCCCTTCCAGCTAGGGAAGCTCTGAGCTCCGGCTGGGCCAGGGCGCAGCAGGAACCAGGGCTCTGGCGACCAGGGTTCCCTGCTCACGGCTTACCTTCCCACAGGCTGGAGTGCCACGCTCAAGGTCTCAGTCCCTGTCTACGAGGGGCTCTGGGCCCAGCATGGCTCAGAAAGCCTGAGCGGTGGGAAGGGGAGTGTGAGTGACAGCTCACCATGGGCCCTGGCACGGGGGCTGTTCCCAGCCTGTCACCAGTCCCTTGGCAATGCCCCCAGCCCCTTACCCCAGCTCCAGTGGGGCAGGCCTCTGGACTCCACTACTGGGCCTTCAACGTAGCGATCCCTGTCTCTGTGGGGCTCCTTGCAGCAAGTGCAGCCCAGCCAGACCCCTGTGCAAGGCTGGACTGCCCCCTCCAGGGTGCAGCTGCAACACTAGCGGCCTGTCCTCTGGCTGCAGCCTCGGAAGGTCCCGAGGCTCAGCACTGAGAGGCAAAGCCATAGGCCAATGTGGCCACACCAGGGCCATGACAGCTGGTGTCGACGCCCCTCCTGGCTCCGGGTCCTTGTCCTTATCTCAGGGCTGAGTCCCCCACAGGGCAGCTCGGAGTCCAGCCACTTGTCCCTGGTGGTCTCCAGCAGGGCACCCACGTCCCACCTGCCAGGTGTCCTGCTGGGTGGTGGCTCCCCTGTTTCTTAGCCCCACAAGGAGCATCCCTGAGCCATGTACAGCCAGCGTGTCACTCCTCTGCAGAGCACTGCCCACGAACTTGGCACCTTCTCCCAGCTGTGCTGCCCCAGTACCCCCCACAGCTCCACACTGCACTGCCCTGAGCAGGGTGCTGTGAGCCCAGCTTGCACCATCTGGGGGGGGGGGGGCAGGGGAGGGCAGCACTAGCTTCTGGCCTGGCCCTTCATTGCTGAGCACTGGCAGGGGCCTTTCCATGGTGTCTGTAACTTGGGGGGGGGGTCCTTGCCAAGAATGGGGAGACCCTTCCCCCAAGTCTCCAAAGCTCTTGATCTCGTTTCCCTCCTGCTGCCTCCCCGGCACCCTCTGCAGCCCCTGGCTGTCTTGTGACTCTACCATCCTGGGGCAGGCCTGGTACCCAGGGTTTTCAGAAAAATAAGCAGTCGTAACTTAACTGTTTCTCTCCAGGTGGTGTCAGGAATAAATCAGGGGCCACAGCTCCTGTCTGATAAATGATTGGCACAAACAAGAGTGCTTTTACCTACAACTACATTTTTATAAGGTCTTTTGCGTGCAAGCCAAACATTTATATATACCTAACATCTGAAATGGTTTCAAAGAATCAAAACCAGTCTTCCAGGTTGGGGGGGGCCCAGTGGGGGCACCAGGCTCTGCTGTCCGTGGGGTGCTGGGTGGCTGACGGCTGCAGGGGGCCCATCAGCACGCCCCACCCAGAGGAGCAGGATGGTATGTCAGGCTGGGACTTGGGGCAGCATCTGACCCAAGGTGCCAGGAACATGGCCTGGCTAGGAATGGCAGCCCATGGGGATGGGGGCAGGGAAATGGGGGCGGGGCAGGGTGTGGGACTCCAGCTCTGCCCTGATCTGTTGTGACCCTGCCCCTCTCTGAAACATGGGGACCCTGGCACTACCCAGGGAAGTGCTGGGTGGAGCAGGTAGTGGGCCCTTCCCGGAACTCTCTCCCAACCAGGGTGGGGTCCTGCTGCCCACGGAGCCGTGAGTGTGGGGGGAGCTGCCTCGCCAGGGTGTCTGGCTCTGGCTGTGCCCTGACAGCCTGGATGTCTTCTCATGGCCATGGGGGTCAGGAATAGTGAGCGCCATCACAGCAGGTACAGTTGGGTGGCTAGCTCTTACAGCTGCTGGGTCAGGCTGGGGCTGCAATAGCTGGGAGCTCCCTGTTGCGGACCCACAGTATCAGTGCTATTCCCCCACTCAGCTTTGGGATGAACCCCTTCTGTGGGCCAGACTCCCTAGGGCCTCACTCACCCTTCAGGGCTATCTCCTGAGGCTGAATGTCTGGGGCTGCAGCCCCCCCCCCCCCCACCTCCCCCCTTGAGTGTTGGCCAGCTGAGCCCGAGACCTCAGAGAGATGTTCACACTCTGCAGAGATCAGTGCATCTCACCCAGCATGTGCAGTGACGCTCCCAGTGTGCTGTCCAACCAGCCGGGTTTATTAGTCACTGGACACAGAGCACAGGCCAGCCTTCGGTTAGCACAGAGAGAGCAGGGTAAAACATCGGCCATGCTAGTTAGCCAGGGCCCAGCCAAGCTGTCGTGAACCCCATGGTTCAGGCTCTGTGTCTCTGATCAGTTCCCAGGCAAATGCCCCGACTCCTTCCAGCAGCCAGCTCCTATCCCTCCACTATCTCCCCACCTCACACCCGGCCACTATTCTCAAGCTAGGGTCTGGGGGGGGGGGGGGGGGGGACCGGCTACCTCCGGGGCATTGGTCGTTAGGTGTCCGTGTCCTGGGGACTGGGTTTGCCAGTGTCTTCTCAGAGCCTCCATTGATATGGGTCAGCTTTGGCCATTTTTAATTATCCAGCCCAGCTAAGTCCGCATCTCTTGTACCCTCACTCTCTTTCTAGCATTTAAGTAGCAGCTCATGAAGATATGGTAATAGGCTGTCTTTCCCGCACTTGAGGATTTCTGCTGGGATGCCATCTTTTCCAGGAGCCTTGCCACTTGATAGCAAATCAAAACCACCTGGTACAAAATGTCAGATGAAATTCAATGTTGATAAATGCAAAGTAAAGCACATTGGAAAACATAATACTAACTATACATATAAAATGATGGGGTCTAAATTAGCTGTTCCCACTCAATATAATTATTAGCAGGTTGAAAACAACAAGAAAGTATTTTAGCACGCAACGCACTGTCAACCTCTGGGGTACCTGCCATTGGCCACTGTCAGAGGACAGGATGCTGGGCTTGATGGACCTTTGGTCTGACCCAGTATGGCCATTCTTATGTTCTTAAGTTCAGGCCCACCTCTCTGGGACACAGCATCACCTATAACATTCGTGCTCCTCTTAACATGGACCACCCCCATATGATATTCTTGACAGATCAGACTCCACCCTAGGAGTTTGGAATTGGCCCTTTTCATCCAGTGCAGCCACATCAGGGTGAGTGGTCAGTGTACACTATAAAGCGCCACGCAAATAGATACGGCTGCAGCTTTTTAAGAGCCCACCTGAGGCCAGGCATTCCTTTCTCTATGGCCGAGTAGTTCTGCTCCCAGAGGAGCAGCTTCTTGCTCAGGTACACAATGGAGTGTCTCTTCCCCTGCGTCAGAGGTGTGATGGTGAACACCCTAAAGGGTTTGTCCAAGTCTGGGTTTACCAGCCCCAGCCCCTGGGTTAGAGCCTGCTTCAGCACTCAGAGCGCCCCCTGGCCCTGCTCAGTCTATACCACCTTGTTTGGCTTGTCCAACTTACCAATCTTCATAATGGGAGATAAAGTGGGGTACAAACCTTCAGTAGTACCCTGCCTCAGGTTTTAGAGGCCCGGGCCTGTGTCTTGGTTTGAGGAATGGGCCAATCTCTGGTTATCTTCACCTTGCCTGACTCTGGCTTTGGGCAGCCGCTTCCCACCTTGTGGCCCAGGCACAACACCTCTGACATCCTCATCTAACCCTGAAGGTTATTCTACCTGAAGCAGTGTGTTTCCGGCCTCTATCATCCGTCCTGCATCCTGGAAGAATCTGTGACACTCTGTATCTCAAGGGAACATCCTGCATCCCCATGTTCATCCTTATAATATGATTGTGTGGTATCCAATGCAAAGTTTGTCATGGAGGGTGTCTTCAGAAGGCTCATGATGTTGAACATTGTTGTTATAGTAATGTTATAGGTTGTAATTTCCTGTATATAATTATAAGGCTGAAGATGTGTCCTCATGGCTTAGAACAAAGCCCAGGAAAAACTCTCCAGGAACGGGGGAACTGTTCACACCCTTCTGCCTGGGGAACTGGGTCCGATGGACACACACACACACACACACACACACACACACACACACCGCCACTACCCCTAACTGCGCCCCTGCTACTCCCAGGCTCTCCGGGCATCCCGGAAATCCCACTGGGTTCTGGAATTTGGTGCTCAGACTAGTCACTCTCTGCTACCCGGGCAATCAGCTGCTGCTGGGTGAGCCTCCCCACGCTCAGCCCTCTCTCTGACATTCCTGGTGCATCTTACGGAGCTGGTCTCGGATGATTGGAAAAAGGCAAATATAGGGGAAGAAAGAGAACCCGGAGACCTACAGATCGGTCAGCCTCACTTCAGTCCCTGGAAAAATCATGGAGCAGGTCCTCAAGGAATCCATTTTGAAGCACTTGGAGTTGAGGAAGGTGATCAGGAACAGTCAGCATGGATTCACCAAGGGCGTCATGCCTGATCAATTTGGTTCCCTTCTATGATGAGATCACTGGCTCTATGGATGAGGGGAAAAGCGGTGGATGTGATATATCTTGACTTTAGCAAAGCTTTTGATATTGTCTCCCACAGTATTCTTGCCAGCAAGTTAAAGAAGTATAGGCTGGATGAATGGACTATAAGGTGGATAGAAAGCTGGCTAGATCGTTGGGCTCAATGGGTAGTGATCAACGGCCCGATGTCTAGTTGGTGGCTGGTATAAAGCAGAGTGCCCCAGGGGTCGGTCCTTGGCCCTGTTTTTTTCAACATCTTCATTAATGATCTGGAGGATGGGATGAATTGCACCCTCAGAAAGTTCGCAGATGACACTAACCTGGGGGAAGAGGTAGATACACTGGAGGGTAAGGATAGGGTTCAGACTGACCTAGACAAATTGGACGATTGGGCCAAAAAAATCTGATGAGGTTCAACAAGGACAAGAGCAGAGTCCTGCACTTAGGAAAGAAGAATCCCATGCACCACTACAGGCTGGGGACCAACTGGCTAAGCAGCAGTTCTGCAGAATAGGACCTGGGGATTACAGTGGACATGTGACAGCAGCATGCCTTTCTTGCCAAGAAGACTAACGACATATTTGGCTGTATTAGTAAGAGCATGGCCAGCAGATCGAGGGAAGTGATTATTCCCTTCTGTGCGGCACTGGTGAGGCCAAACCTGGAGTATTGCATCCAGTTTTGGTCCCCCGCCCCACTACAGAAGGGATGTGGACAAATTGGAGAGAGTCCAGCGGAGGGCAAAAAAAAATGATTAGGGGGCTGGGGCACATGACTTATGAGGAGAGGCTGAGGGACCTGGGCATATTTAGTCTGCAGAAGAGAAGAGTGAGGGGGGATTCGATAGGCGGCTTCAACTACCTGAAGGGGGTTTCCAAAGAGGATGGAGCTAGGCTGCTCTTAGTGGTGGCAGATGACAGAACAAGAAGCAATGGTCTCAAGTTGCAGTGGGGGAGGTCTAGGTTTGATATTAGAGAAACACTATTTCACTAGGGAGTGGTGGAATTTCCATCCTTAGAGGTTTTTAAAGCCCGGCTTGACAAAGCCCTGGCTGGGATGATTTAGTTGGTGTTGGTCCTGCTTTGAGCAGGGGATTGGACTAGATCCCAATCCCCTGCTCAAAGATCCTGAGGTCTCTTTCAACCCTAATATTCTATGATTATGTGATAGGCTATTTCCATACTGGTTCCTTCAATTCCCTCATTTTATCGTTGGCAGCCACTCACTCCAAAGCGTCTGCGTTCGCAGCCAACTATCTACAGGTTGTATCCACCAATCATCCTCTGCTACCATGTAGTCACGGACTCACAGGTCGTGCCTACTTCTTGGTCCCATACGGTGTCTGGGTGGAACTCCCTTCAGTGTGACAGCCCTTCTCGGGTGACCACTCTCTCTCTCGGGGGTTAAGTCCCTCCACCTCCTGGAACCGCACCTCTCTGAGCCTTAGAACACCTGTCTCTCGCCGTGGTGCCCTTCAGGGGGTCTGGAGGCCTCCACTCCCAGAGGGAATGATGCAACCCTGTTCTCTAGACCGGAGCGACTCTCAGCCAGCATAAAACAGGAGGGTATATTGAGCATCTGAATACAGCATAGGAAACTCTCAGGGCCCTCGGGCCTGGCCTCCCTCAGCACAGTACATCCAAGTCTCCCCTGCATCCAGGTGGGCTCTGCCTGCTCTTTCTCTCACTCTCCAGTCCCGAGACCCTGCACTTTCCAGCTGGGCATCCGATATCATCGGCCCCAACAGCTTCTCCCCCATCCTTTGTCTTCTATCCCAGGTAAAACAGGTCGCTGGGGCCAGCTCTCTTCCATCCTTTGTTCCCCTCTGGCTGGAACTGGTTGATCACGTCACCAGGGTCGTCTCTCCACAGCCCTTTGCCTTACCACTGGCCAGGAACAGCTGATTGCCAACCTGGGGTGGGCACTATAAAAATTCCCAACTTCATCACAGTGAGTCTTATTATTTTGTATGTTTCCATGTCTATTGCAGCAATGTCTAAGTGGTGGGAAAAAAGTCGTGTGACTTTTGCTGAGACCCTTCGGGGGGTGGGGAGGTGAGGCTACCCAGCTGCCTGCACATAAGCGATGGACGGTGCCCTTCATAACCTGAGAACCAGGAGGGGAAGGCAACTAGGTGATACTTTGCCTGGGAAGCAAGACAAAAACCGGGAGGAGGGCAATGGGTGTGTCGGAAGTCAGGCAGCTGGAAGGGGCAGTCGACTATTTGGGACCCGGAGGAGGGAGTCAAGGAGCTCCATGCCCTGGGTCCCCCCAAGATGGACTTTGCTGAACGTTCCTGATTTCTGTGCTAACAAACTCTGCTTTACTCTGTGTTCCTGTCAACTAATAAACCCTTCTGTTTTACACGCTGGCTGAGATTCACTGCTGATTGTGGAATTGGAGTGCAGAGTCCTCTGGCTTCCTCAGGGGTCCCATCCAGGTGGACCCACTGCGGGAAGTGCATGGTGAGAACAGGGATGCTGAAGGCTTTGAGATCAGACCAGGAAGGCCATATCCAAAGAGACTTTGTGGCTAAACACCAGACTGAGCAGCGGAAGGATCCCTCCTTGCAGAAGCTGAGGGCTCTTGGAAGCCCCAGTGTTTGCAAGATGCCGGAGAAGGACTGCAGAGAAAGATCACTGTAAGAAAAGAGACCCAGTACTGGGAAAACCGAACCTTGTGGAATCAGGGGCAGCTGGTGGTTCCTCAGAAGTACTATGTCCAGCTCTCCAAACATCAGGGGAGCCAGCGCACCAGGCGAGGGGGCTGCAGCATGGTCACTGCCCCAGAAATTCACTGGGGTCCACCCTTTCAAGTTGTAGGGAAGGAAAGGGATAGGACCCCCTGGACTTGATAAAAGACAAATGGGAGGGGAAGCTGAATGGGAAATCGGTGGTGGAGAATGAACTTTACCAGGAAAGCTCACTGAGCCCCTGGGCTTGGCCAGGAAGAACCTAGCCAGGACCCAAGGGGAGGAGAAGTGTTGGTGCGACAGCGTGCTGGCTCCTAGGGGATCAGAAGAGGGGGTCTTAGCTTAGGGTTACCATATTTGAACATTGAAAAAAGAGGACACTCCACGGGGCCCCGGCCCCGCCCCCGCCCCCGCCCCCCCGCCCAACTCCGCCCCTTCCCTGCCCCCATTCCAACCCCTTCCCCAAAGTCTCCGCCCCCTCCCCTGAGCGCCCCGCATTCCCCCTCCTCCCTCCCAACCACACGAAACAGCTGCACCAATTCTAGAATCAGGCACTCCACTAGTGTAGACTCCCATGACTTTAATGAAGCTGCTCAGTTTACACCAGTGGAGGATCTGCCCCGGCGCTCAGTTTTTGGGAGCGGTCAGGACACGCAGCTCACACTGTTCTGTTTCCCAGCTCCCCAGATGCCTTGGAGCACCCAGTTCTCCTCCCTGCCCGGTAAAATCCCGGACATTTTGAGCTATTTAAAAATTCCTCCCGGACGTAATTCTTTATATGTAGTGAGTCCTTTCCTTTCACCAGTTCTTCAGTTTTCTTTCTCCTCATGTGCCCAGGCATACTTCTCTGCAGATCGCATTTTTCTCAGCAGTGGTTGATTGCTCTTTAAGAAGGCATGAAAGTCTTTACAAGAAGTTTGTCTGAAGTTGTACTGCATTTAGCCGTATGGAGTGGAAATCCATCAACTTCATGAAATAAATTTGTTAGTCTCTAAGGTGCCACAAGTACTCCTGTTATATTTGTACAAGTAGAATTCCTTTCAACGACTCAACATTCAAGTTGGTCCTTTCCTTTGTCCACTGGCTTTGCATCAGTGAAAAAATTCGCTCTACATTTGCATTGTGAGAAGGAATAGCAAAGAAGAACTGTGCAATCTTTAACAGTTCTGAATGACACTCAATGTTTTTGGATTTCTCAAAATATTTGGTCCACTTCTGGTGTGCTAGCAAATTACTGAACTCTTCATCACTGTTGCAACTTTCTGTAAACTTCTTCAGGTTGCTGAACTGATCAAAACACTTCACGTCATCAATTTGCATCCCCTTATCGGTCAGGTACTTGATACAAGGTTCCACATCACTCCAATTCGGTGTCTCACTCAGGGTAATCCACCTGAAACAAGAGAAGTCTTCCAGGGGTCTAATCCACATCTCCAAATATTCTAAGCATCTGCTGTACATATTATTTACTTCAGCACAGAATTTGTCACACTCTTCATCAATTCCTTCCATGCGCTTTTGTGCCAGTAGTCCCTTAACTTTCAGGGACATAAAGTTGTGAGTCTTGCGTTCAAGAAGGATAGTCTGAACCGAGTTCAAACTGTTCAGCACTTCCACAACAGAATTGCTTTCCCTTTCGATTTCTTGGATGTAAGTTTGGAATACACTCATGAGTGAATGCATGTGCCAGAGGTAAATCTCACTTAATTCATACTCAAAAAATGTCTTAAGCACTATGGGTGGTTTGTCCTGTGACAGAAAGAATGACTTCAAGGCCGGAAACATCTGTATCAGCCGTGTAATGCCTGGAAATAATGACAGCCATCGTGTCTTGCTATGAGAAAGCAGCTTTCTGTATTCAACATCAACAAACTCACAGTACTCCTTCAGTCGCTCAGTTCGGACAGTGTAGATATGAAAGTACTGGAAAATTTTAAAAATAATGTTCTCAATGTCAATGTTCATTCTTTCTGCTGCATGGTGAACACAGTTGTTCAAAATGTGTGCTGGGCAACCCACACCAATTAATGTTCTCTTCTGCAACAACTTCTTTAAGTTTGCAAACACGTTCTTTCCATCTTCATCACGCCGGAGTCCTCCAAACATTGTATTGCAGTTGTCACCTGTAAATGCAATACACTTCTCGAACAAACCATTTTTTTCAAGCGTTTCTTTTACGTAATGAGCAATTGTGTCGGCAGTCTCATTAGGTGTGTTCTGGACCTCAATCAAATTTGACTGCAAACCGCCATTCTTCCAGTTGAAATACTGAATAATTACTGGAAATATTTTCACTGAACCGTGATTGCTTCCATCTGTAGCAACTCCACAGTAAGCTAGGTCATTTTCTTCAAACGTTTTCAGAACAACATCAACAGAATGCGGTGCAAGCACAGAGATAACAATTGCTTCTGTCTTGGTTCTAGCACTTGAAAATTTCCGTGCCACTTCAGAATCAGGGAATGTCTTCTTCAACAAGACAGATGTGCAATCCATTGACTTAAAGCTATTATGATGCTTAACAGTGTGAAATGCAAACGCACCCTCTGCTGCAGTAACAGCATCCTCTGATTCGCTGCCTGGTTTTACAAAATAATCTGTCAATTTTGTTGATGAGCTCTCTCCTTGAACTGCTTTTTTGTGCTTGTCTGAGTCCACATGAGTTTGTAAATCATTAGCACCTTTATTTTTCACAGAGATGTAAGTACCAGGTCTACATACCATGCACTCAGCTTCCCATTCGTCTCTACCACTTTGAAAACATGGGAACTTCGTCTTTAGTTCTGCAGTGAATTTACACTTTCGTTTTGGCATTGTGTTTGCTCCTAGGATCAGGGGCAGCCAGGGTCTCCACGTGCTGGGCCCGCCACAAGCCAAGCTCAGTGGCTCCCATTGGCTGGGAAAAGCTCCAATGGGAGCTGTCGGAGCCAGCCCCTGCAAGTCCTGCCCCCACAGCTCTGATTGGGCAGGTATTTCACAGTGATCCACCACACTGCTGTGTCTCATCACAAATGGGGAGCTGAGCGCCATACAGCACGCCCCAGCAGCTCTGATCCACTTGCAGGCAAGGCAGCGCGATGCCCATCGCAGCCAGAGCTCCGATCCCTCTGCACGCTACTGCCTTTTTTACACTGCCCTCCCCTTCTCCCCCACCACAGTCAGTGCTTCTTGGCGACTCCCCGGAGCAGCTCCCCCATCGCTGCCCCCCACCTGTGCAATCAGCGGCGCATGGTACTCCCAGCTTTGCTGGCATCCCTGGCTTACCTTAGAGCGGGCTCCGGCGACTGCTGCTGCTCCCTGACTCTTCGGCTCTGTTTAAGAGCCCAGCTGCCCAAGCGCTCCGGCTTTGGGCAGCCCCCCTTGCCTCCGGACCCCAGCCGTCGGCCGGGCACTTCTCCTCCCTGGCTCCAGCTGCTCTGCTCCTCCCCTCTCAGACTTCGGCTCTGTTTAAGAGCCAAGCTGCCCGAGCCAGCGCTACCGGCTTCGGGCAGCCCCCCTTGCCTCCGGACCCCAGCCGCCGGCCGGGCACTTCTCCTCCCCGGCTCCAGTTGCCTCTGCTCCTCCCCTCTCAGACTTCGGCTCTGTTTAAGAGCCAAGCTGCCCGAGCCAGCGCTACAGACTTCGGGCAGCCCCCCTTGCCTCCGGACCCCAACCGCCGGTCGGGCACTTCTCCTCCCCGGCTCCAGATGCTCTGCTCCGGCGGCGCAGGGTCCGGAGGCAAGGGGGGCTGCCCGAAGTCTGTAGCGCTGGCTCGGGCAGCTTGGCTCTTAAACAGAGCCGAAGTCTGAGAGGGGAGGAGCAGAGGCAACTGGAGCCGGGGAGGAGAAGTGCCCGGCCGGCGGCTGGGGTCCGGAGGCAAGGGGGGCTGCCCAAAGCCGGTAGCGCTGGCTCGGGCAGCTTGGCTCTTAAACAGAGCTGAAGTCTGAGAGGGGAGGAGCAGAGCAGCCGCGGGAGGGGAAGTGCCCGGACGGTATTTTTCCCGGACATGTTCGGCTTTTTGGCAATTCCCCCCAGACGGGGGTTTGATTGCCGAAGAGCCGGACATGTCCGGGAAAAACCGGACGTATGGTGACCCTATCTTAGCTCAGTGTGAAGGGCGCCTAGGACAGGTCCCGTGGAACCGTCAACTTACTGAAAAATGTGAGTCATGTGCTGGTGCAGCCCAATCGGGCAAGTGTACCATGTCGACACAATGAAGCCATACTATGGGCTGGTCTACACTGGGGGGGGGAGGGGGATCGATCCAAGATACGCAACTTCAGCTACGCGAATAGCGTAGTATCTTGGATCGAATTACCTGGGGTCCAGA
The DNA here is from genome assembly GCF_028017835.1 of Emys orbicularis. Taxonomy (NCBI): domain Eukaryota; kingdom Metazoa; phylum Chordata; order Testudines; family Emydidae; genus Emys; species Emys orbicularis. Next base: position 79,597,634 of record NC_088689.1, on the reverse strand, counting down.
CAGCGCGGGATCGACGGCCGCGGCTCCCCTGTCGACTGCGCTACCGCCGCTCGCTCTGGTGGAGTTCCGGAGTCGACGGTGAGCGCGTTCGGGGATCGATATATCGCGTCTTAACGAGACACGATATATCGATCCCGGATAAATCAATTGCTACCTGCCAATACAGGGAGACGTGTGTGTGCAGGAAGAGAAGATAGGGGAAATGCACTGGTGGATGTCTTCCCTGAGACAGGAGAGGGCCTCCTGCTGGAATCAATTACCCTTTCTGACCAGCTAACTCCTGTCGGCCGGCAGGGAGCAGAGGGGCTGTGTCCCTAGCAGGAGCTGCTCCCCAGCAGGCCTGGGTGCCCTAAGCTAACTGTCCACCGGGGAAGGGGTGGTGTTCCCAGTTCACAGTCACTGGGAAACTAGCCCAGGACCTGGCGAGAGAGATCAGAGACATGCTGACTTTAGGGGTGATCCAACCAGCCTGCAGCCCCTGCGCATAGCCAGTCGTGCTGGTCCCCAGGAAGGATGGATCGATCAGACGCTGCATAGATTGCCCCATGCCTAGGCCTGACAAGATCCTAAACAAGTGTTGGGGGGAAACATTACCAGGGATCTCCCCAAGGGCTACTGGGGACCCTTTGGACCCAGATGCTGGGTTGGAATCTGCTCCCATCACCTGGGTTCCTGGTCCTACCTCTCAGCCTGAAGGGGGCCCTTGCAACACCCCAGGACCTGGTGGATCAGTTACTGAGAGGGGTGGAGGACTTTGCCCTAACGTACATTGATGATATCTGTTTCTTTAGCCAGATCTGAGAGGACGATGTGTCTCAGGTGAAGAGGGTGCTGGGTCACCTCCAGGATGCAGGATGGACAATAATGCCTGGGAAGCGTAAGGTGGGGATGGCAGGGATGTCGTACCTGAGCCACAAGGTGGGGAGCGGCTGCCTAAAGCCAGAACCAGCAAGGTGGAGGCAATCAACGGTTGGCCTACTTTCCAGACTAAGCTACTATGTGCTTCAGTTTCCCTGTGTATTGCACCAATGCCTAGGTCGTGGGACTCAGGGTGTGTGACTTTTGCTGAGACCCTCTGGGCCAGGTGAGGCAGCTCCAGCTACCTGCACATAAGCGATGGATGGTGCCATTTGTAACCTGAGACCCAGGAGGGGAATGCGACCAGATGACACTTTGTGCAGGAAGTTAGACAAAGACCAGGAGGAGGGGCACCGGGCATGTCGGAGGTTGGCTGGGCAGTCTGCTGTTGGGGACTTGAAAATGAGGGAGTCCAGGGCGTCCGGCCCGGGGTCCTCCCAAGATGGACTTTTCTGAAAATCACTGATTTCTGGGTTAACAAGCTCTGTTCTACTCCAGGTTCCTTAGACTAATAAACTTTCTGTTTTATACACTGGCTGAGTCACTGTTGACTGTGGAGTTGGGGTGCAGGGCCCGCTGGCTTCGCCAGGGATCCCGTCCAGGTGGATACGCCCAGGGGAAATTTACGGTGTGAACAAGGATGCTGAATGCTCCAAGGTCAGACACTTAGAAGGCCATAGACAAAGAGGCTCCTTGCCCTGGACAGTGTGCCCTGACGGGAGTCACGCCACCCCAGAGTCCTGGCTGGCTTCATACAGAGCAGTTCCAGAGCACCAGGCCTGTGACTCCCTGATAACGGGTGAGCCCCCGTCCCAGGAGGTGATTCACGTTCCAGCTGGCATGGAGACCAACGCGGGCATAAGGATGAACTGCCCAATGGATTGTCCAGTGCAGCTGCTGCTGGGATCCAAGGTTGGCACAGTCACTTTAACGGTATGCCATGGCAACGGGCCTGGACCAAACCTAGCTGTGGGGTCAAGAGCAGGGGTAACAGACTGCGGGAACTTTACTATCATGGTGAAGGGGGCCAGTAGTGTTGCGGGTAAGTCCAGGCCAGCAGGAGGCACTGCCGAGGGTCCAGTGGTGCAAAGGATTGGGCAAGAGGAGGGGACTGGGGCAGCCCATGTGGCCAGGGACGGTGGCGCTAATAGGGCTCTGTGCCACAGATATGCCCAGGCAGGTATGGCACCACGTGGGCCATGGGGAGCTCTGCTGAAAGCTAAGCAGGAATCGACTGGCGTGGCTGGTGGGAGCGGTGCACAGAGGCAGTGGCTGTGGAGCTGCGTGACATGGCAGATAGTGGGGTTCAAAACTGCTGCCCAGAGACTCGTCCATGGCGGCGAGGTGAATTGTGGGGTGGCTGCAGCTGCACCAAGGAGATCAGGCTTGGATCCCTGTCTGGACCAGGTGGAGACGTGAGTGCTGACACACACAAACGAGCCCACGGATAGCACCCTGGGCTAGGAAACAGCCTGGATCTGTAGAATAGCAGAGGAACCGGCCAAAGTCACCCATCACAGAGGTGGTCAGAACTGGCCACAGGCTGGAAGACCAGGCTACTCGGGGAGAGCCAAGTCTCATGGTCAGGAGTCAGATTCCAGATTTGTACAGCTTTTCTTTGATTTGTGCCTGTGGGTTTCCACACCCCATGGGTCTGGCTCCAGCTCTGCTAAACAAACCTCTGTCTGGTTTTCCTAGATGCAGCTGAGAGGTGGGTGCTAAGGAGAGGGGTGAACTGAGGAGAGTCCCATGGCCGGGTGGCCCGACTCCCTGCAAGCCGTAACTCGGCGGAGTCCAGAAAAGGGAAGGGCACTGGTGTGTCCCATGGTGACGGGGTATACATTGCCAGCCTGCCTGGGGAAAGAGCAGGGCTTGTGGAGCTCAGGGGGTGCACCTGTCTGCCAGCAGCCGGCGGGGTTGGGAGTCTCCCTTGGTGGACACAGATCCACTCCCTCCTGCTGTGGGCAGGGATTTGTCCCAGACATCTCGGGTACCCCAAAAAGTGTCCCAGGCTGCAGCCCCAGAGCGCGATGGGTGGAGTAAGCGGGGGGCTCGGCGAGAAGGTGGCTGGACAGGTGGGAGGAACGGGACACTGGGAGTGCCAGTAAATGGCTGGAGTCTGGCATCCCTGAAGCACACTACACCTGTCTCCTTGTGCCGGTTATGGCTTGGCCAGATGAACCAGGGCTGTGCCCAGAGTGGGGCAGTCACAGGCCCAGAGCCAGCCCCTGCCCTCCTCCTACATGCACGCCGTGACCCAGCTCTGGCTTCCCTGCAGTTGGATACAGCCCAGAGCCCCCTGCCCTGCTTCTGGGTGAAGGTGTCACAGCTCATGTTCTATTGACAAACCTAGAAACATGAACCAGCACCTCTACTCCCACCATGTCCCCCAGGAGCCATGTGTTGATTGGCCTCGCCAGGGTCCCCAGGGGCCACATGCTTCCCTGCCCCCCCCCGGGGACTGCCTCCTGCCCCACCCCCAAGCACTCAAGGACCTTTCCCCTCCTCCTTTTGCCCCCCACCATTAACTCCAGCCCATCGCTGCCCTCTCCTGGTGGTGCGCATGGCTGCCGCGTACAAGGGGCTCCCAGCCTGTGCAGCAAGACATGACCAAGCCAGGCGCTGGGCTCCTGTGGGTCACAACTCAGGAGTCAGACCCCCCCTCCCGATCCTGGGGGAGAGGCTCCTTGAAATGGGCAGGGCCAGAGCTGCCATCTCCCCCAGGCGGACTTGGAGCCTGCCAGGCCCTGCCCAGGCTCCCACCAGTCCTTGGGGCTGGTCCTGTACCCCAGAACCCTTGGGGATCCCCCCTCCCCAGCCCACCTGACAGAGACAGCCACCGACACCTTGAGCATGTTTATTGCAATCACCCAATGCCGGTGCCCACAGCCCAGGGACGGGCTGGCTGGCTTGGTCTCAGCACATGGGACAGACAGTCTGGACTCAGAGCCCTGCCCGGGGACGCTGCGAGGGCTTGGCACAGTTTGGCATGGGTGAATGTACATCTTAGAGCCCACGGCCATCACCAGGCGGAGGGGAAAGCAGGGCTTAGCTCCCTGGGGGCCGTCCCTGCCCATCTGGGTCCTGAGCTGGGCCCCCACCAGCTCAGAGCATCCTCATCACTTTGTTGATCCAATCGACGTAGAGAGAGACACGAGTGAAGACAGCTGGCTGGTCCTTGCGGGCGCACACACGGATAGGGGTGATGACGCCCTCCAGCACCCAGCAGTCATGGGTCAGGCAGGCCAGCGGCCCCCCATAGTCACCCTGCAGGGGCCGAGAGAACATATCAACTCCTGCGCCCTGCGCTGGCCCCTCAGCATGGGCAGGGACTAGGCGTGCCAGGCCACTGTGCCACTGTGCAGGGTCCAGGGCCCAGGGCCCCTGGCCCCACTCCTGTGCTCCCGTCCTGCCCTGCCCCCTCACAGCTCCTCCCCGTGCTCACCTTGCATGGCCTCCTCCCCCAGGATCCACTTCCAGCTCTCACAGCACTCCCCTCCCTTCCCCAATAGCACTTCTTCCCAGCCTGCCCCCCCCCCACGGCACTCCTCCTCTCCCGCCCCCCACAGCACTTGCCTCCCCATAACACTGCCTCCCAACCTGTCCCCTACGACACTTCCTCCCCTCCTCCAAGGCACTCTCCCACCTTTCCCCACCCCTCTCCCACAGTACTCCCCTCTCTCATGGCACTCCCCTCCCCTACAACACGCCCTCCCAGCCTGCCCCCCTAGACACTCCCCTCCCCTCTCCCACAGCACTCCCCTCCCCCCAGCAGGCACCTCCCAGCGTGCCCCACAGCTCACCTCACAGGCCCCCACCCCGGCTCGCAGGGGCGCAGTACACAGCTCACTCTCCTTCACCTGGTCTCGGAGCGCCATGTTGCACTCCTTGTTGCTCAACACGGGCAGCTTGGCTATGTTGAGCAGAGTCTTGTTGCCGGTACCTGGAGGAAGAGGGCGAGCAGGTGAGGGGCCTGGGGGCTAGAGCACAGGGACTGGTGGCCCCATCTCCCTTCCCCCCGGCCTGTACAGGGCTGGCTGGAGGGGAGGCTGGCTAGCCATGAGGGGGTCGTTGGCTGGGCTCTCATGTGGCAGTGGTAACGGGGATGGGGCCGAAGTGTGGAGCAGAGGGGAGGCCCCATGGGGCACGGATCCGGCTGGGGTTCCTGTAGTGTAGAGAGGCAGGGCGGGAGGAAGCTGGGAAAGGTGGGGTGTCATTGCAGACAGCCCCAGCCTGTAAAGGAGTCTGGACGGCTTTGGGGGTGTCTGTGCCACATGGCATTCTCTAGTCCTCTTCTCCTGGCTGCCCCCTTCCTGGTCCTGGGTCTGTACCTCCGGTTTCACCCCATCCAGCGATCTCGCACTCTGTGTTCTCGGGCACGATGTACCGCTCTGGTGGGAGGCAGATCAGAGCCACCCGATCGTTCAGAGTCGCTGGCCTGCCAAGACAGAGCAGTGCCATACAGATGCCCGCCCACTCCCTGCGTGCCAACCCCCAGTGTCCATTACCAACCAACTCCCAGCATGGCACCGCGAGGCTCTGCCCTCACTACAGCCATTGCAGGAACAGGCCTTCAGCGCAGACGGAACTGGAGCAGCCTCCATATGTGACCCGAGCACAACAGGATGGCTGCAGGGAGCCCAGGCCAATGACTCGCAGAGGTTTGAACTGCCTTATTCAGGTCTGTCCAGCCCTGGGGGTGCTGAATCCTCATCCCCGAATTTGATGGTTGCTGGTGGATTCCCCCACGCTGCCCCAGGTTTCCTGTCCTGCCTGCAGCTGACTCTTGCTCCCCAGGGTGTGCCAGCTGGGCTCTAGTGCATGCCCCTGCACGGAGCCATTGCACCAGGCCATGGGAGTCAGGGAAGCAGAACCAGAGCCAGGGCCATATACTACCCCACCTGCCTCCCTGTCACAGGCAGACACCTGCCCCATGGGCCGGCCCCCTGCACCACCACCGCCTTGGACCACCCTTCCCATCGTGGCACCCGGCATGCCTGGGCAGGGCATGCCCTGGCTGTCCCCAGCGCCCCCGGCTGGCTCCTGGGGGTTCTCTGTGGGAGCACAGGAAATCTCTGGAGCCAGCTGGACCTTACAAAGAAAGGGGGCACCCCAGTTGGAGGGAAAGGCTGTCACAGCAAGAGCTGCATGGTGGGGGTGGGGGTCCAGCGTACGCCTTCGCACGAGGTCCCGGGCCCACCAAGCCGCCACCCTTAGCCTGCTCACCTGGCCAGTTTCAGCAGGACCAGGTCAGACGTGGAGGGCCCGCAGACAAGTTTCAGGATGGGGAGGGCCTGTTTGTCGGGGTCGCTGGGGCTGGGGTCCTTGAAGAGGGTCCCAAGTTGGACCTCGTAGCTAGACAGGTCAGTGTCACTGCCAGAGGAGGCACGATCCAAGCTGCAGCACATCACTCCAGCACAGTGCCCCCAGCCCTCACTCTGCTCCCCCGCCCTGGCCCTGACCCAAACTGCCTCCCAGATTCCGCACCCCCTCCTCACCCCAACCCCCTGCCCCAGCACGGAGCCCCCTCCTGCACCCAAACTCCTTCCCAGAGCCCGCACACCTCACCCCCTCCTACACCCCAATCACCTGCCCTAGCCCTGAGCGCCCTCCTGGAGCCCGAACCTTACATGCCCTCCCGCATCTCAACCTCCTCCCCCAGCCCGGAGCCCCCTCCAGTACCCGAACTCCATCCCAGAGCCCGCACCCCAACCCCCTGCCTCAGCTCAGTGAAAGTGAGTGGGAGAGTGAGTGACGGCGGGAGGGGGGAATGGAGTGAGCAGGGTGGGGCCTCGGAGATGGGGCGGGGCAGGGGCGGGGCAAGGGCGCTTGGATTTGCTTGATTTGACTGTTGGCAACCCTATGGCTGTGCAGGGGCTCTCTCACAGTCCCCCATATCTGGGGCCCTGCCTTTCGTACCATTAGGAGTGGTCGAGCAAGGACTGGCCCTTCCCTGCAGGACAAGGGCTGCACAGCCCAGGAAGGTGCTCCCAGACAGTTTGTGTATGACCATCACTACGGCAGCCCCCTCGTGCCCATGCCGAAGGGCTAGCACTGGGGCTGATATATGCCATGCGGCACGGGGCGGAAGGCCAGGCCGACAGCGGCTGAATACTGTGCTGCCCAGACACCTGTGTAGCCTGCAGGTAGGGAGGGTAGGGGTTGAAGGGACAAACCACAGGCTCCTATTGCCCGCTGCCCACCTAGGCACTGCAGCACCCACTATATGATGTCTGCAGCTGCTGCAATGGTGCCAATGAATAGGGCCCATCTGACCTCCCTTTTCTGCTCCCCGGCCCCTCACTGAGCCCGGCCCCGCTGGCTGCGGCACCGTGGAGGACTGGATGGTAACAACCCTTGGACTGGCGCTGAGCACCGCAAAGGCACCAGCTAGCTGATCTCTGGACCAGTCAGAGTTAGGGTTACCATTCGTCCGGATTCCCCCGGACATGTCCGGCTTTTAGAGTTAAAAATAGCGTCCGGGGGGAATTTGTAAATGTCCGGACTTCCCCCCCCCGCAGAGCACGCGCTGCTGACAGGCCAGCCGGCCGGATGGTGCCACTTACATGGGGCTCCGACAGCCAGAGAGAGCCCCTCCTCCACTTCCCCCTCCTCTCCCCTGCAGCTGAGAGCACTCCCTCCCTCCCTGCATTAGCAGATCACCAGCCGGCCGTTCGCACCGGCAGTCTGGAGCTCCTCCCCCTGCTCCTCCTCCCCGGCACGCTGGTCTGAGCAGCAGAGTAAGGGGGCCAGGGGGTCGGAGAAGGGGCAGGGAGGTTCTGGAGGGAGCAGTCAAGAGACGGGGGGGGGGTCGGGCGTTCGGGGGGGCTTTCTGGGGGTGGGGGTGTGGATAAGGTTTTGGGCAGTCAGGGTACAGGTAGGGGGTAGGATCCTGGGGGGGGCAGTTAGGGTGGGGGGGGCGTCTCAGGAGGGGGCAGTTAGGGGACAAGGAACAGGGAGGCGTCTCTGGACCCTCTCAGCTGTCGGGCTTGGACGGAAACATTGCCTGAGGGTAGTGAGAGAATGGGTTATCGGTGAGGTGGGGGTGGGCGTGAGCCCGGTCAATAGGGGCAACCCCTACCAAGATCTGAGCCTTTTCTCACACGCCCGTTAGAGCTCGACATTATGCTGTTTGGGACCCCTCTTCGAGGAAAGCCTCTGGATTGCAAGTCCAACCGCTACCTCCTCGTGGTGAGAGTCGGTAACTGGCTTGGATAGCCAGGCGGATTGCGGAGGACGAACCCACATCCCACATTCAGTGGGGTGTGGGACGGGGTTGGGCAGCCCCATATGGTGCCACATGGATGCCCCCCTGGTAAGGGTAGCCTCCCCCAGGTACGGGCTGACTCCCCCTGGTAAGGGTTAGATTCCCCCTGGTAAGGGTAGTCTCCCCCAGGCACGGGTTAGTTTCCCCCTGGAAAGGGTAAGTTTCCCCCAGGTACGGGTTAGTTTCCCCCTGGAAAGGGTTAGTTTCCCCCTGAGAAGGGTAAATCTTTTAGCTATGGAAAAAAGTAATTTATATTTTTATACCGGATTGGCGCTGGACCGGGTTAATAACGCCCCCGCTGTTGGCTTTGATGCCCCGGCTGACAGTGTTAAATATATTAGGGGTGTGATTAGGGTCGCTGGACCAATGGATAAAATGGTGTGGACTATAATGAAGTCTCATGAGCATGAGAGTGAGAATCAAGTCCTCCCAGTGGAGCATGGAGAGGAGGTAGAGGAGACTGTTTGTGATGATCATGGTGAGGAGATTTTATCTATCTTACCGATGGTTTTTACAAGGGACACTTTTAATGATTTAACTATGGAAAGTTTTAATCCAGATTTTAAGTATTTAAGTACATTTGATGATCCATATGTTAGTGAATCGGGATATCTTAATGCTCATTTAGTTAATGGGTCTAGTTTATTAAATAGTTTTAGACCAAGTACTGATTTTAATAGGGATCGTAATAAGGATCTTAACAGTACTGGTAGTAATATAAATATATTAGAAAGTAGTTCGTGGAAGGATGGGGTTTTTTATTTAGAGTATCCCGTTGATAGTTTTAATTGTCCAATATGTCCCCAGATATTACCAACATTTGGTAAATGGGCCAAACACATTAATGTGGTTCATAAAAGTAAAGCCATACGAGTTGTATGTAGTAAATGTGGAAAATCTTCTCAATATCATAATATAGCTTGCCACTACCCCAAGTGCATACCCAAGAAGGAGGATACCCCAATGAAGAGCCATACGTGCTCGGTCTGTGGGCTTGGTTTTCATACTAGATCTGGATTGAGCCAACACTGTAGACATAGACACCCTGCTGTGAGGAATGAGCAAAGAAAAGAAGATATGGCTGCTAAAAGTAAGATCAAAGAGGGATCGACTAGATCTCGTATATGGACCAAAGATGAGGTTGCGCAGCTTATACAGTTGGAAAGGAAATATATTGGGAAAAGGAATATAAATAAATGTATTGAGAGCGAGATGAGGACCAAAACGAATAAACAAATATCAGATAAAAGACGAGAATTAGCAAAGAAGAAGTTAGTGGTAACAGGAGATAGGGAGGAAGTGACTGAGGTAGAGGACATTAGAGTAAATATATTAGAAATTCCGCCCCCAAGAGAGAGGATTTTCCCACTAAAAGGACATCCAGAAGTGGATTTAGTGGAGAAAATATGTAAACGGGGAAAACAAAGTAGGGAGGGAAGAGAAATAATAAATAGTTTAGGGGAAACTGAAGGATTATTAAAGGAGGATTTAACAAAAGCTCTCGGATGGGCAATGTTGGAAAAATTATGTTATTCATTAGTAGAGGGAAAGGACCCTAGAAATGAAAGTCAAATAGAGTTGAGGAATAAAGGAAAAGGGAAGATGAGAAAGGAGGGGAGAAGGAAGCAATTTAATGCAATTAGGAGATATGCTACAAAGAAAGCTAAGTATAAATTCTATCAACAATTATTTGATAAGGATAGAAGAAGATTGACTCGCATTATAATGGGAGAGCCAGATAAGGCTAAGTGTGCTATCCCTATGAAAGAAATTGAGGAATACTATGTGAATATTTTGGGAACAATTGGACATGGTAGTATGATAAGGTGGCCATCATCCACAGAGAATGCGGATAATGATATATTAATGAGTCCGATCTCTGTGGATGAGATTAGAATAGCTTTAAGAGAAATAAGAAAAGATAGTGCTCCTGGCCCAGATAAAGTAAAAGTGAGCAATTTGTGGGATATTTTTAATTTAGACTCCTTAATACTTACAAAAATTTTTAATATATGGTTTCTAAATAGACAGGTACCAGATGAATTTAAGAAAAATAGAACGATTTTAATACCAAAGACACAAGATGAGGAGGAAATGAAGAAGTTAACATCTTGGAGACCATTGACAATTGGGTCAGTTTGGATTAGAATCTATACCAAAATATTAGCAAAAAGACTGGTGGAAACAGTTAAGATATGTAGTAGACAAAAAGGGTTTATATCCGCCCCTGGGTGTGAGGAAAATATTGCTATATTAGATAATTTGATTAAAGGGGCTAAACGAAATGGGAATGAAATTGCAATAGTGTTCGTAGATCTGGCTAAAGCTTTTGATTCTGTGGGACACGGACATATAATAGCCGGGTTGAGAAGATTTGGTATAGATGAACATTTTATAGATATTATTAGGGACCTTTATGATAATTGCACAACTAGGGTATGGGTGGGTGATGAAGTTACTGAGTCTATTTTAATTAGGAGGGGGGTCAAGCAGGGTGACCCGTTGTCCCCAATTTTGTTTAATATTGCTATGGATCCCCTTTTAACTAGATTAGAAGTAGAAGGAAGTGGTTTTTATGTTAAGGGCAATGGTGTCACGTCATTGGCTTTTGCCGATGATGTGGCAATTTTAAGTAGCTCATATAAAGGAATGATTAAAAATTTGGGTATCTTAGAGGAGTTTTGTAAAAATACTAATCTCTCTGTTAATGTGAAGAAAACGAAAGGCTTTCATATTTTAACTAAACATAAAACCTATGTAGTTAATCCTAAGGATAATTGGCAGATAGGGTCAGAGGAGATTGAATATGTTCAACCAGGGGATTTTGAAAAATATTTAGGAGCTAGAATAGATCCCTGGATAGGTGTAGGGGGACCGGTACTTAAAGAAAAATTGAAAGATTGGAGTGAGAATTTAATTAAGGCCCCATTAAAACCGGCCCAAAAAATATTAATTTTACAGACATATATTTTACCGAAGCTATTTTATAATCTTCTTTTAATAGAACCCCCTTTTAATCTTTTAGACGATCTTGATGTGTTAGTTAGAAAAATAGTTAAAGAGATTTTACATTTACCTCAGTGTACCACAGATGGGATATTTTATTCTAGAGGTAGGGATGGTGGTTTAGCTCTCACTAAGTTTAGTGTGCAAATCCCAAATATATTAATTCGTAAATGGAGGAGACATATTGTCTCGAGAGATGATTGGATGGACCTATCTTATCTATATGCAGGAGAAAATCTTGTGGATAAAATATTGTCATTTAGTGCAGTAACATCTCATCCCAAGAAATGGAGGGAAGAGGAATTTTTAAGATGGTCGGAACTGAGATGTCAGGGAATAGGGATAAAATATTTTTTAAATGATTTAATTAGTAATTCGATTTTTAGAAACTCTAGTAAAGTTAAATCGTCAGCGTATATCGCAGCATTGCAGCTTAGGGCAAATATTTATCCTACTAGGGAGACATTAGCAAGAGGAAGAGGAGGTATGAATGCTCTTTGTAGATGGTGCGGTAAAGTGCGGGAGACTGTTCCCCATATCTCAGGACAATGTTATAAGACTAAGAATGCTAGGATAAAAAGGCATAATAGAGTAGTGTCTGCAGTTGTAGATAAGGTTGGTAAATTAGGGTGGAAGGTAATGATAGAGCCCCATTTGAGAAATAGTAAGGTTGAGTTAAGAAAGCCGGATATTATATTTATAAAAGGAGATACAGCAGTGGTGGTTGATGTTACAGTGCGATGGGAGGATAATGCCGGAAGTTTGGAACAAGCCCACAGTGAGAAGGTGGCTTATTATCTTGAGTTAGAGGAAGAAATTAAAAACTTAACGGGAGGTAAAAATATTCACTTCTTTGGTTTTGTGCTTGGGGCGCGTGGCAAGTGGAGTGAAGGTAATAATGATTTGTTACAATTATTGGGAATGGACAGAAGTAAAAATTTTAAGGAGAGTATATGTAGACTTGTTTTATATTCCACTATTGGTATGATGGCTATATTCAGTGACAGGTAAAGATCCCGGAGTTTCCATTCCGTGTATCTTGCCAAAACTAAATTTTAGCTATTTTGGTTTCCATGCTCTAAATTTTCAAATTTTTAATATTGTTTTGAACATTAATTTATTTAGTGTTATTTAATATCTGTCCTTCAATAGAATGGTTTTAATTATATAATAAATACTTATTAATGGATGAAATTCCAATTTAAATTATTAGTTTATTTAATTACTGGATGTGGATGCGGACTGGCCGCGTATAATAACCAGGAAAGGGCAGGTAGTCACGCCTGTACATAAATAGGGGGTGGGGTTCTGGAGGGCAGTTAGGAGCAGGGGTCCCAGGAGGGGTAGTCAGGGGACAAGGAGCGGGGGGGCTGTCAGGGGGCAGGGGTGGGGAGAGGGATCAGAGCAGTCAGGGGACAGGGAGCAGAGGGGTTTAGATGGGTCGGGAGTTCTGGGGGGGGCTGTCAGGGGGTGGGGAGTGGTTGGATGGGGCGTGGGAGTCCCGGGGGTCTGTCTGGGGGTGGGGATAAGGGTTGGGGCAGTCAGGGGACAGGTAGGGGTTAGGGTCCTAGGGGGCCAGTTAGGATGGGGGGAGGGTCTCAGGAGGGGGCAGTCAGGGAACAAGGAGCAGGGAGGCTTAGGTAGGGGGTGGAGTCCTGGGGGGCAGTTAGGGGCAGGGGTCCCAGGAGGGGGCAGTCAGGGGACAAGGAGCAGGGGGAGGGTTGGGGGTCCTGAGGGGGGCGGGAAGTGGGAGGGAGTGGAAGGGGCAGGGGCGGGGCTAGGGCAGGACTGGGGCGGGGCTCCTCCCGTCCTCTTTTTTGCTTGCTGAAATATGGTAACCCTAGTCAGAGTCCAACGGGTCCAGAACGATCTGTAGACTGTCCCCTGCTCCAGCCCCTCCCTCACAGTGCCATGTGCTCAGCCAGAATGGCTCGTGCACAGGACACTGGACTTCCTCCCCCTAAGGCAGGGGTTCTCAAACTGGGGGTCGGGACCCCTCAGGGGGTCGCGAGGTCATTACATGGGGGGGTCGCGAGCTGTCAACCTCCACCCCAAACCCCGCTTCCCTCCAGCATTTATAATGGTGTTAAATATATAAAAAAGTGTTTATAATTTATAAGTGGGGGTCGCATTCAGAGGCTTGTGATGTGAAAGGGGTCGCCAGTAAAAAAGTTTGAGACCCACTGCTCTAAGGGGCTCCAGGGCACAGCTGACACCTTACCAGGAGGAGAAGCACTGGCGCGTGCTGATGACCCATTGCTCCTTCACCAGGGATCCTCCGCAGAAATGCACTCCTTTCCTGCGGGGCAGAAAGCACTTAGCACATGGGAGAGGCAGGGTCCAGGCGGCGGCCCGCCTGCCTCACAGGGCCTGGCAATCTAGTTAGCACCAGCTGGCAGCAGTAACAAAGAGAAGGTGAAAGGGTGACTCGATCAATGTGCAGACTATCGGCACAGGAACTGAAGCTTTCATCCTGGTCTCTTCAGGCTGGCAGAGGAAGGGACTATGGCACTGTCCATAGGCGGGATGTTGAAGCTAGACACATTCATCCTGGAAATCAGGCTTACATTTTTACTGGTGATAATAATTAACCACTGGAACAATTTACCCAGGGTCCTTGTGGATTCTCCACTACTGACAATTTTTAACTCATGAACCTCCGGATCTCCATGCCTCACTGAGCACTGGGTGCGCTAGACCTCCAACAGATCAGATATGGGACAGTGAGGCCCATGGGGAGTCTCTGCCTCTGTGACATTGGCCACAGTGAGAGAGAGGTAACTGGTCTGCATGGCACTTCGGCCCACTGTGAGATCGTACCGTGGGGCTCAGCTCCGTGCAGCTCATCCTGTCCCCTCTCTCCTCTGTGGGGAACCCATGGCAGGAGGTGTGACCACCACTGGTTGTTCTGCAAGTGCCAGTCCCCAGGCCCCCGCTATTGCAGCTATCGAGTGCCTGCGGGGTCTGGATGCTGGGGAACTGCAGTGTGCATTGTTAGGCCCGGGAGCAGGCACCAACGTTGGTGGCTTGCTGACCCCCAGCCTATGCCTGGTGAGCCATGGGGGGGAGGCTGCTCAGAGTAGGCTGGGGCTATTAAAGGCAATGCCAGCTAGCCAGGCTCTAGCTGCTCTGGAAGATGCACACATTGCTGCTTCGCACATATTAAACTCTTGCCCCACTGAATGGAGTTCAAATAGCTCCCGGCTGAGTCTCCACTTCGAGTCAGCAGAGCATTGGTCAGGCACCAATGGCACATGGCTGCTGCAGCTGCTTCCCCATGACCCAGCAGGGTTCCACACTCCAGATCTCCTGCCCCAGCCCCACCCTGGCTGGGCTCCCAATCCCTGGGGACACTGCTCACCGGTTGCGGATGCTGACAGTCCAGGGTGAGTTCCCGGGGCGACCCCCGACGATACGGCCCTTCAGCTGGAGGCGCTCGTCCCTCTTGCCGCACTCGGCAAAGACCACGTTATCTGCAGGCACGGGGAGGATGAGGGCAGCACTCGGGAGCCGGGGCCAGCAGCAGGCTCAGCAGGAGCTCCCCAAAGACTCCCCAGCCAGATCCAGATGCCCATTGTGCACCTGGTGATCTGGATTGTGCCCCAGTCCTGAGGCGGAGGTGGGGTCACCTGGGGGCTCTGTGGCCTCTGCTCCTGAGCATTCCCCCAGGCTGAGCTGCCTCCACCTGCCCCAGTCCTGAGATGGAGGTGGGGTCAACTAGGGGCTCTGTGGCCTCTGCTCCTGAGCACTCCCCCCAGGCTAAGCTGCCCCCAACTGGTCCCAGCACCCAGACTCTGGCCACAGCTGGCGGGCTTTACCTGCAGTCTCCAGGATGGATGGCGTCTTGTCACCTGCTGGGGAAACAAACCAGAGGTGGTGAAGGTCAGTTGCCCCAAGACGTGGGTCAGAGTAGGTGAGCCGAGCATGGATGGTCCAGGCCTGGGGAATGGCCAAAGCACAGCCTGGGGTTGTGCTGGACAATGGCACAGTCCTGGGGCTTCATTCCCTCAGCCCTCAACCCAGCTCCCCACCCCCACTTTACAGAGACCAAGTGCCTTTTACTGCTGATTAAATCTTTTGAAAATGCCTCCGGGTTTCCAGAGCAGCGGACACCAAGGAGCCGCCATTCTGGGGTGTGCCCAGCAGCACCACACTGGTACTGAACCAGCCCATAATTGCATCATTGGAATGGGGTGATTGAGTCCTTACTCGCACCTCTTCATCCCCTCCTCCAGCGCACACACCCCCCCGAGCACCTTCTGTCCCTGGCCTGTCCGCGGCCCCAGAGCACCACCTGCCTGACACAGGTACGGCTCGGTACCTGGAACTCACAAGGCAGTTTAAGGGAGCAAGGTTGGGGCGACTAATTCGCCCATCTCTCTACCTAGGCCAGAGCCCAGGTCTGCCCTGAGTAGGCTCAGATCCATGTGCCGAACACCGGGTGGCCAGGGCTGGCTCTGCTGTGGAGACGGCCCCTGGAGGGGACAGCCCAGCCTGTGGGCTTGGAGAGGTGGCCGTGGCAGTGGCCCTGCCACTCACCAGTGTGGTGCACAGGGTCAACAGGAGGCTGGGCCACGGGCCAGCTCGGCAGAGGGAAGCCAGGCCACGAGCTCACTGCATTTTCTCAACTCAGCAGCATGACGCCAGTCCTCAGAGACAGGACCGGCTCCAGGGTTTTTGCCGCCCCAAGCGGCGGGGAAAAAAAAAGCCGCGATCGCGATCAGCGGCAGCTCCACCGCGCCGCTTTCTTCTTCGGCGGCAATTTGGTGGCAGGTCCTTCCCTCCGAGAGGGACAGGGACCCTCCGCCGAATTGCCGCCGAAGAGCCCGACGTGCTGCCCCTTCCCCTTGGCCGCCCCAAGCACCTGCTTGCTCAGCTGGTGCCTGGAGCCGGCCCTGCCCAGAGAACATGGCGTGGGGCAGCGGCCATGAGACTGAGCCGTCTCCTCTGCATGCCAGGCACCCACCGCAGGACTTGATGGCGCAGTAATCAAACTGGGTGCTGGGGTCCATGGTGTAGCACCAGGGCCCGTGGCTGTCATTGTCGGGGTTGCGGCAATAATTCTCCTCGAGGTGCATGGCGGGGAACATGGCAGGAGAGATCCTGGGGGAAGGTGGGGGAATCAGCCCTGTGTCCCTCAACCACGACCCCTCCCCCATCTGCTGCGCCTCAGCCCCCCCAACCCTCAGACCCCTCCAGCCACTCTCTTGCTCCTCAGCCCTCAGATACCCAGACCCCTCAGCCACCCTCCTGCCCCTTCCCCCCAGCCCCCTGCCCCTCAGCCATTCTCCTGCCCATCGTCCCTCTGTCACCCCTTGCCCCCCAGCCACACTCCTGCCCTGTCCCTCAAACTCCCACACCTCAGCTACCCTCCTGCCTCTGCCCCTCAGCTCCTCACCCCTCACCCCTCTCCCCTGCCGCCTCCTCAACCCCCCCTGCTACCCTGGTTTCCCTCAAGCCCCCCAACCCTTCAACCTTCGCACACCTCTCATCCCTCATCCCAACACTCCCCACAACCCTCCCCCCGAGGCGGTGCCATTCCCACTGCCCCTGGCCCTGCTGCTCGCCTTGACCCGGGCTCCATGGCAGGGTCACACGCCTAGGTTCCTGGGCCCAGTGCAGGGACCTCCCCGTCAGGGACCTCTCCCAGTGGCTGTGGGGGACATTGATGGAGGAAGGGAGACCCTCGCACTCACTGGGGTGTGTGGGGCGATACTGCTGACCACTTCTGGCAAGTGATGCCCTTCCGGGTCTTGCTGATCTTGCCCCTGTACAGCTCACCATTTCCATGGTAACAGTCTGGGGTGAGGAAATGGAAATGACAGCTATTACCGGATGTGCTCGGCTCCCCCGCCCAAAACTCCCTGGCCCCAGTCCCCACCATGACACCACTCAGGGATCATCCTGATACTGCCAGCCTAGTGCTCCCTCCCCTGCTCTGCACCCAGACCCCAGAGACTGCCCAGGAGGTAACACACACACTGTGTTCTGTTATTGTAGGGTTGCTCCTGGGCAATGGGCTGTCCACACTAGTTTGTTATTGTAGGGTCCTTCCGTGGCACTGGGCTGTGTGCACTGGTTTGTTATTGTAGGGTCGCTACTGGGCACTGGGCTGTGTGCACTGATCATAGAATCATAGAAGATTCTGTAAGTTGTCTGAAGAAAGCCTCGTCTACCTCATCCTCCTGGTCTGGTGGTCTATAGCAGATGCCCACCACGACATCACCCTTGTTGCTCTCACCTCTAAACTTAACCGAAAGAATCTCAACAGGCTTTTCTCCAGTTCATACTGGAGCTCCGAGTAATCATACTACTCTCTTACATATAGTGCAACTCCTCTACCTTTTCTCCCCCCGTGTGTCCTTGCTGAACAGTTTATACCCATCCATGACAGTGCTCCAATCACATCATAGCATTAGTAGGTGCATTGCCAGCAGATGGAGGAAAGTGATTATTCTCCTCTATTCTGCACTGGTGAGGCCACATCTAGAGTATTGCATCCAGTTTTGGGCCCCTCACTACAGAAAAGCTGTGGATAAATTGGAGAGAGTCCAGCAGAGAGCAACAAAAATGATTAGGGGGCTGCGGCACATGACTTACGAGGAGAGGCTGAGGGAACTGGGCTTATTTAGTCTGTAGAAGAGAAGAGTGAGGGGGGATTTGATCGGAGCCTTCAACTGAAGAGGGGTTCCAAAGAGGATGGAGCTCGGTTGTCCTCAGTGGTGGAAGATGACAGAACAAGGAGCAATGGTCTCAAGTTGCAGTGGGGGAGGTCTAGGTTGGATATTAGGAAAGACTGTTTCACTAGGAAGGTGGTGAAGCACTGGATTGGATTACCTAGGAAGGTGGTGGAATGTCTATCCTTAGAGGTTTTTAAGGCCCGGCTTGACAAAGCCCTGGCTGGGATGATTTAGTTGGTGTTGGTCCTGCTTTGAGCAGGGGTTGGACTAGATGACCTCCTGAGGTCTCTTCCAAGCCTAATCTATGTTTCTATGATAGTTCCCTGACTGTGCCAGGACTTCCAATTCTTCCTGCTTGTTCCCCAGGCTTTTTGCATTCAGGCACCTAAGATAACTAGATGATTTCTTATTGTAGGGTCGCTCCTGGGCACTGGGCTGTGGGCACTAGTTATTGTAGGGTTGCTCTGGGGCACTGCGCTGTGAGAATTGGTTTGTTATTGAAGAGTCGCAGGGCAGCCCAGTGTCTCCTCCCCGCCAGGGCAGTCCTCACCCTCCACCTCCACCTCGTCAGTGCAGCGTTTGATCTGGAAGCAGAAGGCGACGCGCATGCTGGGCAGACTGGTGAAGCACCAGGGGGCCTCTGAGCCATCAGGGTTCCGGCAGTAATTCTCCCGCAGGTCCCTGGCAGACACACCAGCTCAGCTTGGGAATGTCCCAGCCAATGATACAGCGTCCAGCAGCTGCCAGCCCCCAACATGGGAGCCACGCCCAGCCGTGGAGGTGTTCCTGTGGGTAGTGGGCTGGAATTTCCAAGGATCTGGATGCCCAGATCGCCCCCCACAGACACGCCAGGAGCACCTCCACCCGAGCTGTGGCATCAGGTATGGGCATTCGCTGGCAGGCCCCCTGCAAGTTTGGCGCCACCCCATCTGGGCCAGGGCCACACCTGTGCTGGAGTCTCAGGCCCTGCAGCCCGAGAACCAGCGATCCCGCCTTGGCCTCATACCACACTCCCAGCACTGGCTGGGTCCTCAGGCTGGCTCCCACTCTGTGATGCCCAGCTGCAGAGCCAGCCCCTCCTGCCCAGCTCTGGCTGGGGCAATGCTGCAGCCGCCAGACCGATGGCTACATGGCCACAGAAGGAGCCTGCAGCACCCAGGACCTGAGCCAGGAAGTCTGGACCCAGCCATCTCAAGCGAGCAGCACAGATATTCATGCGGTCCAGGACCCTGGGTGTTTATTCAGGCAGCTAGCGCAGTGTGCACTGGTGCCGGGCCTCATCTTGGGGGGAACAGGTAACCCCCCCCAGGTACCTCTCCAGGAACCCCCTGGCAACCCTTCCCCCCCAGCTAGGCCCCCCCAGAGACCCCTTCTCCAGCTAGCTCCCCCCTCATAGGGATCCCAGGGACCCCTCCCCCAGCTAGCTCCCCCCTCCAGTTACCCCAGCGACCCTGCCCAACTAGCTTCCCCCAGGGACCCCCAGCAACCCCCTCCTCCAGATAGTTCCCCCAGGACCCCAGTTACCTGTCCCCCAGCTACCCATCCCCCAGCTAGCCCCCAGGGACCATCCAGCAATCTCTACACAGATGCGCACTGAATTCTTCCGGTGCACAAGGACGCCCCCCGCCCTGAACTTCCAGCATATAGACCTCTAGGAGCTCCTCCCTCCCCCACCCAAGTGTTCCATCGCCTACTTGCACTCGTATGCCTCGGGCCGGAAATGGTGCCGGTGGGGGGTCTGGGCGTCCCAGCGCTGGCAGGGGATTCCTGATGTGGTGACGTTCACCTTGCCCTGGTAGCCTTCGCCTTTGTGCTTGAAGCAGCTGGTGGTGGTGTCTGCGAGGCGTGGGTGTTTCTCTGCTTCCGTGGATGTGGGCAGCAGGAAAGGCCAAGCGTCACTGGGGGCTGGCTTGGGAGCACCAGGGAGCAGGGAGGAGTGGTGTATGTTGTGGGAGCTGGGACACCTTCCACCCTAGCACCAGCCCGCTGACCAGGGGACTGGTCACGCTGCAGACTCTTCGCTGGCAGGGCCCTGCCATGCACTCAGGACTGTGAGCCAGAGGTTGGACCTCATGGGCTCTATGAAATACCCCTAAGGGCATGGAGCATGTTCCTGAGTGCCAGTGGGTGGGCGCTGTGCGAGGGGTTGGGGTACTACTCATCCCCTGCACTGGAGCAGAGCAGAGAGCAGTGCTGGGCAGTGGCAGTAGGGGGGTGTTGGCAGGGAAAGGTCTGTCATGGCTACATGTCTTGACTCCGCTGAGGCATGGGAGCAGCAAACCGACCACTGCAGCACTGGTTGGCCCTGCTAGGTGGCTAGACCTCACACCATCAGGGGCCAGAGCTGGATTGGGCACGTCAGTGAGGTTAACAATGATACGGACATAGCAGTGTGGGCAACACATCCCAGTCACGCCCATTGGCACCCACAGCACAGCACTTACTGCATTTGCGGAGGTGGCAGTACTCCCGCTCCCGGGCAGGATCTGTGGTGTAGCACCAGGGGCCCATGGAGTTGTCAGGGTTGCGGCAGTAATTGTCATCCAGATCCTTCTCAGGGTATCTGGATGGGATAGGGAGAAGGCGGGGGGAGAGAGGTGAGGGAAACCTTGATATTTACAAAGCCACATTCTGATCCTTTCCTGGTCCAAGAGCCTCTGGGATGTGCTCTTCCCCTGCTCGGACCCCCAGGAAGTGGGTTTGCAGCGCAGCCCCAGCCTGACCCTCGGCAGTGACCAGCCCTGTTTGGGGGAACATGGCCAGGATCCATGTTACCCACAGAATCTCGGTGCTGGGCCTTGCCTGTACATGGTGGTGGGTCTGGGCAGTGCCAAGAATGCTCCTCTGCAGGTTGCACTGCCAGCCTGGGGGCTCAGCACTGGCAGCTGAGAGGGTCTCTGCTAATGCCCATCCCAGAGTGCCATGTCCCCCGGCTGGTCTGCATTCACTGCAGTGCCTCCGTAGCGCTGGGGGCTCAGGCTTCCCAGCCCCTAGGAATCCATGGGCCGTAACATGTGACCCCGGGGAACTCTCTGCTCTGGACAGAGTGCTGAGATGCCCCGCCACCACCCAGACCTGCTCCCTCCTGAGCCCGCCCCGCGAAGGCCAGACTGTTCCCATCCCACGCTGAGACCATCCCGCGGGGGATGAGTAATCCCTGCCCCAAGCAGGGAGGGCTGGTACTTGTGGGGATGGTATGGGTGCTTGTGGGGGTGCTGCAGGTCCCAGCGCTGGCACTCCCGCCCTGACTCCGTGTGGTCCACCAGGCCCCGGTAATCTTCCCCGTTGCACAACACGCACACGTCTGCAAGAGAGAATCATGCTTCAGGCATGGAGCGAGGCAGGACATGCGCAGGCTGGCAGCTCTGAGGGCCTTTGCCAGCTATGCAGATGGACATCGCTGGCACTGAACCCAGAGAATCCATTGCATCCCCAATCCTCCCAGCTCTGCCCCCAGGAGAGCCCCCCACATCACAGACCATCACCCAGCAGACTAGTGCCAGGCAAGGATTTGTGGGTAGAACCCTGGATCCACCACATCTGTGCATGGCGGTGCGCAGGGGTGATAGGGCATGTGTTGCCTGAATGCTGGTGCACAGGCAACAGCTGTCATGTGGGGAGGGAGGGGGCATCCAGCCATCACACGGAGCGGGTGAGATGTCCGGCCGTTGCACGTGGGAGATAGCTACTCCATAGATGCCGAGTCCATGGGTGCTCTGGAGTTGGAGCATGAATGGAAAAAAAAATAGTGGGTGCTCAGCACCGACCGGCCACAGCTGTTCCCCGCCCCTGCTCATCAGGTGATGGGGGAACACCACTGCCCAACAGCTGATGGGGGTGGTGCCACTGTCAAACAGCTGTTTGGCGGTTGGGGGGACTTGGGGAGGGTGGAGAGTGGTGGGTGTGTGGGAGCCTCGGGGAGGGGGGCAGAGTGGAGGCGGGAAGAGACGGAGCAAAGACGGGGCCTTGGGGGAAGTGGCTGAGCGGGGTTGGGGCCTCAGGTGAAGTGGGGGTTGAGCACCTCCTGGGAAAAGGAAAAGTCGGCACCTGTGCTTGGGGGAAGGCGGTTTACTCACCATCTTCACACTTCTTGATACCACAGCTCTGGTGCCGGACGGCTGGGTCCATGGTGTAGCACCAGGGACCCCGCTCATCTCTGTCTGGGTTCCGGCAGTAGTTCTCCTCAAGGCCGTTCCGCAGAGAGGGAGAAAACCTGCTGGGACACAGAGCGCGCAGGGGGCTGGGATGGTTTCAGTGACTGGGGCCCAGGGGGCACAGCCCAAAGGGGGGGCTCTCAGCCCTCAGGCCAGGGCTACATGACAAAGTAGGTCAATGCAAGTGGCCTGGCAGAGACTTAGGATATGTCTACACTACAGCCAGATTGACGCTCTGACGATCAATGCACCGGGGTCGATTTAGCAGGTCTAGTGAAGACCCACCAAATCGACCGCAGATCGCTCTCTGGTCGACCCCCATATTCAAGCCCGAACGAAAAGAGTAAGGTAAGTCAAGGGGAGAGTGTCTCCCATCAACCCAGTGCAGTGTAGACACCACAGTAAATTCACCTAAGTTACGTCGACTCCTAACTACGTCGACTAACTTACACCAGAGTGGTGTGGATTCTTCCAACCTGAACCCCATCAGATTTCTTTTGGCCCAATCCTCCAATTTGTCTAGATCACTCTGGATCCTGTCCATACCCTCCAGCATATCTACCGCTCCCCGCAGCTTAGTGTCATCTCCAAACTTGCTGAGGGTGCAATCCATACCATCATCCGGATCATTAATAAAGCTGTTGAAGAAAATCGGCCCCAGGACCAAACCCTGTGGTACACCGCTTGATACCGGCTGCCAACTAGACATCGAACTGTTGATCACTACCCATTGACTCCGACAATCTAGCCAGCTTTCTAGCACCTTATAGTCCATTCATCCAATCCATACTTTTTTAACCTGCTATGGGAGACCATATCAAAAGCGATGCTAAAGTCAAGCTATATCAGGTCTACTGCTTTCCCCTTGTCCACCTAACCAGTTAGCTCATCATAGAAGGCAACCAGATTGGTCAGGCATAACTTGCCCTTGGTGAATCCATGTTGACTGTTCCTGATCATCTTCATCTCCTTGAAGTGCTTCAAAATCCCGAGCCTCTTTTTGCCAGAAACTGGTTGTGACGGGTTCGGTCACAGAGATCCCCTTGGGATTGTCATCTGATACGCTGAAATTACCTTGGAGCCTGTTTTTCCTGCCAGCTTGGGACTTCCAGAACCCTGCCTTGTTGAACCAGACACACTAGCCTGCTGCAACACAGACCCAGGGTCCTGGCCATGCCCCCAAAGCTGCATGGTTTAAGTGAAAACAGCTCTGCTGGTTACCTGACACCAGCTCCCAGACACCCAGCTTTCAACAGGATCCAAACCCCAAATTAATCCGTTTTACTCTGTATAAAGCTTTGGAAGTGCAGAGTGGGACATGAAAGAAGATATTTATATGAAAAACATAGAGGCCTTAAAGTATCACATTTTTTGCTGCAGCACCTAGTGAGAGTGTCTAGAGAATGGGGCCCTATGAAAAAAGCAATATTGCACTTCTTGAAGAATATTTGGAAAGGTGAAATACTTTAATTCTGGAATTAAAGTAATTCTGGTGTCCAGTGCATGGTAGTCACTGGCTCATCCAGTGAGTCTACTTTGCCATCACACACATGAAGAAGAGGCACGGGAGAGTTAAGGAGAGGCTGTCTGCAGAGAGGAAGCCAGTTTGTAGCCTGTGGGACAGAGGGATGTACGGGGAAGGCTCTGGACTAACCCTAACCCATTGTTTTCCCCTCTCATAAAGTTCTATTTTTGGAGAATACTTCACGGCACATAGTGCAGCGTGCAGAGCAGCACTCAAAGCACACAGTGCTTGGAAATGTACAGCAAACAGCATAGAATTCATAGCTGTGACGTTATGAGTGTAATATAATATTTCACGGGAAGGTGACAGGACCAGAAAGAGTTAGTTAACTCACAGACTGACCTCACCCATATCCGAATTTTAGAAACTGGTTAGGAAGATATGTAAATGAATAGAGCCTTGAAATGCAAGTCTGCATTGTTAGAGGTAGACGGGTAGGTGTTTGCTCAGGTCTTGTGACGTAAGCAAAGAAGTCTTGTCTATTGCTATAGCTTTGATTCAAAGATCAAAAAGGGAATATTAACATTTAGGAAGATACTTGAGTGAAATAGTATTAGTGTCTATATGTCTCTTTGAAGGTTGTGGTAATCTGTATCTGAACTTTTTAATGGATAAATTACCCTGTGCTAATTGCCAGGATGTTTGGAAGAAGGAGCGTTAAGCCTATTGTTTTCTCAGGCCAAAAGGCTGCTGGAAATGTATAAGAACCCTGGGACACGATCCTTCTGCATCTCAGATCTGCTTTGGGTTTCAAGAGGAGGAAACCTTAAACCACAAGGGATTGAGATCCCCAGTCACTGACTGGCGTCACCCTGAATATGGATATTGGACTATAATCTATGAATTATTTCTAAAAGGACTTTTGGCAAATACGAGCTCATCTCTGCTATGTATCTGAACCTCAAGAATTGAATTCAAGTCTGTATGTATATTGATCTTTTAACCAACACTCTCTTTTCTTTTTTAATAAATTTTATTTTAGTTAATAAGAATTGATTATAAGCGTGGATTTTGGGTAAGAATTAAGTTATAATTAGACCTGGGTATGTGGCTGATCCTTTGGGGTTGGAAGAACCTTTTCTGTTATATGATGAGATAAGATTTTCTGTAATCATCATATCTGACATGTGTGTCTGGACGGAGGCTGGGTACTTTAAGGGAACTGTGTTGTTTGAATTTCTAACTAACCAGTGAGGTACTAACCAGTGAGGTACTAGCTGTTCTGTGCTGGCTTGGTAAATCTAAGTATTGGAATATCCACCAGCGTTTGGGGTTTGTCTGCCCCGTTTTGTTTGCAGTTCACTCTAATTGACTGACCTCAGCTGGCTCCCACGGGCAGCACCGTCACAATAGCGTCAACACACCCAATCATATTTATAAATGTGCAGCAAGCACTGCACAGTTCTCAGCAGCACAAGGCCCAGAGAACAGTCAACTGCACAGTTCCATGGCTCTTATGTCTGACTGTTCAAAGTCAGCAGACTCCACCTCTGCCCTCCACCTGAGTGTCAGCTTTTCCCCCTTTGCCTCAAGATACTACTCAGCTATAACCATGGGGATCATTTTCTTACTGAGAGCCAATCTGGTGAGTAAACACCATTTCAGTCTACCAAGAGTACATTCCACTGTTGTTCTGCACCTGTAGAGCTGGTGGTTGACTCTTTCCTTGGTGCTGTCTTGGTGGCCAGTGTACGGCTTCATGAACCAGGGCAGTAGGCTGGTTCCCCCGAATCACTATTGGCATTTTAATAGTGACAATAATGGTAATATCCAGGTCAGGAAAAAAATGTCCCTGCTTGCAGCTTTCTGAACAGTCCTGAGTTCTTAAGGATGCAAGTGTCAGGCACCTTCCTCGACCAGCACACACTGATATCGGTGAGGTGTTGTGGTGAGCCACCAATATTTGCATAACCATAGAAAAGCAGCCCTTTCTGTTGCCTCACTGCAGATAAGGAACAGACACCTGCAAATCCATCCAGTCACAGTCCTACAGAGCAGGAGGTGATTAATAGCCCTACACACTTGCATGACAACGGCCCCACTGTGCATTTTCAGATTCAAAATGATTTTTCAATGATTGGTAGCAATCCAGCATTGCAAACTTCCAGAGTGCAATTGCCACTCATTGCTACATGGTCAGTGAAGCTTTCATTCTGGTGTCCCTGTGCGGAAGAGCTGGGGTGAGCTCAGCAGACAGAACCAGGAATGTGGCCTTGGGCATCCAAACGTTTTGCAGCTACTGCTCATCTTTCCAAACCTGCATGACGGTGCAATCCCAGCAATCAGTGCTCATTCTCAGGCCCCGAATCAGCGCTCCACCATCTGTTGCTGCTCCGTGGATGCCACCAATAACCCTAAGGTGCTTTTTGCTATGTCCCTTAGCAAACTGTCTTCGGAGAAATGGTCACGTCCCCCGTTGTTGCCGTTCTTCCTGTAGCCCTGCAAATCCTGGAGCATGGTGCATCCTGTATTTGCCACATTCATGAGATCAGTGCATACTTCTGTGGGCTCCATGCTTCTGTCAGATATGGCAAAGACTGGGAAGTGCCATGTGGGTTTGTGGGATTTTTTAAAATAGTAGGAAAATTATGGGATATGGATGACATTATGGGCGGGAGAAAGTTGCATGCTGGGAATGTGACCCCTAGATTCCAGAGATTCCTGGTGATTTATATCCCAAAACACATTGCAAAAATTTCCCAGAAGGCATTGCGCTGGGATGCCTACCTGTGCGGCACTGGCACAGCCCTCCTGGTGAGCATGTGCAGTGCTGATGCACACTGCCGAGCATGAATGTGCCTGCGTGATATACAACCATTGGCAGCTGTACGCTGATGTAACTTGTGTCAACCACATTGTAGTGCAACCATAGAGCCAGTAAACCCACATGCCAAGTGTGACGCATGATGGGAAATGATTAAGCATCCTGTAGGATGTCATTCACACAAATTCAACCCTTAAAGACATATGGGAAGATAATGTTTGTGTTTTTGTGTATTTACATATATATTGATGGTGATCAACAATGTGATCAAACAGTCGCTGTCTATGCCATATTCTATTAATTCAGAGATCAAAGGGACATAAATGAACTGTAAACCTAGGATATCGCTGTATTCATCTTTCTTTGAAATGTATAGCAAATCATCTGTGAATGGTGGAAAAGCAGGCAATTGCCTGATGTTGATCCATGTGGATAATTACCCCTGACACTTAGGAAATGAGGGTCTATTGTTCACTGAGGTACTCCGAGCTGTCAAAGAAGGCCTGATACTGTATAAAAAAATGGATTGGGTCCTGATCCTGTCATCTCAGATCTGCTTGCGGCTTCATGCAGGAGAAGCCTAAGCCTCAAGAACTGAGATCCCAGCTCTGACTGGACCGCTCTGAATACAAACATTCGACTATAACCTATAACATTGGACTATAACTATAACCTATTTCTAAAAGAACTATTTGCATCTACAAAGCTCACCATCTTGTACACGGATCTTTTAACCAATTCGCTCTCCCTTTTCTTTAATAAATTTTAGTCTAATTAATAAGAATTGGCTGTAAGCGTGTATTTGGGTAAGAGCTGGAATATTCATTAACCTGGGCGGTAATGCGTCCGATCCTTTGGGACTGGTAGAATCTTTTATTTTATATGATGTATAAGATTTTCAGTAATCTTCATCATATTTGACTTGGGTGACTAGGTGGAGGCCTGAGGCTGGAATACTTTAAGGGATCTGTGTAGTTGACGTCTGAGTAACCAGAGAGGTATAACAGAAGCTGTTTTGTGGTGGCTTGGTAAATTGGACTATTCACCAGCTTTGGGGAGTGCCAGCCCCATTCTTTGTAGTTCACCCTAATTGAGTTACCTCAGGCGGCTCCCCTGGGATTCCGGTCACAGTGGCATACTTATGCTCGTATATACATTACCACAGGTTAATTGGGTTTTTTGATCAGAACCACATGCTTGTCAAAAAGTAATTTGATATTGGAGAGTTTAAGGATTAAAAATCAGTTACAATGAGTGACCCACGCTCATATGAAGATCTTGACAGAAAAACCCTTGAAAAATTGTGCTTACAGAGGGGGTTGTTTAAAACAAAGGCTCCAGAGCAGGATCTGAAAAATCTGTTAATGGCCAGTGATAAGGAAGCAGACCCAGCAAAAATGCCTGCAATAAGACACCAGCAGCAGCTGGAACATGAACAAAAGCTAATAGATCTTCAATTGCAAAAGATAGCTGATATGGAAAAAGAAGCCCATTTAAAGCTTATGGAATTGCTGGCTGCTGAGGAGAAGCCTCACCAGATGCAACAGGAATGTGCCAGACTTCAGCTCCAAGTCTTGGAAGAGCAGAAAAGGCTACCACAACCTGGAGATCCATCCCCTTATGACAATAAAAACTGGGAAAGAATTTGTCCCATTTACAAAGATACTGAGGACATAGAGAAATTTCTATCTACCTTTGAGCATTTGTGTGAAATTCACAATAGCCCAGAGGTATTGTGCATGACTGTCCTGCTAACCAGATTGACTGGGAAAGCCAGGGAACTGTTCAATGAAATGGATACGGATGAAGCTTTGAATTATGTAAACTATAAAGACAGTGTGTTAAACGTTTTAAGGTTACCTCTGAAACTTGCAGGTTGAAATTTAGAAATTTTAAAATGTCTAATGGTATTTCTTATGTGGAATGTGCTCATAAACTGTTAAATTTAGTCAGGAAGTGGCTTACTAGTGAGAAAGCATGAAGTAATTGTGGTAGGGCACTGCTGGAGAAGCCCTTAAGCAGCTCCTGCTACTCCCTCCCCAATCAGGAAGAATGGATTGAGGCTGGGTGAACCGCCCTATGTTTGCCTGGTAACTGACCACACCTCATTAGCAGGCGCTATAAGGCTGGAAGGAAGTGAGGGAAATGGGGGTGGAGACTACGAGCAGGAGGTCAGGCTCAGAGGAAGTAGGCTCCTCCTATTCTGTTGCTGACCAGGCCTGCAGTAGGCCAAGCAGTTGTAAAGCCTGTATATAGTTGGAAACTGGTGGTGGGAAACTGATCACGAATAAAGACCATGGGTGTTGCTGCAGACTGAAGTGTCCCTGATTCACGGAGGAGAGGGGCCAAGGGGCTGAATCCAGAGGGGCTCTATGGGCACCCCGTTACAGTAATTTTGAACAATTAATGCAATTAATTACACTTGAACAAATGTTAAATTTGGTGCCAGATGAGGTCTGGGCTGCTATATGTGATAAAAAGCCCAGATCTGTTTGCATGCTGCTGAAATTGCAGATGAATTTCTGCAGAATCGAAGTCATGAAAGAAATAAGCCCCTGGGAAATAATAATCACTATTCACCCCAGTTTAAAATAAAGGGAGGGTTTCAGAGTAAACCTAACCCCAAATGGATAAAAGAGCTCATGGGAACCAAGAGTTCAAAACCTCTTACCCTAAAGGAAAGCCAGTTATCTGACACCAATGTGAAATGCCTGGGTACATAAAGCCAAATTGTCCAAAATTCCAAACCACCCCATGACCTGATACTCCTGTGAGTGCCAATGCCTTAACTGTGAGTGCAGATGCTAACCCTGTAAATGTTAACATTGTCTCCCTAGCCCCAAGAAGAATGTAGGGGAAGGACAGCGTCTTGTGAATTATGTCAGAAATGAGTCTTGGAGCAGTAGTGATAAATTTACTAGGAGCGCAAAGGTGAATAGTGTGGATTGTTAAGGAGTGTTATGTCTGAGAGGAGGACAAACTGACAGGCAAGAACATAACTGCTCTGGGTCTAGCTGAGTTTCCTGTAACTGTTCCTTTAGCTAAGATCCACCTGAAGTGGGGGATTTTAGTGGTGAACTGACAGTAGGCATTCAAGATAAACTTCCGGCAGACATTCTGACAGGGAATGACATTATGACTAAGTTTAATATGGTTAATGTCATAACAAGGTCTCAAGGGACGTATGATGCTGACGCCTCTAGCTTGCCTGATGACAATGAAAAGAGCTGTGAAAGGGAGGAAAATGCCTCCAGCCCTCTGACTATAGCCTCTAGCAGCCTCCATGCAGGGGGATCAGGTGAAAATCTTCCTGATGTGCCAGAGATGGTTCTGAATTTAAGTGAAACTCAGAAGGAATTTATTGCGGCCCAGCAGAGTGATGTTTCATTAGAACAGGCCAGGGCCAGTGCTCAGAGTAATGGCCCAACTGAAGAAGGAAGGGGAAGTTTTTTGGTAAGAGATGGAATATTGTTTAGGGAAGCCCCCGCAGGGAAGAGGTTATCCAGAGACCTGTATCAGCAAATAGTTGTTCCAGAGAAGTATGGGGAGAGCTGCTTCAATTAGCTCATGATGGGCCATTTGGAGGTCATTTAGGGCTCGAAAGAACATGTGACAGGTAGAAGCGGAACTTCTTTTGGCCGTTTAAGTATGACTCAGAAAAATTACTGCAGGAGCTGTGACTTAAGGGGTCTAGCAAGGTACCACTGCAGCCTTTACCCATTATATACTTTGCCAGAGTATCTGTGGACATTGTGGGACCTATATCCAGATGTTCCTCATGATCCAGGGGTCCCTGGATGGTTTAATCCTTCAGGGGCACGGGACTCTTGGTTCCAGCCAACCCCGAAGGGATTGTCATCCCAGGGGACTTGGCACCTAGGTAGTTCTCCATGAGCTGAATGGCCTCCATCATGGCATTAGGGTGATGCTGCAACACCCACTCTCTTCCCCCAGGGGGCAGGATCTGGACAAACTGTTCTAGTAGGACCCGTTCAGTGACCTGCACCCCCATCTTTGCTTCTGGTTTGAGCCATCTCCAGCATGAGTCACGCAGCTTCTGGGTGACCAGGTGGGGTTGGGCTCCCGGCGGGTACCACTCCTCTTGGAAGCATTGCCGGAACATTTTCTCTGAGATATCTAGGCCGTCGAGGATCACTGCCTTGATCTGGGCATAGTCCTGGGCAGCGGTGAGGTCTAAAGCACGGTATGCGGTCTGTGCTACTCTGGTTAAGTACAGGGCCAGCACTGCAGCCCATTGGTCTTGGGGCCACCGGGCTACCATGGCCGCCCACTCAAAAGTCTCTAAGAAAGTCTCAGGATCATTATCAGGTCCCATTGTGGCAAGCCGGCTAGAGGCGGGGTTAGGCAGCTCTGGTGGGCAGTGATGGCAAAATGGAGGCCACCTGTTCTTGCTGCTGCTGCTGCTGCTGGGCTGCCAACTCACGAATTAGCTGCTGCATGGCCATCTGCTGCAGGAGTTGCTCTTGATGATGGGTGCTTTTCACAGCCATCCATTTCAACAGCTGGTCCATCTCCATTCAAGAGCTTGGCCCGGGGCTTTTTCTCCCTTTCTCTCTGTGGCGCAGTAAGGAGCGGGGCAGACTGACCTGGTAATGATGTCTAGTTTTACTAGACTGTCTGCATTGGGGATGGGATAGCAGGGGATGACTTTTCTTGAGGGGAGATACCTGAGCCTGTAACCCAAGCCGGGAGGGGGGTTGGGCCAGGTGACACCTTTGCCCGGGAAACTGGACATAGGCTGGAGGAGGAGTCGGGGGGAGGGGGAGTGACTGCTGGAGGGGGTTCTTCAGACGGGCTGGCTGGGGAATCGGCGGGAACTCCAAGGTTGGGGGGTCTAAATGCCCTACCCCCCAGAAGGACATGACTAAGGGGTCCTGTTTATGCCTACAAGCTCTGGTTTGGACTGTGTTCCTGTCGTCTAATAAACCTTCTGTTCTGCTGTCTGGCTGATAGTCATGGTGAATCGCAGGAAGCTGGGGGTGCAGGGCCTTGTCTCCCCCAAACTCCATGACAACCTCTTTTTTGTTTGTTTTATTTTAACTCCCTTCAGCAGGGACTAGGGTTAGGATTAGGCCCGCATTCTCCATGTGTGATAGCGCCTTCAGTGACGGGCAGCCTAGTGGCTAGACTGTTGGTTAAGGGCTGGAGGGGGGAAACCTGCCATCCTTTCCCTCAGGTTTTGGCTCAGAGAGTCCTGGGACACTCACACCCCTAGACAGGGGAGATGGAACTTGCTCCCAGCTGTGGGGGTGGGAGAGGGCTCAGAACCTGTTGTCTGAGCTGCTCCCTATGTAAGTTCTTTAGTTTGGGGCGTGGCCTTGCTAGTCCAGTTTCACCACAGTTGGGGCTTGGCGGTTAGTTCCCCTTGGCAGGGGAAGACTTACTTGCTTCCAGTGGCTGCGTTGGCAGGCAAGTTGTGTCTGTGCCTTCAGGCAGACACACAGAGAGATCCTGCCTCTTCGCCAGTCAGCCACTGGCTGAGCGGGGCTCCCTTCTTTTCTCCCTCCTCCAGGCCTGGCATTGGCTGCAGGTATAACGAGGAGGGGCTTGCTGAACCCACAGGTTTTCTTTAACCCCTGCTATGCCTGGCAGCCATCTTCTTCATAATGATGAATAAGATTTTCATTAATTCTCATCATATTTGACTTGGATGACAGGGGGAGGCCTGAGGCTGGGTTACTTTAAGGGAATTGTGTTGTTGACTTCTGAGTAACCTGTGTGGTATAACAGAAGCTGTTTTGTGATGGCTTGGTAAATCTAAGTATTGGAATATCCACCAGCTCTGGGGATTGCCTGCCCCATTCTTTGCAGTTCACCCTAATTGAGTGACTTCCGCTGGCTTCCCTGGAATTCCGGTCACAGCAAGGGACTTCTGAGAGCCCCTGCTGCCTCCCCAGGTGCTCTGGCACAGCTGCGGGGTCTCTGTGCAGCACAGTAACCCAACTGGGAACCGAGCTTCAGAAAGCTGCACCCGCAGAGCTTATGCAGCCCCCTGCCATGAGAGTGATTCAAAGATTAGTAACTGAGTCACAGAGCTCAATCTCTTTAGTTTAACAATCTATAAGCACCAGTGGGGGAACAAACATTTGGTAACATAGGGCTCTTCAGTCTAGCAGAGAAAGGTCCAACACGGCCAATGCCTGGAGTGGAAGCTAGATTAATTCAGACTGGAAATCAGGTGTACATTTATAATGGTGAGACTAATTAGCCATTGGAACCATGTAACAACATAGGAATGGCCCTATTGGATCAGACCAAAGGTCCATCTAGCCCAGTATCCTGTCTTCCGACAGTGGCCAGTGCCAGGTGCCCCAGAGGGAATGACCAGAACAGGTAATCATCACGTGAGCCATGCCCTGTCACTCATTCCCAGCGGCTGGCAAACAGAGGCTAGGGACACCATTCCTGTCCATTCTGGCTAATGGCCATTGATGGACCTAGCCTCCATGAATTTATCTAGTTCTTTTTTCAACCCTGTTATGGTCTTGGCCTTCACAACATCCACTGGCAAGGAGTTCCACAGATTGACTGTGCGTTGTGTGAAGAAATACTTTCTTTTAGTTGATTTAAACCTGCTGCCTATCAATTTCATTTGGTGACCCCTGTTTCTTCTATGAGTAGTAGTAAACAACACTTCCTTATCTACTTTCTCTACACCAGTCATGATTTTATAGACCTCTATCATATCTCCCATTAGTCGTCTCTTTTCCAAGCTGAAAAGTCCCAGTCTTATTAATCTCTCCTCATATGGAAACCGTTCCATACCGCTAATCATTTTTGTTGCCCTTTTCTGAACCTTTTCCAATTCCAATACATCTTTTTTTTGAGATGTGGCAACCACATCTGCACACAGTATTCAAGATGTGGGCATACCATGGATCTAGCTATCCCTTTCTTAATTATTTCAGCATTCTGTTTGCTTTTTTGACTGCCGCTGCACATTGAGTGGATGTTTTCAGCGAACTGTCCACAATGATTCCAAGATCTCTTTCTTGAGTGGTAACAGCTAATTTAGACCCCCATCATTTTATATGTATAGTTGGGATTATGCTTTCCAATATGCATTACTTTGCATTTATCAACATTAAATTTCATCATGGTGGATTCTCCATCAGTGACGATTTTTAACTCAAGATAGGCTGCTTTTCTAAAAGCTCTGCTCCAGAAAGTGTTTTGGGGACATTCT
Source organism: Emys orbicularis (assembly GCF_028017835.1). NCBI lineage: Eukaryota > Metazoa > Chordata > Testudines > Emydidae > Emys > Emys orbicularis. Next base: position 79,564,173 of record NC_088689.1, on the reverse strand, counting down.
CTGGCCTGTGTCCTACCGGGGGGTCAGACTAGATGATCACAATGGTCCCTTCTGACCTGGGAATCTCTGAACCTTCCACCCATTTTGGGAGGGCCCCAGCACATTTGAGAGGCCCCAGTGCCCTTTGTGTAGCACTAATGGCAGGCATTCCTATCTCTGTGAGAGGCTGTGATGCTGTGCGATTGACTATGACCATTTATATAATTGATATTGCCACTGTTAGACAATTACAACAAATATTGTACAACGTATGTCACGTAAGGTGTCAGTGGAAAAGTTATGATTTGCTAAGTATGATTGTCCTGTGGGTATGCATGCACAATTTGTGTATCTGAAGTTATGAATATTGGCTATTCATGCATGTGTGTTGTCCGGGTAACAGCCACCAGATAAAATTTAAACTGAGATCAGGCCTCTTTGTGCTGATGTCCCATCAAGGACACTTAGCTCTCACAATGGGCCATAGAAGAAACTTCTTCCGCCCTGATAGCGCTTCCTGCAGAGGGAGGCTTCAGCCAGAACATGGGCAATGGCTGCCCCTGTGGGTCATCCAGCATCTAAGGACATGGGATATGCTCATGTGACCCTGGACTCCATCTTGGGCCAGTAACTTTCCATGCACCTGGGCTGTGAGCTTTGTTTGAGACAGTAGATTTCTAGGCACATGGCAGAGGAGATAAAAGATCCCTGCGATATCTCCATTTGGCCCTCCATTTCCTGCCCTGATTCTCTGGACTGTGGATTTACAATTCAAAGGAGCATTTTGAATTATGGACTGAGGACCTTCCAATCTTTTGGAAGTTACCAGAGAGACTTTACAAGCCATCAGTCTGTTCCATCACTGCTAGAAACCTGATAAAAGGACTTTGCAATCACTTCTATGTATATGATCTGTTAAACATTATTAATTCTCTTCTTTTCTTTTATAATTAAACCTTTAGATTTGAGTTACTACAGGATTGGCACCAGCATGATTGCTGGGTAAAATCTGGGTTATATGTTGACCTGGCTGTGTGGTTGATCGCTTGGGATTAAAAGGACCCTTTGTTCGATGAAATTGGTTTTCAGTAACCACTCATCATAGAGTCCAGTGCCTGGGTGGTGAGCCAAGTGCAGTGATGCCTAAGAAGACTGCATCTTTCACTTCCTGTTTATCAGTGTGGTGAGACAGAAGTTACTTTGATTACTGGTTTGGTATATCTAATGAGAAAACAACCACCAATCTGGAGTGAGTCTGCCCTATTTCTCCACAGTCTGTCCTGAATTTGACATACTCAGCTGTGACCCACTGAGGCACATAGACAGAGGCGCCATTTACTCTAGACTCCCAGAGCTGTTAGCTCCTGCAATACCAGCCCAATGAGAAGAGGAGCATGCTGGGGGCAGGGCTGCGGGGAAGTTAGCCCCTGCTACCAGAGGCCCTGCTTCCCAGCCTGGCTGACTGGCCCGACCCCTGGGCTGACCCCAGCCACCCTCGGCTGCTGGCCGGCCTGAGCTGCCCTTGGATACTCCAGCCCCTGGTCACCAGCCCGAGCCCCAAGCTCCAAGCCGCTGACTGGAGCTGAGTCTCCGTCAGCTTCAGGGAAGAGGGGGAAGCATGGGCGAGGCCACAGCCTTGGTTAGGGGAGACTTAGCCTCCCCTGGCCTTCCATACTCATTGCCCATGCCAGTGGGCCCCCAGGTGGCACAGCCCCATCCATCATGGGAGAGCCCCACCAGCATGGGGTGGGCATCACCCTCACAGCACCTGTGATCATGGGGAAACTTCAGCCTCCACTGCTGGCAGTTCTTTCCCTTCTCCGTCGTGGACCGTATGCCCCGGTAGCTCCTCCCATCTGCCCTAATGCAATTCTGCATGTAATCTGTGGGTGAAAAGGGTGCCCCTGTGAGCCCAGGGATGGCTGCCTTGTGGAGAATGTTTGTGGGGAGAGCAGCCAGCGCTCAGCATGAGTGGCTCCTGCAGCTCTACAGCAGCTCCAGCCAGCAGTGCGGAGCAGGCAGCCATCACCCCCGTAGCAAGCGTGCTGGGGAGCTAGAGAGCTGGGGCAGAACTGGGCAGCTTCCCTGCAGTTGGGAGCCCAGGCCGGGGCGCTCTGAGCACAGAGCCAGACACCGGAGCACTGGTGGCTTGAGAAAGCTGGCTCCTGTGGAGTGCAGAGATGGCCAGTTTGGGGCTCCAGGAGGTCACTGCCCTAGGAGAGGCTGGCATGGGGTAGGCAGGGTGGCAGGAGTCAATGGCTATAAGGTTGGAGCCCAGCAGCCTGGCAGCTGTGAGCATGGCCGGGCGTGTTGTCATACAGCACAGACGGCCATGCCCTCTCCCAGGCCGTGCGAGCCGCCGAGTGCCTGCTCTGGAAACGCTGCTGCCCTCACTCTGCCCTCTCACCTGAGGCTCCCCTTCGCTCACTGCAAACCCTCTGCTGGGCTGGGAGCTGCCCTCAGCTGGGCTTACTCTGCAGCCGGACACACAGGCAACAGACGGGCACTGGTGTGTCAGCCTCCAGGGCAAAGCCAGCCCAGGGTTGGCTCATGGTAGAAAGCACCTGGTTGGCCAGAGCCAGCAGCGGGATCCTGGAGTTCGATTTGATCAGCCCGAGGTCAAACTGGGCGAAAACATTGCTGCCCCTGCCCTTGCTCTCTGCTGCCCCTGCCCTTCACCCCTTGCCCTTGTCCCCACCCCCCCTACAGCCCTGTCCCTTGGCCTCAGCCACCCTGCCTCCCCCTACACTTGTCCCCACCCCCTGCCTTACACACTTTTCCCGCCTGCCCTCACCCCCTGCCCTCATCCCCACCCCCCACCCTACACACCTTCCCGTCCTGCCTCATCCCCTGCCCTCATCCCCACCCCCCCCCACCTCTGCCCCTGCCACCCCCATCCCACTCCCCGCCCTACACCCTTGCCCCTCTGGCTCTCACCCCCTGCCCTCATCCCCACCCTACACCTCTGTCTCTGGACCCCTTGCCCTCATCCCCACCCTCGCCCTACACCCCTGCCCCTGGGCCCCACTAACCTTGTCCCCTGCCCTTGTCCCCACACCCTGCCATAGTCCCCATCCTCTGCCCTACACCCCTGCCCCAAGCCTCCTTGCCCTCATCCCCAACACCTGCTATATACCCCTGCCCCCGACCACGTCTCCACCTCCTGCCCTGATCTCCACGTCTGTTGATGTCCCCCACCCCTCGTCCCCTGCCCTATACCCCTGCCCTCATCCCCACCCCCTGCCCTACACCTCTGCCCCATCTCTCCCGCTTCTCACCCCCTGCCCTCGTCTCTGCCCTCCTCCACCTCCCTGCCCTACACTCCACCCCCGCCCCTCACCCCTGCTCTTCATCCCTGCCCTCGTTCCCACTCCCTGGCCTTCATCCCTGCCCCACCCCTCACCCTCACCCCTGCCCCCACCTGCCTTTCTTCTGGTAGAGGTCATAGTGGACGTTCCTCTGAATGTGGGTGTGTGCTGAGTGCTGGGTCCATGGTAGCAGCTGGCAGCTATGGCGCTGGTGGTTGTAGTGAAAGGCCCTGAAGATCAAACCCAAGAGTCTCATCCAAGCTCGGACTGGACCACAAGTCCCCAATTCCCCGACAGACCCCCCCACCTCATCCTCAGGGGCTGGGACAGAGCCAGTGCCTCAGCTCATGTGCCCTCTCCAGCACCTTCCATCCCCAGAGTAGGAGTCACCACCCATGCCTGGCTACAGCTAGCGAACCTGGGGGAGTTCAGAGCAAGGTGACAGAGTCCTCCTGCACCCCGGCTCCAGCCCTCAGCTCTCCCCCACCCCAGCTCCGCCCCCGCCCCAACTCTGGCTTCTGGCTCCTCCCCATCCCCGGCACCGGATCCCGGCTCCTCCAGCACCCCGGCTCCATTCCCCAGCTCCTGGGGCTGCAGTGGGGGCGGGGCTGGAATGGGGCAGACTGTGTGGAATAGGGTGTGGCCAAGGGGGGAAGGGGCAGAATGGGGGCGGGACTACAGGCGGAAAGGGTGGGGACGGGCCCAGTGTTCCCTCTATTTCCCACGCATGTGCGGAATGAATTTTGTTATGTGGAAGCAAAAGTCGATGGGAACATGGGAGTCAGTGACCATGAGATGGTCGAGTTCAGGATCCTGACAAAAGGCAGAAAAGAGAGCAGCAGAATACAGACCCTGGACATCAGAAAAGCAGACTTTGACTCCCTCATGATCCCCTGGGAGAATAACATGAGGGGGAAAGGAGTCAAGGAGAGCTGGCTGTATTTTAAAGTATCGTTACTGAGGTTGCAGGAACAAACCATCCCGATGTGCAGAAAGAATAGTAAATATGGCAGGTGACCAGCTTGGCTTAACAGTGAAATCCTTGCTGATCTTAAAAACAAAAAAGAAGCTAATAAGAAGTGGAAGATTGGACAGATGACCAGGGAGGAGTATACAAATATTGCTCAGGCATGCAAGAAGGAAATCAAGAAGGACAAATCACACCTGGAGTTACAGATAGCAAGGGATTTTAAGCATAAAAAGAAGGGTTTCTACAGGTATGTTAGCAACAAGGTCAGGGAAAGTGTGGGCCCCTTACTGAATGGGGGAGGCAACCTAGTGACAGAGGATATGGAAAAAGCTAATGTACTCAATGCTTTCTTTGCCTCTGTCTTCACGAACAACGTCAGTTCCCAGACTACTGCACTGGACAGCACAGTATGGGGAGGAGGCGACCATCCCTCTGTGGAGAGAGAAGTGGTTCGGGATTATTTAGAAAAGCTGGACGAGCACAAATCCATGGGGCCGGATGCACTGCATCCGAGGGTGCTAAAGGAGTTGGCAGATGTGATTGCAGAGGCATTGGCCATTATCTTTGAAAACTCGTGGCGATCGGGGGAGGTCCCAGATGACTGGAAAAAGGCTAATGTAGTGCCCATCTTTAAAAGGGGAAGGAGGTTCGGGGAAACTACGGCCAGTCAGCCTCACCTCAGTCCCTGGAAAAATCATGGAGCAGGTCCTCAAGGAATCAATTTTGAAGCACTTAGAGGAGAGGAAAGTGATCAGGAACAGTCAGCATGGATTCACCAAGGACAAGTCATGCCTGACTAACCTAATGGCCTTCTATGAGGAGATAACTGGGTCTGTGGGTGAGGGGAAAGCAGTGGGCATGTTATTCCTTGACTTTAGCAAAGCATTTGATACGGTCTCCCACAGTATTCTTGCCAGCAAGTTAACGAAGTATGGGCTGGATGAATGCACTATAAGGTGGATAGAAAGCTGGCTAGATCATCGGGCTCAATGGGTAGTGATAAATGGCTCCATGTCTAGTTGGCAGCTGGTATCAAGCGGAGTGCCCCAAGGGTCGGTCCTGGGGATGGTTTTGTTCAATATCTTCATTAATGATCTGGAGGATGGTGTGGATTGCACCCTCAGCAAGTTTGCAGATGACACTAAACTGGAAGGAGTTGTAGATACGCTGGAGAGTAGGGACAGGATACAGAGGGACCTAGACAAATTAGAGGATTGGGCCAAAGAAATCTGATGAGGTTCAACAAGGAGAAGTGCAGAGTCCTGCACTTAGGATGGAAGAATCCCATGCTTTGCTATAGACTAGGGACCGAGTGGCTAGGCAGCAGTTCTGCAGAAAAGGACCTAGGGGTTACAGTGGATGAGAAGCTGGATATGAGTCAACAGTGTGCCCTTCTTGCCAAAAAGGCTAACAGGATTTTGGGCTGTATAAGTAGGAGCATTGCCAGCAGATAGAGGGACATCCAGATCATCTGGAGTACTATGTCCAGTTTTGGGCCCCACACTACAAGAAGGATGTAGAAAAAATTGAAAGAGTCCAGTGGAGGGCAACAAAAATGATTAGGAGGCTGGGAGCACAAGATTTATGAGGAGAGGCTGCGGGAACTGGGATTATTTAGTCTGCCAAAGAGAAGAATGAGGGGGTATTTGATAGCTTCTTTCAACTACCTGAAAGGGGGTTCCAAAGAGGATGGATCTAGACTGTTCTCAGTGGTACCAGATGGCAGAACAAGGAGTAAGGGTCTCATGTTGCAGTGGGGGAGGTTTAGTTTGGATATTAGGAAAAACTTTATTCACTAGGAGTGTGGTAAAGCACAGGAATGGGTTATCTAGGGAGGTGGTGGAATTTCCTTCCTTAGAGGTTTTTAAGGCCAGGCTTTACAAAGCCCTGGCTGGGCTGATTTAGTTGAGCAGGGGGGGGTTGGACTAGATGACCTCCTGAAGTCCCTTCCAACCCTGATATTCTATGATTCTATGAGTCCCTGTGCACCAATATGGAGGTGATGTGTGACACATCACCTCCATATTGGTGCACATAACAAAATTCATGTGGTGGGGGTAAGTCTGAGGGTTTTGGAGTATGGGAGGGGGTTCAGGGCTAGGGCAGAGGGTTGGGGTGCGGGGGGGGGTGAGGGCTCTGGCTGGGGGTGTGGGCTCTGGGGTGGGGCCGGGGATGAGGGGTTTGTGGTGCAGGCTTCCCCGGGGCTACATCGGGGAGAGAGGCCTCCCCCCAGCTCTGTCTCCCCGCAGCAGCACTTGGGGGCGGGGAGAGGCACCTCTCCCCACCGTGGCAGCTCCAGGGCTCTGGTCACAGGATAGGCACCTCTCCCCCAGCCACAGCAGGTCCAGGCCTGGCTGGGTTGGGGCCGGGGGAGGGGCATCCCTCCCCCTGGCCTCCGCAGGTCTGGGGCTGGGCTGGGTTGGGGCCGCGGAATAGGCGACTCTCCCCACCGCAGCCCTGAGCGCCTGTGCAGCGATTAATATGCTGTTGCATGGCCGCAGAGCTTAGAGGGAATTTACGAGGGCTCCCACACACTTTCTCTGGCCCAGGGCCCCAAGAAACTTTAATCTGTCTCTGGAAGGCCCACCCAAACTCGGGAGCCAGCTGGCTTTGGCCAGTGGGAACAAAGGGCTGAAGAGAGACACCAGGTGTTTTGCCCGGGAAAGATGACAAAGGACGGCGGAGGGGCTACTAGGATGATCCGAGGAATGGATAACCTGTCTTATGAAAGGAGACTCAAAGAGCTTGGCTTGTTTAGCTTAACCAAAAGAAGGCTTAGGGTAGATATGATTGTTCTCTATAAATATATCAGGGGGATAAATACTAGGGAGGGAGAGGAATTATTTAAGTTCAGTACCAATGTGGACACAAGAACAAATGGATATAAACTGGACATTAGGAAGTTTAGACTTGAAATTGTTGAGTAGTTGCTGAGGAGTGGGGAAAATGAGGCACAGACCTGAGCAAACTGTCACTTCCTTTTTCAGACTAAGCTCCTTTAGCAAGGTCCCTCTCTCATAGAATATTTGATAATGTCCTGTAACTTTTAAGTTAAGAATCGTGCTTAGAATAACCGTAGGACCGTGCAATAAGGAGTTAAGAGTTCTGCCTTAAAAGTAAAGATTTTAGAGCAATACTGTGACTGCAGGAAAAGGCTTTTGGTAGGGCTCATTAGTGAGATAAAGGAAATAGGGATGGCAAAAAAAAAAAAAACACCTTGGCTGCTCACTTGAGACAGGAGAAAACCAACAGGTTAGAGAGATGGGTAATGAAGAAGGGGAAATACCTTCAGCCGGACTCCCCAAGGTTTCCATTCTTCCCCTAGTATTTGTCATGCCCACGTCACTAAAACGTGGAACCATTTGCGCCCTGACCACCACTCACATGTAATTTCATATGTGGATGACATTTTAATACACACACCCACTTTGGAAATGAACAGGGAAATCATCAGGGAGGTGTTCATTATAGTGCAGGAAACCGGATTTAAGGTAAATAGAGAAAAGGCTCATAGAATCATAGAATATCAGGGTTGGAAGGGACTTCATTGGATTTCTTTTGGCCCAATCCTCCAATTTGTCTAGGTCCCTCTGTATCCTATCCCTACCTGCCAGCGTATCTACCACTCCTCCCACTTTAGTGTCATCTGCAAACTTGATGAGAGTGCAATCCTCCATCTTCCAGATCATTAATGAAGATAGTGAACAAAACCGGCCCCAGGACCGACCCTTGGGGCACTCCGCTTGATACCGGCTGCCTAGACATGGAGCCATTGATCACTACCCATTGAGCTCGACGATCTAGCTAGCTTTCTATCCACCTTATAGTCCATTTATCCAGCCCATACTTCTTTAACTTGCCAGCAAGAATATTGTGGGAGACCGTATCAAAAGCTTTGCTAAAGTCAAGGAATAACACATCCACTGCTTTCCCCTCATCCACAGAGCCAGTTATCTCATCATAGAAGGCAATTAGGTTAGTCAGGCTGACTGTTCCTGATCACTTTCCTCTCCTCCAAGTGCTTCAGAATCGATTCCTTGAGTTCCTGCTCCATGATTTTTCCAAGAACTGAGGTGAGGCTGACTGGCCTGTAGTTCCCGGATCCTCCTTCTTCCCTTTTTTAAAGATGGGGACTACATTAGCCTTTTTCCAGTCATCCGGGACCTCCCCCAAATCACGTGAGTTTTCAAAGATAATGGCCAATGGCTCTGTAATCACATCCGCCAACTCCTTTAGCACCCTAGGCTCAGTTAGTACAGCAACAAGTGAAATACTGTACCTGGGTATGTGTCTTGGGGAGGATGGCTTGACTCCCGATCAACAAAGGGTAGAAATGATAGGAAAGGAACCTGATCCTACCGACATGCACTCCCTATGAGCTCTCTTGGGAACTTTTAATTTCTGCAGAGAGTTCATTGAAATGTTCTCTGACAAAGCCAAGCCTCTGTACCAATTATTAAAGAAAAACAGGATTTGGATTTGGGGACCAGACCAACAGACTGCCCTGGTCACCTTGAAACAAGGTTTAGCTAGTGCTTCTGCCCTGGCTTAACCTGCCCTTGCCCTGTCCTTTGTGATTCAGTTGGCCTCCTCAGAGACAAGTCTCAGAGCTACTCTCAACGAAAGGCAATGTGACAAGCTCAGAGTCATTGCATATGCCTCCAGGCTCCTGGATCAAATAGAGCCAGGCTTTACCCCCTGTGAAAAAGAGTGTCTTGCGTTGGTCTGGAGCCTCATGCATTGGGAATTTATTATTGGCAGGTCAAAGGTCATTGTTCAGACTGTGTACATTCCCCACTCAAGTACATTATATCAGGGAAACTACAGGACAGCCAGGTCTCTAACCCCCGCATTTCTCAATGGACCCTCACCCTAGTAAACCGAGGAGTCAAGTTTAAAAAAGAACATGCAGTTTCACCAGCCCCGTATGGGCTAATTTTAGAAGGAGAGGAGCATACCTGCTCCCGCCCCCTTGTAAAACACTTTTGAGTGGCCAGTCAAGGGAGGCATTAGGCTTGCAGACGCTAAACAGAAGGGGTTTGAAATGTGGTTTACAGATGGCTCAAGTTTCTACCTTTGGGTCATCCCCAAACAGGGTATGGAGCCAGCTGGGTAAATGAGAGAGAGATGCGCCAAGGACGAGCTTGCCTCCATTCTGCCCAAGCAGCCAAGGTGTAGGCAGTTAGAGCTGTCCTAGCTTATGAATCCCGGGACACTTCTGTTACTATTTACACTGACTCTGACTGGACAGCCAGAGCAATCACTGTGTGGCTCCCCCTTTGGTTGAACAGAGAAAGGAATAGATACCTTGGGCTTAAGTACCCTTCAAGATGGGGAATACAGAAATCCGGTCCTTAGCCAAGACAGGATTGAGCAGGTTGGAGATGTCTGGTAGGCAGTGGATGCAGATGGTCAAAGTCACTGGATAGTCCCAAGCCAGGTACAGGGGGACCTGATTCTGTTTGTACATGAGCAAGGGCATAGAGGAAAACAGGATACTTTAAATAGGGTTAAAGATACAGGGTGGTGGCGAGGCATGAAAGCGGATATAAATCAGTGGTGTGATAATTGTCTGCAGTGCACCATGGTTAATGCTGATCACCAGGTTCAAAAAAATGCACTGGGGCACCAAAAAATATAGGGTTCCTGGTCCTGGATTCAGACAGATTACATAGGCCCTTTACCCACCACCAGTAGAGGGAATAAATACTGCCTGGTAATAGTAGATCCCGTCTCTAAATGGGTGGAAGCCATCCCTACTAAAACCAACACTGCCTCGGTCACTGCTAAGAAGCTCTTTAACATGGTTTTCTCAAGAATGGGAATTCCCAGAGTAATTGATTCAGATTTGGAATCCCATTTTGTGGGAGATGTTATGCGAGAGCTATGTAAGGCTTTAGGTATTAAGCAACGTTTCCACATAGCTGGACACCCTGAGTCCTCTGGACAAGTTGAACGAACTAATCGCGCGCTAAAGGAAGCTTTAAGAAAACAAGTAAAGAGCTCAGGGAGGGATTGGGATGAAAAGCTACCAATCATTTTAATGACTCTAAGCGGCTCTAAGGCGATACATGGGTACACTCCCTTTGAAGTTATGACTGGAAGGCAAATGAGCATGCCTGAAAGTTGGTGGTTGGGAAGGTGGTAACGGATGAATGGGTACAAACCCTAGTAGAGACCATAGCTGCTTTACACAAGCAAGTGGCAGCACAGCTAGGCATAGTACAACAAAACACAGACAAAAACTAGCCTCCTGGCCCCAAACAGCCAATCAGAGCTGCTACAGGCAGAGTTCTTCTCCCTCACCCCAGCAACACAAAGGTAGGGGTGTGTGTGTGTGTGTGTGTGTGTGTGTGTGTGTGTGTGTGTGTGTGTGTGTGCCCAACAGCTCACGGCCCCCCAGGAGAAATGGGGATGGGACAGTGACCTATGTGCCCTCTGTTGGTGCACATAACAAAATTCATCCCGCACATGTGTGGGAAAAATTAGAGGGAATATTGACAGTGACTCTGCCACCCTGCTCCCACCTGGGCAGCGGTGGGGGGGTGAGCAGCCCCTGGACTCCCCACCACCACATGGGAAGGGGGAGAAGGGTCCTTCTGGAGCCCTTGGCCTGGGAGAGGGGGGGTGAGAAACCCTAGGAGGAGCAGATGGGAGTTGGGGGGAAGGACTGATTTAGAGGTTGGGGACAGGCAGAAGTGGAGGGACAGAATCCCCTCCCCCAGTAGATCTGGGAGAGTGGGTGATGCTGATTGTCACCCACACACGGGAGGGGGGGCAATAATCGCCAGCCTGTGCAAAATGTGAGGCAGCCTGCGCTCCTGAGCTAGCACTTTGGGATCCGACTCCTGACTGCGGCTCTCTTGAGGCAGGCAGTGTTGCCCCGCTCATGCATCACATGGGGAGCTCACACACATATAGCCACACACACTCGTGTGCACCCCTAGCTGGGCCCCTCCCCCGCTCACCTGCAGTCCAGCAGCACAGTGCAGCGCCTGGCACACTCCTCGGTGTCTGCAGGCTCCTCCTGCTCTGGGCCAGGGCCTCGCTGGCTCAGGGAGAGCAGCTGGGTAGCTTTGAGCCTCTGGAAGTCATTCAGAGGGGAGCGCCACTGCCCTGGGGGACACAGCGAGAGACACACTCCTGGCAACCACGTGGCTGGGGGTGCCCAGCTTTGGCCTCTCTCCCTGCCCTGAGCATGGAAGCAAGAGGGGTCCAGCGAAGCAGTGGGGCCAGGGAGGCAGAGGTGCCTGGGCAGGCAGCAGAGCTATGGACAGGCAGCAGGGCCGTCAGTGGGGCTGGTGGGCTGGCAGAGGGGCCAGCAGTCCAGAAGAGGGGCCAGTGGGCCGGCAGCGGGGCTGGTGGGCCGGCAGTAGTGTCAGCAGAGGGGCCAACAGTGGGGCCCATGGGCAGGCAGAGGGTCTGGCGGGCCGGCAGAGTGGCCAGCAGTGGGGCTGGCAGTGCGACTGGGGCACATCTATGGCTGCAGCAAGGGGCTGTTTCAAGCTATGTTTTGTATCATCTAAAATTCCCAGCCATAGTCTGACTGGCCTGTTAAGTGCCAGGCCAGGTCCAAGCTTGGGGTGCCAATGGGAGCTCCTCAGCACCAGGGGGCCCTGATTCCAGACCCCCGCACTCCACACCCTGCCCCAGAAGCTGTCTCAGATGTCTCAGCACGTCTTTGCCCAAAGACAGGGAAAACCGCGCCAGAGCCCCAGCCAGCCAAGCCAGGACAGAGCACATCTGAGACTGCAGCCAGTGGCTGGGCCACTGCCCTACTGGCTCTGCCAGCATCCCTGCCCCACAGAGCCCATGGCCTGGCCCCACTCAGGGGCACCGCTGCTCGCTGCTGTCCACCTCCCTCTCGGCTGGGGCCATGACCCAGCTATGCTGGTCAGAGTCCTTTGCTCTGTGGGGCTTGAGCACTAAGGGGAGAGCGGCTGTTCCTGCCCTGCCTGATGGGGCTTTTCCCAGGGTCTCCCCTGGGCCCTACTCTCGGCTGCCTGCCCCCAGACCTCCTCAGCAGGGCAGCTGCCAGCAGCACTGAGCTGCAGGAGGGAGAGGCGAGTGTTGGGCCCTGTGCCAGCCCGAGAGGGGCCCCTCTGCCCTAGTCCCTGCTCCACTGAGAGGGCAGGCTCACAGCAGGTCCTGGCTGCCCCAGGCAGGCACTCCTACCTGTGCTGAGGGCACAAGCCAGGGCAAGCAGCAGCACTGCTCTGGCCTGCATCATCCTGCTGTGCTGTCAGCCTCAGGGACTGTCGCAGAGCCTGTACAGAAACGCTCTGGCAGAGGTTGGACTGGCCAAGCAGGGCTGTGCCCTGAGCCCCCATCCCCCATCCCCTCCACTGGGCAAATATTTGCCTCTGGACCACAAGCCAATAATGCAGCTCTGGGGAGGGTGAACGTCACCATTCAAGGGATCCCAGGCAAGGCACAGGGGAGCAGCCCTCGCCCCCAACACACACCCAGCTCATGGGGGTTTCAGCTCCCTGCCACCAAAAATTCCTGGGCTTCAATAAACAGTCACCCCCTGCATGGCCATATCGACCCAGAGGAGGCAGGTTGTGAAACTGCTCTATGCCCATCTCCGGCAGGACTCGGCCAATAATCCCCTCCTCCCTTTGCAATAACTGACATGACTCCTAGAGCTGCCCTGTCATGGTGGAGCCACGCCCCATGCAGCCGACCCTGGGCCCTTTCACAGCTCCAGGAGCCGGGCACCGCAGGCGGGGTGGGGGCAGCAGGGCAGTGCTAGCAGAGCCTCTGGCCACCCTGGGTGAGCCAAGGCTGCAGCAGAGCCCAGAGGGAAGAGACGCACACGGCCCCACAGGGTGAATGTGAACATGCACCAAGCCAGGTCAGCAGCCAGTCTGCGCCAGAGCAAAGTCAGAGACAGCCCAGGAATGTAGAGACAAGAATCCACCGCAAGGGGGCAGTGTTGCTGCAGCACTGCGATACCCCCACAGGGGGGCAGTGTCTCTGCCACACTGCGGTAATACCCACGGTGGGTCGTGTATCTGCACATCGGTTAGACCTCCATCCCACCAAAGGGAGGCAGTGTCTCTGCAGCACTGCAATAATACTCCACGGGGGGAAATGTTGCTGCAGCACTGCGATACCCACACAGGGAGGCAGTGTCCCTGCAGCACTGTGATAATACCTCGCAGGGGGGCAGTGTCTATATAGGGCTGTTTTTGTCATTAATCCCCAGCGGGCAAATGTCCGTATGGCTGTGAGGTCCCTAAACTATCTCCAAGGGGCTTTGTCCCTGCATCATTGTCATTCAGGCGCCGACTCTCCTGGGGGCCATGTGTGCGTGGCCGGGACTAACCACTGGGCTAGTGTTGCTGGGGTCAATGGGCCTAGAGTTCCATGCACCTCTCCCTGCAGCACATTTACACTGAACAACTGATGCACACCATCTGGAGCCTGACGTACCACAATCTCAGCCTGCTCAGGTCCACGGCAACATGCACCATTCACAACCTGTAGAACTTGCACTACAGAGTCAGAAAAACAGCTAAAGCCTTTGAAACCCAGGGTTATGAGTTCAATCCTTGAGGGAGAGATTTGGGGATTTAGTTGGGGATTGGTCCTGCTTTGAGCAGGGGGTTGGACTAGATGACCTCCTGAGGTCCCTTCCAACTCTGATATTCTATGACATGCAAAGTGCTGAGTCAGGCTTTTGCTATGACACAGTCCCTTGTTCCCGGGCCCTTTAGCTGGAGAGTGTTTCCTAGGAGAGCCACTGTCTGGCCAGCTCGCAGATGGTCATACCTGGGCTTTGGGGAACAGGGAGCAGTGACCTGGGATGAGATGGGGATAAAGTCTAACCCATATTTTTATAGGAGACAAATCAAGCCAAAAACATCCCCGAGGGGAAAGAAGAGAGCAGCACCGAAAGAACAGGTAGCGGCTGGCTCTGGGGCTGCCTCTCACTTGCAGCCTGAGCAGTGTAGAAACACAGGCCCAGCACACGCTCTGATCAGCCATGCCAAGGCCAGGGACAAGCCAGCATCAGGCTGTTCTAGCTTTGCAGGTAGTTGCCTCCCCAAGCCCAGCTCCGAGCAGGGCTTTAGAACAACCTCTACGTAGCTTTTACAGATGCCTGTCTTATAAAACACTGACAGTTGAGTGGAGTGAGGCACTACCTGCAATGGGGCTGCCATGTGATCAGGACAGAATAGAGAATTTGAACACAGTAAATATCATATGATGAACGAATGAAGATTTGACTTCAACTTCTTTATCATCACTAGTGGTTTGACCCAATCTTTGTGCTATGTTTCATGGGATGAAAAAAAATAGGAATTCATCTCTTTCTACTCCGAGTCACAATAGCTACAGTTGAGCATTCTTTTTCCTCATTGAATAGAATTTTGTGTTCTGAAAGAAGTCACCTTCTGCATGATCATGAGCATATCATGAAGGACTGGAAGTACTGGAAATGAAAAGCCACCAAAAATGAACACACTGCATTCGAGAAGTTCATTAACAGAGTTGTGCAAAATTACAAGAAACCAAGAAGGATGTAGATATAGTGCTTCATAGTAGGCTTTGTAGTCAACTTTACTTTGTGTGATGATTTAAAAACATGAGTTAAAGCTAATAAAATGGTTGTGAAACATTTTTCAGTTTTTACTATGGTGCCATACAGCCCACCTTCACCTTAACGGTCTCACCCCTCATCGGTCCTCACCCCCCACCTTGTATTTTTGAACCCCCCCGCCCTAATTTAAATTCCTGGGGGGAACACTGCCCCTATCGATGTCAGGCAAGTGTGAATCCTGTTGAGTTCGGAACTTCACGATTAACTGCACTGCCATTCGCGATGTGCTGACAGCTAGCAGAGCAGTGGAAAGCAGTGTGGGACCCATCCTTTCACACAGAGATGGCGAGGTGAACAGCAAACAAGGGCTGTTGAAAAATGCCACAAACCGAAGATGGAAGCTCATGGAATGCTGGGGTGGAAAGCATCATGGGACATTGAGCCCAGACCCATGATGCGCTGCAATCCACTCCACCTTCCTAGAAGACCTAGGGGCAGAAGTGTGGGATAGCTACCCACTGTGCACTGTTCTCACTGTCAGTGCTACTGCCCAAGTGTGGATGTGCTCTGCCAACAGAGGAAGACAGTGTGAACATGAAACAACAATTTTCTTTCAGCACTTTTTGATCGTTGACAAAACTTTTGCTGACAAAACTCTGCAGTGTCATGGAGGCCTAACTAGCTGCTTGTGTGATCTTAGCTTTGAAGCTCTTGCAGGCATGGTGGAAGTTCTATCACCTATAATTTTACATGACCCATTAATTATTTACACACTCATGCCATATGGCCAATTGGTTAACCATGTGGTGGCCTGTGTGGGTCAGCGGCAAGGTACTGCCTTTGTCTACAAATGATCACAGGTTCATTTCCTGGCTAAATTCTGGCAGAAGTGGGAAAAGCTCACTGAGCTGTGCATCTCAAATCTCACTGTGACCATTAGGCACTTCCTCCCAGGGCCAGCTGGGCAGCCGCAGAGGCGTAGGGAAGGGCTCCTCTTTGACATGGGAATCGGCAGCAGGTCAAATCCTGACTCACCTCTTGCAGGAGTAATAAAAATTCTCCTGCCTCTGTACTTGAAACATCCCCCTGTGATGTCTGGGATCTCCCATGTGCCAGTCAGTGCAGCGAGGGGGCAGGAAGTAGGGAAAGGGGAAAGGCCCAATTCCCTGTGCAGCTGGGGAGGGCATTTGGCCAGGCAGGATGTAGGGGGGATTCCCGGGGGGGGCGGGGGGCTGGTGAGGGGAAGGTGCCTGGGGAGGGAGGTCTGCTAGCTCACATGAGAGGGGCTGCAGATCTCCAGTGGAGAGCTACTGGACTTCACCCCTTGAGTCTGCAGGCAGCCATGCCAGGGCCCAGTGGAACTTATTACCTGGGAGCCTAGAAATCTGTTTGCCACGGAAAAAATGCAGAATGTGCATTTTTACAGCGAATCTTTAGTTTTTACATTTTGTGAAAAAATAAAAACATCCATTAACTATGAACTAAACTTCACTGACAGCACCAGTGTCACTTGTTCAGTGCGCACAACCTCCCCCTCTTGGGGTTGATTTTTGAATGTGCTTTGAATTGGCATACAATAGAACCATTTATCGGAGCCTCCGTTAACCAGAGCCCCGTGTTAACCAAACCACCAGCAACCTGGGGCTGACAGTGGTTAGGGCTCAGGGGGCTGGGGCTCAGGTGGTGGGGGGCTGAGCGCCCCAGACCCCACCACTGTCAGCACCAGGTGGCTGGTGGTTCAGTTAACACGGAGAGCTGTGCAATGGAGGCTCGGATAAACGGGGCTCTGCTGTATATCAATAAAATATTGTGTTCACCTGAGACCTGTATATGTTGCGACTAGGGAAACTAAAGGTCAGTGTTTCATTTTAATCATGGAAAAAATGTGGATTTTTATGGTTGTTTATCAGAGAATTTTGTTTTTTATCACAGAAAACTAGGATTCTGCTTATTACTAACTGTGCAGCTGAGAGAGACAGCAGTTGCTGCTCACAATCTGCCAGGGGGCAGTGCAGGAGTGGGAGAGGATGGTGCTGCTGGTGGGTCTGGACAGCCAGGCATCACCCAGCTGTCACTGCCCTGGTGTGGAAAGCTGAGCCTGTGGCACAGGCTGGTGTCCCCCAGGCATGGGCAGAGGCCCGCAGAACTCCAGGAGGGGAGGACAGGTAGCAAAGGGGCACCGTGGCTGGGCTGTCTGCCCTGCTCAGCGCCCTGCATGGTGGGGGTCACATTGGTGTGGGTGTTACAGTCACAGGGCTGGGAACGCCCTGGCGCCAGCCTCAGACCCTCGTGAGCACATGGCTCCATTCAGCTGCCATCCAGGGCTGCAGCCCCGAGGGGAGCAGGCACTAACACTGTTAGCACAGAGCCTGGTTCTCGTCCCCAGCTGAGGGCAGGCGCTGGGGCTGGGCAGGTGGGCCCCAGCCAGCTGTGCTGTCACCTGGGCCCAGTGAGAGCACAGTGGGGTTGACACCCCGCCCTCACCCTTCCCCACGTCAGTGGGGTCTGGCAGCAGCTCTGCCTGGGAAGCTGCCTGGGGTGGGCAGGCAGGAGAGGCTGTAGGGGGCAGCGCAGAAGGTGCAATGAGTCACAAGCCCAGGGGACACTTCCCAAGGGCAGTGTGTGGCAGCAGGACACAGGAGACAATGTCAGGGTGCAGGGGTATGGCTATTGGCTGGGATCCATGTGGAGGGGGTCTCAGGCAGTGCTGGGGGGTGGGCAGGTTCGGAAGTGTTAGGGGGGCGTGGCTGGCTCTGTGGGTGGGGTCCGAGTGTTAGGGGGCATGGCTGGCTCTGTGGGTGGGGTCTATGGGGATGGGGACGTGGCATATTTCGCTCATCCCGTGGGGTGTGACTGGCACTTCATGGGCACTGGGATGCAGGAGGCCACTCAGTGGCGTTCCCACCTGTGCTGTGCCGGGGCTGGGTTCCGGGAGGAGAGCGAGGCCCTGAGGTCAGCCTGCCCAGCCACACTGCAGTGCCTCCCCAGCCCCCTGGCAGCGGTGGGTGCCCTGACGCTGCAGCAAGGGGCCATGCAGAACCTGAGCAGAGGGCAGATGCTGTGCCCAGACAGGTGGCAGCTGCAATGGGAGTGGGTCTGTGCCACTACCACATGGATCATCGGCAGCAGATCACAGGCAGAGGGTCACCCCTGGGTGACCATGGAGGCACCTGGGGAAAAGAAGGGCAAAGGGACCCTGGGGCCACTTTCCTGAGCAGGGAGAGAGCCAGAGAGCTTGGGGAGGAGCAAGCTGGGAGGAGCCACAGCGGCTAGTCTGCAGCCCTGACTGTGGGCAGGGAGGAGCTGGCAGGAGCAGGTGGGCAGTGTGCAGGGCTGCTGAGGGGCATAGATTCAAGCCCTGAATCCCCCTTGGTCCCCAGCCCTGAGATCCAGCCAGGACCATGTTTAGTGCGAGCTCTGGGATGAGCAGTGAGTGACCTGCAGTGCAGAGCACCCGGGGCACAGGATGGCACAGGTGAGTTCAGAGGGATCGCGGACCACAGGGGAGAACAGCCCCAGCAGTGCCTGCCAGTGTCACATAGCGCTGAGTGCCAGCAGCTGCTCACAGTTTGGGAGCAGTGGAACCTGTGCATGGTGTGGGTCAGAGATCAGCACCTCCTCATTCTCTGCCCTCCTGGCTACTACCTCCCCCCCACCATCATTCAGACTCTGACTCCACCTGCCCACTGGACCCAGTATTCAGGCCACGTCCAAAACCTGCTGTTTCCTCTCCACCCTCTGCCACGCTCAGTATCTCACTCCTTGGTGCTGCTGCCTCCTCCTGGCCAGCTCTGGCACCTCGCTCCCCTGGGCTCCATGCAGAGGAGGCAGCTCGGTCACCTTCTCAGCTCGCTGCTCTGCCCCTTTTGAGCCCTGCACGCCCCATTCACCTCTGCCTCTGACATGGCTCATCACCTCCCCAGCAGTGTATGGGAGCGTCAACCTGCCTCCACCCCACCAACATCCCCAGCCTCCATCGCCCGCCCATCAGCTCCTCCCACACCTCGCAGAGACCCGTTCTGTCCGGGTGTCTGTCCAACTGTTGGGGCTCAACACCTGCTGCTCTTTCTCTCTGGCCCCTTTCCGTCTAGCCACATTCCTCTCTCATGCACCGATTCGTTCTGCCCTCTGGGCTGGCTGGCTAACAGGGTTAGGAGCAGCTGGATTTGCTTTGCTATGTTATTGCTGCTGAGAAACATGGGCCCAGCTGCATGTGTTACAGGATAAATTCCACATGGTCCCATGCCCTGCCGAGCTGCCTTTCCTGGCATTCCCAGCCTACACTGCTCCCATTCAGGCACATTGCCTCTCACTGCATAACTAAGATCCAGTGGACACATGCTGGATTCCAGCTGTCACTTCAGTGACTGCTGGGCCTGTCTCCCCGAGTTCTCAGCCCAGAGACTGGCAGCGTCCATTCACCAGTGATCCCTCTGCCTAGCATGTGCGCTCATCCCACCAGGACGGGCATTGCAGGGTGGCACAAGGGCTGCCGTGGGGCATGACAGAAAGCACCCAGCTTTGCTGCGCGTGGACCAGTGGATCTGCTGCCTCAGGAGCCCAGCTCTAGGTCTGGATCATTCCATACCCGGGTCCAATCTGCCCCAGAGCAGGGCTCCGGAAGGGACCTGTGCACTGGCCAGGGACGTTCTTGCTAGAGCATCTCAGCAGCACAGGTAGAGACCATGGTCCTGTGGTTCCCCATCGCACTGGCTTTGCCATGGGACTGGTGCTGAGCTCTGGCCCTGCCTGAGCTCTGGCCCCGTCGCTCAGTCCCTGGTGCCAAACCAGGTTGCCTCCCTGCAGTGTCTCTGCGTGGCTTGCGTTCACACTCCCTCTTCCTGGAGACCGCCGCTGTCTGTGGCGGAGCCACTGCTGCCCCCACCCTGCTCTCATAGGCCTTGGGGGAAGATGGGACTGGTGGGAGCAGGGATCCCCTGAGGGCAGGGTGCTGTGAGCCCCAAGGAGGCTGAGAGCAGGGAGAAGCACATCTGGCTGGAAAGCTAGAAGCTCTGGCTATGGGCCCCACACCAGTGTTTTAGCCAGCGCAGCTCAGGTCCTGACAAGGCCGTTAGCACCACTTCAACTGGCCAGACAGTGGAATGGGCCAGCTCAGGAATATAACCACCCTGGGTGACAGGCAGGCATTGGCAAGTCAGAGACTGCTGCATGCTTCCCAGATGCACCCGTGTCTCCGCCCATGAGAGGCTGCCTCAGCCCCATAGCAGCAAAAGGTCCCAAAGGTCCCAGCAGACGTCTGCCCTGGGAGGGTTGGGGGGCCAGGGTACCAGGTTTTGGGGCGCTGAACAGCACCCAGCCTTAGGAGGCTCTGTGTTCAGTACCCCCAGCCCACAGTCTGTTCACCGCTCTGGCAGAACAGCCAGGGTGGGGGCAGCTGCTTCCTCGCCCCACAGGAGCCCCCCACTCAGCCTTCCAGCCCGGCACAGTACCAAGTCCAGAGCAGGGCAGAGTGATGCCTTGTCTGCAGCTGCTTCCTGGGAAGGGCTGGGGCAGCAGCCACCGAGCAGTGGCCCCAAGTCCCCAGGGGAGGGGGGACAAGGGTAAGAGACTTTCCCCACGTCAGGCCTAGGAGTGCAGCCAGGAAACTAATGGGGAACACAGCCAAGGGGCAGCCTCCACCAAGGCCTCGCCTGCCCTATGAACTGCATCGGGCAGGCCATGAACGAGGGGCTCAGGCTGCCCACCAATCCCCGTGCTCAGCCCCCAGGAGCAAAGGGCCCTTCCAAGGCCCCGCTCTGCGCCTGGGAGCCCCCGGCCAGGGAACAACCTCTCCTCTGCCATGGCTGCTGCTACCAGAGCTCCTGTCCCACCACGGGGCGGTGCCTGGCAGCAGCCAGCAAAGTCTGCAGGAGCACTCGGGCCCAGGGTGGGAGCAGGCAGGGCCACAGGGGGTGCCCTTCCCAACCACCTCAGGGCCTGACCCCTGTGGAGAGTACGCCAAAACCCTGTAAGTTGGGCTGCTCCTGTACCCCCTCCTGGGAAGGGGCCCTCCCCTGTGTAAATGCAAAGTATTAACGCACAATCAGCACTCTGGTATCCTAATATGCAGTTCTTTGCTCTAACTGCTAGCTCCCACTTCCCTCCTGAGCCAGGGCTAGAACCCAGGTGTCCTGATTCCCAGCCCTCACTGCTCTAACCTATCCCCTGCTCTAACCCACTAGCCCCCGCACTCCCTCCCAGAGCTGGAGATAGAACCCAGGAGTCCTGACTCCCAGCCCCCCCTGCTCTAACCACTAGCCCCCACTCCCCTTCTAGAGCTGGGCTAGAAAACCGTCCACGGGCGTGTGCATGGCCATCTTTGCCAGCCTAGCCCCGAGCAGCCTGGATAAGGCAGCAGCCACCCACCCTCTGCCATAGCTGGGGCAGATGCAGCCAGTGCAGGCTGCTTGCTGGCACTTCTGCTGCCCTGCCTCTTGCCTGCTGTATGGCATAAGAACATAAGAACGGCCATACTGGGTCAGACCAAAGGTCCATCTATTCCTGTATCCTGTCTTCCAACAGTGGCCAATGCCAGGTGCCCCAGAGGGAATGAACAGAACAGATAATCATCAAGTGATCAAGTCATTCCCAGCTTCTGGCAAACAGGCTAGGGACAC
Source organism: Emys orbicularis (assembly GCF_028017835.1). NCBI lineage: Eukaryota > Metazoa > Chordata > Testudines > Emydidae > Emys > Emys orbicularis. The sequence goes on along the minus strand of NC_088689.1, from coordinate 79,542,750 downwards.
CATCCCTGCCCATCCTAGCTAATAGCCATGGATTTATCTAGTTCTCTTTTGAACCCTGTTATAGTCTTGGCCATCACAACATCCTCTGGCAAAGAGTTCCACAGACTGACTGTGCATTGTGTGAAAACATACTTCCTTTTGTTTTAAACCTGCTGCCTATTAATTTCATTTGGTGGCCCCTAGTTCTTGTGTTATGAGAAGGAGTAAATAACACTTCCTTATTTGGTTTCTCCACATCAGTCATGATTTTATAGACCTCTATCATATCCCCCCTTAATTGTTTTCCAAGCTGAAAAGTCCCAGTTTTATTAATCTCTCTTCATACGGCAGCCGTTCCATATCCCTAATAATTTTTGTTGCCCTTTTCTGAACCTTTTCCAAGTCCAATATATCTTTTTTGAGATGGGGTGACCACATCTGCACGCAGTATTCAAGATGTGGGTGTACCATGGATTTATAGAGGAAATGTGAAATTTTCTGTCTTATTACACTGCTCTACAGCCAAAATGCTTCTGAAATAAATGTAGTCAAACTTTACTAATTCTGGGTCACTGAGAACGAAAATGATGCTTAAAATTGTTGATTGGCTCTAGTTTTCAAGATATGCTATTGGGTCAGTATATACGACCCTTGACTTGGGAATGGCGGAGGATAAGTGAGTTATAAAGGGAAGGGATCTCAATTTAAACCAGAAATGACTAAAATACATCTTTGCCTGGATCTATGAATAAATCTATGACTGGGTTTGGACAGTACTTGCTTTTTAGGCAAAACAATGAATGATGCAATCTGAAGCTGGTATTGCGTCATACATGATATGAATTGCATCATGTTATTCCTAGAAGTCATGGATGATGCAATCATAACGAAGCTTACATCACTCTGCTGAACAAATTGCCCTATATCAGCTCTAGAAATCATACAGTGTCGTGCTCTCTTATTTGTCAGTATTTGATTTTGCAAAAGGACACATTTCTGTTTAGCCAAAGTGAGCAGAGATGCCTCGTACTTGTGTGAACTGTGCAGATAACTTCTGCTGTTTGTGGTGAAGTGATTTTTGCATCACAAAAGCGCAGTATAACCACTATGGTTAAGAAAGCCTATCACCTTTATTTTGGCTGCAAAATTGGAGATCAGGACAAGAGGTGGGTCCCACACATATGCTGCAACACTTGTGCAACAAATCTTCGCCAGTGGTTGAACAGGAAAAGGAAATCTATGCCTTTTGCAGTGCCAATAATTTGGAGAGAGCCAACAGATCATGCCAGCAATTGTTACTTCTGCATGGTGCCTCCAGTTGGGAAAGGTATGCCAAAGAAGAAAAAGTGGACTGTGCATTATCCAAACATTCCATCAGCTATACGCCCAGTACCCCACGGAGAAGGACTGCCGGTTCCTGATGCACCAGAATCATTCTCACTTGAGTCAGACAAGGAAGAGGAAGAGGATGAAACTTCTGGTCCTGAACCATCAATGTCACAGGACCCACATTTTCTCCCATCCTCCTCCTCTGAACCACACCTCATAACACAAGGTGAACTGAATGACCTTGTCAGGGATTTGGAACTAGCCAAGAGTAAGGCAGAGCTGTTGGGCTCCAGACTACAGCAGTGGAATCTCCTGGCAGGTGATGTTAGGGTTTCCATGTTCCGTGACCGTCAAAAGGATCTTGTCCCATTCTTCTTCATGGAAGGTGATCTTGTAGCCTGCAACAACATCGATGGTGTGATGGCAGCCCTCAACATTGTTCACAATCCAGATGAGTGGAGACTGTTCATTGATTCATCGAAGACGAGTCTTAAAGCTGTTTTACTGCATAATGGCAATGTTTTGCCATCAATTCCAGTTGGTCATGCAGTCCATATGAAGGAAACCTATGACAACATGAAACAACTTTTGAGGTGCATAAACTATGACCAACATCAGTGGCAGCTTTGTGGCGATTTGAAGGTTGTTGCTCTCTTGCTTGGTCTGCAGACTGGATACACAAAGTACTGCTGTTTTCTCTGTGAATGGGATAGTCGTACAAGAGATTCCCACTACATCAAGAAAGATTGGCCACTCCGACAGTCATTGGAGCCTGGGAGGAAAAGTGTTCAGCATCCACCACTTGTTGAATCAAGGAAGATTTTGTTACCACCCTTACACATCAAGCTGGATCTGATGAAGAACTTTGTCAAGGCCATTGACAAAACACAAGCAGCTTTCAAGTACCTCCATGGAAAATTTCCAAGGTTAAGTGAAGCTAAGATAAAGGAAGGTGTTTTTGTTGGTCCTCAGATTCGTGAACTTCTTCGAGATGGTGCATTTGACCATGCACTGCGTGGCAAGGAAAAGACGGCATGGAAAGCCTTCCAGTTAGTGGCAATAAATTTTCTCGGAAACAACAAGGCAGACAACTACAGGTTGTTGGTGGAAAACCTCCTCAAAGCATACAAAAGCCTTGGTTGCAACATGTCACTAAAGATAAATTTTTTGCACTCTCATCTAGATTTTTTTCCACCAAACTGCGGAGCAGTGAGCGACGAGCACGGCGAGCGATTTCACCAGGACATTGCAACAATGGAGAAACGCTATCAGCGCAAATGGAGCCCATCTTGCAGACTATTGCTGGACAGTGACAAGAGATGCTCCATTTAATGAATACAAGAGACAAGCCAAGAAGCGTCGAGTAGACACTGAATAGGACTAAACTATGTACAGAATAGTTTTTTGCCTTTTGTTTCATAATAAATTTTATTTATATAACCCTTTTGCTGATTTTTAAAGTGTTACATAAACAGGACAGGTGAAATATTATCATGTAAAGCAACCATAAACACATGAAAAGACCTAGGTTTAAAATTTATGATTAAAACTCTACTATCTACACAATATACATAGACATAAAATGTAAAAACTTAAATATCTTAGAAACAGTAGCCAATCAGTTGTTTTAATTGTCATATTTGAATTCAGCACATCAAAATACATAATAAATAGCACATTTTATCTCTGAAGCAGACAACTTCTCAAAAATTGTAGACCAGTGTTATTTATCCCTTTCTTAATGATTCCCAACATTCTGTTTGCTTTTTTGATTGCCGCTGCACACTGAGTGGATGTTTTCAGAACATAGTGTGTGGTGTCATGGGAAGTAGGGTGACGTGGGGCATAGGATGAGCGCTGCCTGGAGGTCACTGGGCTGGTGGGACATGGCAGGGCGACAGGTTGACTGGTAGGGCTGCTGGTCCCTATGTAGCAATGGGGCAGTCAGATTGCTGGGGGTGAGCACTGGCACCAGGAAGGGCTGGCACAGCCTGACTGGTGCTGTCTGGTTGGGGGGCTGGGGAGGGGCTGGCCCCTGCTCCCAGGGTCAGTTCTCGCCCCCCCAGGAATAAATTCTGCTAGTTTCACTAGGTCTCCTGCTGTGGCTGGGATCCCCCAAGGGTTAAACCCTGACATGCTGCAGCCAGAGCCCCCCCAGAGGCAGAGTGAAGGGGGTCTTGCCCTGGGGTGGGCAGCACAGGAGCCGAGCGGCAGGGTCACGGTGTCGTAGTGCTGGCAGGACAGATGGACCAGCATGGTGCTAGCAGTGAGCTCCAGACCCTCCTGCTCTGGACCATGAAGGTGCAACACAGCTTCAAGGGGCCTGAGCCCCTTGCCTGTACCCAGGGCAGCCATGTGCCCGGCTGGCACAGGCAGGAGACGGAGCTTTGCCTCCCTTCGTATGGGCTTCAGTGAGGTGCCGCAGCCCATGTGGGGACAGGTGGGGTGGTGAAGGACCCGCAGGAGCTCCCTGATCAGGTGCGGGGGCAGTCCTGAGCTGCGGCGGGGCAGGGCGGGGGCTGGAGCGGACCAGGGGAGAGGCAGGTCTGGGCAGGGCTGAGGAATGAAGCTCTTATCTTCCATTGCCAGGAGCATTCCTCTCCCCCAGTCAGGCCAGGCCCAGAGAACCCGGGGCAGTACTGCGGGGGGGAGCTGATAGGGAGAGGGGCACCACTCTGCCCCCATCCTGCCCAGCCAGGCCATGCCCAGAGAACCTGGGGCAGCTGCACAGCACGGTGGGCGGCGGGGCTGATCGGGAGAGGGGCACCACACTGCCCCCATCCTGCCCAACCAGGCACCAGGCCCAGACACTCCCTACCAAGACACCTGAGCTATCCAGGTGCCCTGTGAGGTTCCTTGCCCTGCCCCAATGGGTGTCGCAAGGGGGCACCCCAGCTGGGTACTCACCCCCATGGGTGCCCTCTCTAGGTGGGGGATCGTTGCCAACCCAGCCAAAGGGCTTCCACTGTCACCATAGGGGCTGGGCCATGCAGTATTGAAAGGCTGTGCGGGAGGGATGAGGAGATAGGGCAGGCACCATGCGGGAGGTGTGCTGGGAGGGGTGAAGGGCAGAGCTCTGCACAGGGGGGTTCTGTACTGTGGGACGGGGGGGCAGATCATCTCCACGGCCTGCTGGGAGCTATGGCAGTACTGCTTCCCGCCCTGCCAGACCAAGGGGTAGCATGCAGGGGGGTCACCCCACAAGAGACAGTGTTGGGGGCGGAATCTCCCCACGAGAGGCAGCATGCAGGGGGGTCTCACCCACATAAAGACTGAGTGGGTGGGGGTGTCTCCTCTCCCTCATGTCCACCCAGTACATGGCCCCTGGGCAGCCAGGGACAGGCCCCAGAATGCCTCCAACTCTGGATTCCCCCCCCCCCCCCCCCCCCCGCTCCCTTGAGGGGAGGACAAATAGTGCTGATAGACTCGGGTCACAGAGAGCATGTCCAGGCAGAGCCGGGGCCGGCCAGCGGGGTGACTCACACCCCAGACCCAGTCCCCTCCAGCTGCGCCTGGCCTTATTTGGTACACACACACACAGAGCGCCCCTCACACACACACAGCACCCCTCACACATGCGCACACAATGCCCCCCCACACGCACACACACAGAGCGCCCCTCACACGTGTGCGCACATACACACAGCACTGCCCCACACACACACACGCGCACACAGCACCCCTCTCTCTCACACACACACAGAAAGCGCCCCTCGCGCTGGCTGCAGAAAGTTTGTCCAAGTCTTGCTTGAACTTTCCCTTCCTTCGCTTTAGCCCAGAGCTCCCCTCCCCCTCACTGGGCACAGATGGACACTGTGCGTCTGCCGTCCTGAGCCCTGGTTGGGTCCGGGCTGCCTCTCCCGCACCCTGGGGTGGGTGGCTGCTCATTGCTGGAGCCCCGCTCTGCATGTGCTCTCCTCCTCCCCTTGGAGCTGGGCCAGCGATTGCCTCACCTCACTCCTGCTGCTTAATGCCAACACGGAGCAGGCTGGCGCCGGCTCGATCCGCTCACCATGATGCTGGCGTCAGTCAGCCGCGACTCCACTGAGAGCAGTAGCATTACCCCAGGGGAAACTAGTTTGAGATCAGACTCAGGCCTGCCCCACTGCCTACACCCCCCGGAGAGCCCAGGGTGTGCCTCAGCCCACCTGCCCCCAGCCTCATGCCAAGATTGGTTAGTTGCTGGCCAATGCCTGAGCAGCCCCAACCATCGCTCCTTCACCAGACCCAGACTGCTGAAATGTGCAGAGCTGGGCTGGCCCTCGCTCCCCAGCTTGCCTTCCCTCTTGTGCCCCTCAGACCGGCCACTCGGGGGCGCTGGCCTGCCAGGAAGGCTGCGGAAGGCAGAGAGCACAAGGAATTCAGCTGACCCAGTGAGCAGTGCCTGGTGGTCAAAATGCAGTTCCTAGCATGCAGAGCAGGTCTTGGCATGGGCGGGCCTTGGCACAGGCAGGCCTTGGCGTGGACAGACTTTGGTGCGGGTGGGGCATTGGCGTGGGTTGGGCCTTGGCACAGGCAGGACCATGGTGCTGGCTGACCTAGGCACAGGCAGGGCTTTGGCGCAGGCAGGGCCTTGGCATGGGCAGGACCATGGTGTGGGCTGGTCTTAGCGTGGGCGGGGCTTTGGCACCGGCAGGGCCTCGGTGCAGGCAGGGCCGTGGTGCAGGCAGGGCTGTGGCACGGGCAGGGCGTTGGCATAAGCAGGCCTTGGCATGGGCTGGGCCTCAGAATGGGCAGGGCCTTGGCACGGGCAGGGCTGTGGTACAGCCAGGGCTGTGGTGCACGCCAGGCATCGGCAGGGCAAGGCTGTGGTGCGGGCAGGCCTTGGCCTGCTCAGATGGAAAAGTCTGGCCCCAAACACTAGAGCTCATTAAGGCTCCAACGTGGATCACTTTACGCTGTCCATCAGCCGTGCTCCCTGTGCTGTGGTGGGGACATCGGCTCCTTTGCTTAGCCAGCCTGCACCCTGGCTGTAGTCTTATTATACAGAGCTGCCATGTCCCGCTCCAGAGCT